>NC_082739.1:28972806-29272806 GCF_030144855.1 Hypanus sabinus
TCAGAGCCGGCGGACAAGGGACGGAGCAGGATTCAGAGCCGTCGGACCAGGGACGGAGCAGGATTCAGAGCCGGCGGACCAGGCACGGAGCAGGATTCACAGCCGGCGGACCAGGTACAGAGCAGGATTCAGAGCCAGCGGATCAGGGACGGAGCAGGATTCAGAGCCGGCGGACCAGGGACGGAGCAGGATTCAGAGCCGGCGGACCAGGGACGGAGCAGGATTCAGAGCTGGCGGACCAGGGACGGAGCAGGATTCAGAGCCGGCGGACCAGGGACGGAGCAGGAATCAGAGCCGGCGGAACAGAGACGGAGCAGGATTCACAGCTGGCGGACCAGGGACGGAGCAGGATTCAGAGCCGGAAGACTAGGGACGCAGCAGGATTCAGAGCCGGCAGACCAGGCCCAGAGCAGGATTCAGAGCCGGCGGACCAGGCGCGGAGCAGGATTCAGAGCCGGCGGACCAGGGACGGAGCAGGATTCAGAGCCGGCGGACCAGGGACGGTGCAGGATTCTGAGCCGGCGGACCAGAGACGGAGCAGGATTCAGAGCCGGCGGACCAGGGACGGAGCAGTATTCAGAGCCGGCGGACCGGAGACGGAGCAGGTTTCAGAGCCGGCGGACCAGGGACGGAGCAGGATTGAGAGCCGGCGGACCAGGGACGGAGCAGGGGGACCAGGGACGGAGCAGGATTCAGAGCCTGCGGACCAGGCACGGAGCAGGATTCAGAGCAGGCGGACCAGGGACGGAGCAGTATTCAGAGCCGGCGGTCCGGGGACGGAGCAGGATTCAGAGCCGGCGGACCAGGGACGGAGCAGGATTCAGAGCCGGCGGACCGGGGACGGAGCAGGATTCAGAGCCGGCGGACCAGGGACGGAGCAGGATTCAGAGCCGGCGGACCGGGGACGGAGCAGGATTCAGAGCCGGCGGACCAGGGACGGAGCAGTATTCAGAGCCGGCGGACCAGGGACGGAGCAGGATTCAGAGCCGGCGGACCAGGGACGGAGCAGGATTCAGAGCCGGCGTACCACGGACGGAGCAGGATTCAGAGCCGGCGGACCAGGGGCGGAGCAGGATTCAGAGCCGGCGGACCAGAGACGGAGCAGGATTCACAGCCGGCGGACCAGGCGCGGAGCAGGATTCAGAGCAGGCGGACCAGGGACGGAGCAGGATTCAGAGCCGTCGGACTAGGGACGGAGCATGATTCAGAGCCGGTGGACCAGGCGTGGAGCAGGATTCAGAGCAGGCGGACCAGGCTCGGAGCGGGATTCAGAGCCGGCGTACCAGGGACGGAGCAGGATTCAGAGCCGGCGGACCAGGTACAGAGCAGGATTCAGAGCCAGCGGACCAGAGACGGAGCAGGATTCAGAGCCGGAGGACCAGGGACGGAGCAGGATTCAGAGCCGGCGGACCAGAGACGGAGGTAGGATTCAGAGCCGGCGGACCAGAGACGAAGCAGGATTCAGAGCCGGCGGACCAGGGACGGAGCAGGATTCAGAGCCGGCGGACCAGGCCCAGAGCAGGATTCAGAGCCTGCGGACCAGAGACGGAGCAGGATTCAGAGCCGGCGGACCAGGGACGGAGCAGGATTCAGAGCCGGCGGACCAGGGACGGAGCAGTATTCAGAGCCGGCGGACCAGGGACGGAGCAGGATTCAGAGCCGGCGGACCAGAGACGGAGCAGGATTCAGAGCCGGCGGACCAGGGACGGAGCAGGACTCAGAGCCGGCGGACCAGGGACGGAGCAGGATTCAGAGCTGGAGGACCAGGGACGGAGCAGGATTTAGAGCCGCTGGACTAGGGACGGAGCAGGATTCAGAGCCGGCGGACCAGGGACGGAGCAGGATTCAGAGCCGTCTGACCATGGACGGAGCAGTATTCAGAGCCGGCGGACCAGGGACGGAGCAGGAGGACCAGGGACGGAGCAGGATTCAGAGCCGGCGGACCAGGCACGGAGCAGGATTCAGAGCCGGCGGACCTGGCACGGAGCAGGATTCAGAGCCAGCGGACCAGGCACGGAGCAGGATTGAGGGCCGGCGGACCAGGGACGGAGAAGGATTCAGAGCCGGCGGACCAGGGACAGAGCAGGATTCAGAGCCGGCAGACCAGGCGCGCAGGATTCAGAGCCGGCGGACCTGGCACGGAGCAGGATTCAGAGCCGGCGGACCAGGTACGGAGCAGGATTCAGAGCCGGCGGACCAGGGACGGAGCAGGATTGAGAGCCGGCAGACCAGGGACGGAGCAGTATTCAGAGCCGGCGGACCAGGCGCGGAGCAGGATTCAGAGCCGGCGGAACAGGCGCGGAGCAGGAATCAGAGCCGGCGGACCAGGCGCGGAGCAGTATTCAGAGCCGGCGGACCAGGCGCGGAGCAGGATTCAGAGCAGGCGGACCAGGGGCGGAGCAGGATTCAGAGCCGGCGGACCAGGGACGGAGCAGGATTCAGAGCCGGCTTACCAGGGACGGACCAGGATTCAGAGCCGGCGGACCAGGGACGGAGCAGGATTCAGAGCCGGCGGACCAGGCACGGAGCAGGATTCAGAGCCGGCGGACCTGGCACGGAGCAGGATTCAGAGCCGGCGGACCAGGCACGGAGCAGGATTCAGAGCCGGCGGACCAGGGACGGAGCAGGATTCAGAGCCGGCGGACCAGGGACGGAGCAGTATTCAGAGCCGGCGGACCAGGGACGGAGCAGGATTCAGAGCCGGCGGACCAGGGACGGAGCAGGATTCAGAGCCGGCGGACCAGAGACGGAGCAGGATTCAGAGCCGGCGGACCAGGCGCAGAGCAGGATTCAGAGCCGGCGGACCAGGCGCGGAGCAGGATTCAGAGCCGGCGGACCAGGCGCGGAGCAGTATTCAGAGCCGGCGGACCAGGCGCGGAGCAGGATTCAGAGCAGGCGGACCAGGGGCGGAGCAGTATTCAGAGCCGGCGGACCAGGGACGGAGCAGGATTCAGAGCCGGCTTACCAGGGACGGAGCAGGATTCAGAGCCGGCGGACCAGGGACGGAGCAGGATTCAGAGCCGGCGGACCTGGCACAGAGCAGGATTCAGAGCCAGCGGACCTGTAACGGAGCAGGATTCAGAGCCGGCGGACCAGGCGCGGAGCAGGATTCAGAGCCGGCGGAACAGGCGCGGAGCAGGAATCAGAGCCGGCGGACCAGGCGCGGAGCAGTATTCAGAGCCGGCGGACCAGGCGCGGAGCAGGATTCAGAGCAGGCGGACCAGGGGCGGAGCAGGATTCAGAGCCGGCGGACCAGGGACGGAGCAGGATTCAGAGCCGGCGGACCAGGCACGGAGCAGGATTCAGAGCCGGCGGACCTGGCACGGAGCAGGATTCAGAGCCGGCGGACCAGACACGGAGCAGGATTCAGAGCCGGCGGACCAGGGACGGAGCAGGATTCAGAGCCGGCGGACCTGGCACGGAGCAGGATTCAGAGCCGGCGGACCAGGCACGGAGCAGGATTCAGAGCCGGCGGACCAGGGACGGAGCAGGATTCAGAGCCGGCGGACCAGGGACGGAGCAGTATTCAGAGCCGGCGGACCAGGGACGGAGCAGGATTCAGAGCCGGCGGACCAGGGACGGAGCAGGATTCAGAGCCGGCGGACCAGAGACGGAGCAGGATTCAGAGCCGGCGGACCAGGCGCAGAGCAGGATTCAGAGCCGGCGGACCAGGCGCGGAGCAGGATTCAGAGCCGGCGGACCAGGCGCGGAGCAGTATTCAGAGCCGGCGGACCAGGCGCGGAGCAGGATTCAGAGCAGGCGGACCAGGGGCGGAGCAGTATTCAGAGCCGGCGGACCAGGGACGGAGCAGGATTCAGAGCCGGCTTACCAGGGACGGAGCAGGATACAGAGCCGGCGGACCAGGGACGGAGCAGGATTCAGAGCCGGCGGACCTGGCACAGAGCAGGATTCAGAGCCAGCGGACCTATCACGGAGCAGGATTCAGAGCCGGCGGACCAGGCACGGAGCAGGATTCAGAGCTGGCGGAGCAGGATTCAGAGCCGGCGGACCAGGGACGGAGCAGGTTTCAGAGCCGGCGGACCAGGGACGGAGCAGGATTCAGAGCCGGCGGACCAGGCGCGGAGCAGGATTCAGAGCCGGCGGACCAGGCGCGGAGCAGTATTCAGAGGCAGCGGACCAGGCGCGGAGCAGGATTCAGAGCAGGCGGACCAGGGGCGGAGCAGGATTCAGAGCCGGCGGACCAGGGGCGGAGCAGGATTCAGAGCCGGCGGTCCAGGGACGGAGCAGGATTCAGAGCCGGCGGACCAGGGACGGAGCAGGATTCAGAGCCGGCGGACCAGGCACGGAGCAGGATTCAGAGCCGGCGGACCTGGCACGGAGCAGGATTCAGAGCCGGCGGACCAGGCACGGAGCAGGATTCAGAGCCGGCGGACCAGGGACGGAGCAGGATTGAGAGCCGGCGGACCAGGGACGGAGCAGTATTCAGAGCCGGCGGACCAGGGACGGAGCAGGATTCAGAGCCGGCGGACCTGGCACGGAGCAGGATTCAGAGCCGGCGGACCAGGCACGGAGCAGGATTCAGAGCCGGCGGACCAGGGACGGAGCAGGATTCAGAGCAGGCGGACCAGGGGCGGAGCAGGATTCAGAGCCGGCGGACCTGGCACAGAGCAGGATTCAGAGCCAGCGGACCTGTCACGGAGCAGGATTCAGAGCCGGCGGACCAGGCGCGGAGCAGGATTCAGAGCCGGCGGAACAGGCGCGGAGCAGGAATCAGAGCCGGCGGACCAGGCGCGGAGCAGTATTCAGAGCCGGCGGACCAGGCGCGGAGCAGGATTCAGAGCAGGCGGACCAGGGGCGGAGCAGGATTCAGAGCCGGCGGACCAGGGACGGAGCAGGATTCAGAGCCGGCGGACCAGGGACGGAGCAGGATTGAGAGCCGGCGGACCAGGGACGGAGCAGGATTCAGAGCCGGCGGAACAGAGACGGAGCAGGATTCACAGCTGGCGGACCAGGGACGGAGCAGGATTCAGAGCCGGCGGACCGGGGACGGAGCAGGATTCAGAGCCGGCGGACAAGGGACGGAGCAGGATTCAGAGCCGTCGGACCAGGGACGGAGCAGGATTCAGAGCCGGCGGACCAGGCACGGAGCAGGATTCACAGCCGGCGGACCAGGTACAGAGCAGGATTCAGAGCCAGCGGATCAGGGACGGAGCAGGATTCAGAGCCGGCGGACCAGGGACGGAGCAGGATTCAGAGCCGGCGGACCAGGGACGGAGCAGGATTCAGAGCTGGCGGACCAGGGACGGAGCAGGATTCAGAGCCGGCGGACCAGGGACGGAGCAGGAATCAGAGCCGGCGGAACAGAGACGGAGCAGGATTCACAGCCGGCGGACCAGGGACGGAGCAGGATTCAGAGCCGGAAGACCAGGGACGCAGCAGGATTCAGAGCCGGCAGACCAGGCCCAGAGCAGGATTCAGAGCCGGCGGACCAGGCGCGGAGCAGGATTCAGAGCCGGCGGACCAGGGACGGAGCAGGATTCAGAGCCGGCGGACCAGGGACGGTGCAGGATTCTGAGCCGGCGGACCAGAGACGGAGCAGGATTCAGAGCCGGCGGACCAGGGACGGAGCAGTATTCAGAGCCGGCGGACCGGAGACGGAGCAGGTTTCAGAGCCGGCGGACCAGGGACGGAGCAGGATTGAGAGCCGGCGGACCAGGGACGGAGCAGGGGGACCAGGGACGGAGCAGGATTCAGAGCCTGCGGACCAGGCACGGAGCAGGATTCAGAGCAGGCGGACCAGGGACGGAGCAGTATTCAGAGCCGGCGGTCCGGGGACGGAGCAGGATTCAGAGCCGGCGGACCAGGGACGGAGCAGGATTCAGAGCCGGCGGACCGGGGACGGAGCAGGATTCAGAGCCGGCGGACCAGGGACGGAGCAGGATTCAGAGCCGGCGGACCGGGGACGGAGCAGGATTCAGAGCCGGCGGACCAGGGACGGAGCAGTATTCAGAGCCGGCGGACCAGGGACGGAGCAGGATTCAGAGCCGGCGGACCAGGGACGGAGCAGGATTCAGAGCCGGCGTACCACGGACGGAGCAGGATTCAGAGCCGGCGGACCAGGGGCGGAGCAGGATTCAGAGCCGGCGGACCAGAGACGGAGCAGGATTCAGAGCCGGCGGACCAGGCGCGGAGCAGGATTCAGAGCAGGCGGACCAGGGACGGAGCAGGATTCAGAGCCGTCGGACTAGGGACGGAGCATGATTCAGAGCCGGTGGACCAGGCGTGGAGCAGGATTCAGAGCAGGCGGACCAGGCTCGGAGCGGGATTCAGAGCCGGCGTACCAGGGACGGAGCAGGATTCAGAGCCGGCGGACCAGGTACAGAGCAGGATTCAGAGCCAGCGGACCAGAGACGGAGCAGGATTCAGAGCCGGAGGACCAGGGACGGAGCAGGATTCAGAGCCGGCGGACCAGAGACGGAGGTAGGATTCAGAGCCGGCGGACCAGAGACGGAGCAGGATTCAGAGCCGGCGGACCAGGGACGGAGCAGGATTCAGAGCCGGCGGACCAGGCCCAGAGCAGGATTCAGAGCCTGCGGACCAGAGACGGAGCAGGATTCAGAGCCGGCGGACCAGGGACGGAGCAGGATTCAGAGCCGGCGGACCAGGGACGGAGCAGTATTCAGAGCCGGCGGACCAGGGACGGAGCAGGATTCAGAGCCGGCGGACCAGAGACGGAGCAGGATTCAGAGCCGGCGGACCAGGGACGGAGCAGGACTCAGAGCCGGCGGACCAGGAACGGAGCAGGATTCAGAGCTGGAGGACCAGGGACGGAGCAGGATTTAGAGCCGCTGGACTAGGGACGGAGCAGGATTCAGAGCCGGCGGACCAGGGACGGAGCAGGATTCAGAGCCGTCTGACCATGGACGGAGCAGTATTCAGAGCCGGCGGACCAGGGACGGAGCAGGAGGACCAGGGACGGAGCAGGATTCAGAGCCGGCGGACCAGGCACGGAGCAGGATTCAGAGCCGGCGGACCTGGCATGGAGCAGGATTCAGAGCCGGCGGACCAGGCACGGAGCAGGATTCAGAGCCGGCGGACCAGGCACGGAGCAGGATTGAGGGCCGGCGGACCAGGGACGGAGCAGGATTCAGAGCCGGCGGACCAGGGACAGAGCAGGATTCAGAGCCGGCAGACCAGGCGCGCAGGATTCAGAGCCGGCGGACCTGGCACGGAGCAGGATTCAGAGCCGGCGGACCAGGTACGGAGCAGGATTCAGAGCCGGCGGACCAGGGACGGAGCAGGATTCAGAGCCGGCGGACCAGGGACGGAGCAGGATTGAGAGCCGGCAGACCAGGGACGGAGCAGTATTCAGAGCCGGCGGACCAGGCGCGGAGCAGGATTCAGAGCCGGCGGAACAGACGCGGAGCAGGAATCAGAGCCGGCGGACCAGGCGCGGAGCAGTATTCAGAGCCGGCGGACCAGGGGCGGAGCAGGATTCAGAGCAGGCGGACCAGGGGCGGAGCAGGATTCAGAGCCGGCGGACCAGGGACGGAGCAGGATTCAGAGCCGGCTTACCAGGGACGGACCAGGATTCAGAGCCGGCGGACCAGGGACGGAGCAGGATTCAGAGCCGGCGGACCAGGCACGGAGCAGGATTCAGAGCCGGCGGACCTGGCACGGAGCAGGATTCAGAGCCGGCGGACCAGGCACGGAGCAGGATTCAGAGCCGGCGGACCAGGGACGGAGCAGGATTCAGAGCCGGCGGACCAGGGACGGAGCAGTATTCAGAGCCGGCGGACCAGGGACGGAGCAGGATTCAGAGCCGGCGGACCAGGGACGGAGCAGGATTCAGAGCCGGCGGACCAGAGACGGAGCAGGATTCAGAGCCGGCGGACCAGGCGCGGAGCAGTATTCAGAGCCGGCGGACCAGGCGCGGAGCAGGATTCAGAGCAGGCGGACCAGGGGCGGAGCAGTATTCAGAGCCGGCGGACCAGGGTCGGAACAGGATTCAGAGCCGGCTTACCAGGGACGGAGCAGGATTCAGAGCCGGCGGACCAGGGACGGAGCAGGATTCAGAGCCGGCGGACCTGGCACAGAGCAGGATTCAGAGCCAGCGGACCTGTCACGGAGCAGGATTCAGAGCCGGCGGACCAGGCGCGGAGCAGGATTCAGAGCCGGCGGAACAGGCGCGGAGCAGGAATCAGAGCCGGCGGACCAGGCGCGGAGCAGTATTCAGAGCCGGCGGACCAGGCGCGGAGCAGGATTCAGAGCAGGCGGACCAGGGGCGGAGCAGGATTCAGAGCCGGCGGACCAGGGACGGAGCAGGAGGACCAGGGACGGAGCAGGATTCAGAGCCGGCGGACCAGGCACGGAGCAGGATTCAGAGCCGGCGGACCTGGCATGGAGCAGGATTCAGAGCCGGCGGACCAGGCACGGAGCAGGATTCAGAGCCGGCGGACCAGGCACGGAGCAGGATTGAGGGCCGGCGGACCAGGGACGGAGCAGGATTCAGAGCCGGCGGACCAGGGACAGAGCAGGATTCAGAGCCGGCAGACCAGGCGCGCAGGATTCAGAGCCGGCGGACCTGGCACGGAGCAGGATTCAGAGCCGGCGGACCAGGTACGGAGCAGGATTCAGAGCCGGCGGACCAGGGACGGAGCAGGATTGAGAGCCGGCAGACCAGGGACGGAGCAGTATTCAGAGCCGGCGGACCAGGCGCGGAGCAGGATTCAGAGCCGGCGGAACAGGCGCGGAGCAGGATTGAGGGCCGGCGGACCAGGGACGGAGCAGTATTCAGAGCCGGCGGACCAGGCGCGGAGCAGGATTCAGAGCCGGCGGACCTGGCACGGAGCAGGATTCAGAGCCGGCGGACCAGGGACAGAGCAGGATTGAGGGCCGGCGGACCAGGGACGGAGCAGTATTCAGAGCCGGCGGACCAGGCGCGGAGCAGGATTCAGAGCCGGCGGACCTGGCACGGAGCAGGATTCAGAGCCGGCGGACCAGGCACGGAGCAGGATTCAGAGCCGGCGGACCAGGGACGGAGCAGGATTGAGAGCCGGCGGACCAGGGACGGAGCAGTATTCAGAGCCGGCGGACCAGGGACGGAGCAGGATTCAGAGCCGGCGGACCAGGGACGGAGCAGGATTCAGAGCCGGCTTACCAGGGACGGAGCAGGATTCAGAGCCGGCGGACCAGGGACGGAGCAGGATTCAGAGCCGGCGGACCTGGCACAGAGCAGGATTCAGAGCCAGCGGACCTGTCACGGAGCAGGATTCAGAGCCGGCGGACCAGGCACGGAGCAGGATTCAGCTGGCGGAGCAGGATTCAGAGCCGGCGGACCAGGGACGGAGCAGGTTTCAGAGCCGGCGGACCAGGGACGGAGCAGGATTCAGAGCCGGCGGACCAGGCGCGGAGCAGGATTCAGAGCCGGCGGACCAGGCGCGGAGCAGTATTCAGAGGCAGCGGACCAGGCGCGGAGCAGGATTCAGAGCAGGCGGACCAGGGGCGGAGCAGGATTCAGAGCCCGCGGACCAGGGGCGGAGCAGGATTCAGAGCCGGCGGTCCAGGGACGGAGCAGGATTCAGAGCCGGCGGACCAGGGACGGAGCAGGATTCAGAGCCGGCGGACCAGGCACGGAGCAGGATTCAGAGCCGGCGGACCTGGCACGGAGCAGGATTCAGAGCCGGCGGACCAGGCACGGAGCAGGATTCAGAGCCGGCGGACCAGGGACGGAGCAGGATTGAGAGCCGGCGGACCAGGGACGGAGCAGTATTCAGAGCCGGCGGACCAGGGACGGAGCAGGATTCAGAGCCGGCGGACCAGGGACGGAGCAGGATTCAGAGCCGGCGGACCAGAGACGGAGCAGGATTCAGAGCCGGCGGACCAGGGTCGGAGCAGGATTCAGAGCCGGCAGACCAGGGACGGAGGTAGGATTCAGAGCCGGCGGACCAGGGACGGAGCAGGATTCAGAGCCGGCGGACCAGAGACGGAGCAGGATTCAGAGCCGGCGGACCAGGGACGGAGCAGGACTCAGAGCCGGCGGACCAGGGACGGAGCAGGATTCAGAGCTGGAGGACCAGGGACGGAGCAGGATTTAGAGCCGCTGGACTAGGGACGGAGCAGGATTCAGAGCAGGCGGACCAGGGGCGGAGCAGTATTCAGAGCCGGCGGACCAGGGACGGAGCAGGATTCAGAGCCGGCTTACCAGGGACGGAGCAGGATTCAGAGCCGGCGGACCAGGGACGGAGCAGGATTCAGAGCCGGCGGACCTGGCACAGAGCAGGATTCAGAGCCAGCGGACCTGTCACGGAGCAGGATTCAGAGCCGGCGGACCAGAGACGGAGCAGGATTCAGAGCCAGCGGACCAGGGACGGAGCAGGATTCAGAGCCGGCGGACCAGGCCCAGTGCAGGATTCAGAGCCTGCGGACCAGAGACGGAGCAGGATTCAGAGCCGGCGGACCAGGGACGGAGCAGGATTCAGAGCCGGCGGACCAGGGACGGAGCAGTATTCAGAGCCGGCGGACCAGGGACGGAGCAGGATTCAGAGCCAGCGGACCAGAGACGGAGCAGGATTCAGAGCCGGCGGACCAGGCACGGAGCAGGATTCACAGCCGGCGGACCAGGTACAGAGCAGGATTCAGAGCCAGCGGACCAGAGACGGAGCAGGATTCAGAGCCGGAGGACCAGGGACGGAGCAGGATTCAGAGCCGGCGGACCAGGCACGGAGCAGGATTCAGAGCTGGCGGAGCAGGATTCAGAGCCGGCGGACCAGGGACGGAGCAGGTTTCAGAGCCGGCGGACCAGGGACGGAGCAGGATTCAGAGCCGGCGGACCAGGCGCGGAGCAGGATTCAGAGCCGGCGGACCAGGCGCGGAGCAGTATTCAGAGGCAGCGGACCAGGCGCGGAGCAGGATTCAGAGCAGGCGGACCAGGGGCGGAGCAGGATTCAGAGCCGGCGGACCAGGGGCGGAGCAGGATTCAGAGCCGGCGGTCCAGGGACGGAGCAGGATTCAGAGCCGGCGGACCAGGGACGGAGCAGGATTCAGAGCCGGCGGACCTGGCACAGAGCAGGATTCAGAGCCAGCGGACCTGTCACGGAGCAGGATTCAGAGCCGGCGGACCAGGCACGGAGCAGGATTCAGCTGGCGGAGCAGGATTCAGAGCCGGCGGACCAGGGACGGAGCAGGTTTCAGAGCCGGCGGACCAGGGACGGAGCAGGATTCAGAGCCGGCGGACCAGGCGCGGAGCAGGATTCAGAGCCGGCGGACCAGGCGCGGAGCAGTATTCAGAGGCAGCGGACCAGGCGCGGAGCAGGATTCAGAGCAGGCGGACCAGGGGCGGAGCAGGATTCAGAGCCCGCGGACCAGGGGCGGAGCAGGATTCAGAGCCGGCGGTCCAGGGACGGAGCAGGATTCAGAGCCGGCGGACCAGGGACGGAGCAGGATTCAGAGCCGGCGGACCAGGCACGGAGCAGGATTCAGAGCCGGCGGACCTGGCACGGAGCAGGATTCAGAGCCGGCGGACCAGGCACGGAGCAGGATTCAGAGCCGGCGGACCAGGGACGGAGCAGGATTGAGAGCCGGCGGACCAGGGACGGAGCAGTATTCAGAGCCGGCGGACCAGGGACGGAGCAGGATTCAGAGCCGGCGGACCAGGGACGGAGCAGGATTCAGAGCCGGCGGACCAGAGACGGAGCAGGATTCAGAGCCGGCGGACCAGGGTCGGAGCAGGATTCAGAGCCGGCAGACCAGGGACGGAGGTAGGATTCAGAGCCGGCGGACCAGAGACGGAGCAGGATTCAGAGCCGGCGGACCAGGGACGGAGCAGGACTCAGAGCCGGCGGACCAGGGACGGAGCAGGATTCAGAGCTGGAGGACCAGGGACGGAGCAGGATTTAGAGCCGCTGGACTAGGGACGGAGCAGGATTCAGAGCAGGCGGACCAGGGGCGGAGCAGTATTCAGAGCCGGCGGACCAGGGACGGAGCAGGATTCAGAGCCGGCTTACCAGGGACGGAGCAGGATTCAGAGCCGGCGGACCAGGGACGGAGCAGGATTCAGAGCCGGCGGACCTGGCACAGAGCAGGATTCAGAGCCAGCGGACCTGTCACGGAGCAGGATTCAGAGCCGGCGGACCAGAGACGGAGCAGGATTCAGAGCCAGCGGACCAGGGACGGAGCAGGATTCAGAGCCGGCGGACCAGGCCCAGAGCAGGATTCAGAGCCTGCGGACCAGAGACGGAGCAGGATTCAGAGCCGGCGGACCAGGGACGGAGCAGGATTCAGAGCCGGCGGACCAGGGACGGAGCAGTATTCAGAGCCGGCGGACCAGGGACGGAGCAGGATTCAGAGCCAGCGGACCAGAGACGGAGCAGGATTCAGAGCCGGCGGACCAGGCACGGAGCAGGATTCACAGCCGGCGGACCAGGTACAGAGCAGGATTCAGAGCCAGCGGACCAGAGACGGAGCAGGATTCAGAGCCGGAGGACCAGGGACGGAGCAGGATTCAGAGCCGGCGGACCAGGCACGGAGCAGGATTCAGAGCTGGCGGAGCAGGATTCAGAGCCGGCGGACCAGGGACGGAGCAGGTTTCAGAGCCGGCGGACCAGGGACGGAGCAGGATTCAGAGCCGGCGGACCAGGCGCGGAGCAGGATTCAGAGCCGGCGGACCAGGCGCGGAGCAGTATTCAGAGGCAGCGGACCAGGCGCGGAGCAGGATTCAGAGCAGGCGGACCAGGGGCGGAGCAGGATTCAGAGCCGGCGGACCAGGGGCGGAGCAGGATTCAGAGCCGGCGGTCCAGGGACGGAGCAGGATTCAGAGCCGGCGGACCAGGGACGGAGCAGGATTCAGAGCCGGCGGACCAGGCATGGAGCAGGATTCAGAGCCGGCGGACCTGGCACGGAGCAGGATTCAGAGCCGGCGGACCAGGCACGGAGCAGGATTCAGAGCCGGCGGACCAGGGACGGAGCAGG
The DNA here is from genome assembly GCF_030144855.1 of Hypanus sabinus. Lineage (NCBI taxonomy): Eukaryota > Metazoa > Chordata > Chondrichthyes > Myliobatiformes > Dasyatidae > Hypanus > Hypanus sabinus. The sequence goes on from NC_082739.1 coordinate 28,985,737, forward strand.
ATTGAGAGCCGGCGGACCAGGGACGGAGCAGTATTCAGAGCCGGCGGACCAGGGACGGAGCAGGATTCAGAGCCGGCGGACCAGGGACGGAGCAGGATTCAGAGCCGGCGGACCAGAGACGGAGCAGGATTCAGAGCCGGCGGACCAGGGTCGCAGCAGGATTCAGAGCCGACGGACCAGGGACGGAGCAGGATTGAGGGCCGGCGGACCAGGGACGGAGCAGTATTCAGAGCCGGCGGACCAGGCGCGGAGCAGGATTCAGAGCCAGCGGACCAGAGACGGAGCAGGATTCAGAGCCGGAGGACCAGGGACGGAGCAGGATTCAGAGCCGGCGGACCGGGGACGGAGCAGGATTGAGAGCCGGCGGACCAGGGACGGAGCAGGATTCAGAGCCGGCGGACCAGGGACGGAGCAGTATTCAGAGCCGGCGGACCAGGGACGGAGCAGGATTGAGAGCCGGCGGACCAGGGACGGAGCAGTATTCACAGCCGGCGGACCAGGGACGGAGCAGGATTCAGAGCCGGCGGACCAGGTACGGAGCAGGATTCAGAGCCGTCTGACCAGAGACGGAGCAGGAATCAGAGCCAGCGGACCAGAGACGGAGCATGATTCAGTGCCGGCGGACCAGGGATGGAGCAGTATTCAGAGCCGGCGGACCAGGTACGGAGCAGGAGGACCAGGGACGGAGCAGGATTCAGAGCCGGCGCACCAGGCACGGAGCAGGATTCAGAGCCGGCGGAACTAGCACGGAGCAGGATTCAGAGCCGGCGGACCAGGCACGGAGCAGGATTCAGAGCCGGCGGACCAGGGACGGATCAGGATTCAGAGCCGGTGGACCAGGGACGGAGCAGGATTCAGTGCCGTCTGACCAGAGACGGAGCAGGATTCAGAGCCAGCGAACCAGAGACGGAGCAGGATTCAGAGCCGGCGGACCAGAGACAGAGCAGGATTCAGAGCCGGCGGACCAGGGACGGAGCAGGATTCAGAGCCGGCGGACCAGGGACGGTGCAGGATTCTGAGCCGGCGGACCAGGGACGGAGCAGGATTCAGAGCCGGCGGACCAGGGACGGAGCAGGATTCAGAGCCGGTGGACCGGAGACGGAGCAGGATTCAGAGCCGGCGGACCAGGGACGGAGCAGGATTGAGAGCCAGCGGACCAGGGACGGAGCAGGAGGACCAGGGACGGAGCAGGATTCAGAGCCTGCGGACCAGGCACGGAGCAGGATTCAGAGCCGGCGGACCAGGGACGGAGCAGGATTCAGAGCCGGCGGACCGGGGACGGAGCAGGATTCAGAGCCGGCGGACCAGGCACGGAGCAGGATTCAGAGCCGGCGGACCGGGGATGGAGCAGGATTCAGAGCCGGCGGACCAGGCACGGAGCAGGATTCAGAGCCGGCGGACTAGGGACGGATCAGGATTCAGAGCCGGCGGACCAGGGACGGAGCAGGATTCAGTGCCATCTGACCAGAGACGGAGCAGGATTCAGAGCCAGCGGACCAGAGACGGAGCAGGATTCAGAGCCGGCGGACCAGAGACGGAGCAGGATTCAGAGCCGGCGGACCAGGGACGGAGCAGGATTCAGAGCCGGCGGACCAGGCACGGAGCAGGATTCAGAGCCGGTGGACCAGGGACGGAGCAGGATTCAGAGCCGGCGGACCAGGCACGGAGCAGGATTCAGACCCGGTGGACCAGGGACGGAGCAGGATTCTGAGCCGGCGGACCAGGGACGGAGCAGGATTCAGAGCCGGCGGACCAGGGACGGAGCATGATTCAGAGCCGTCGGACCAGGGACGGAGCAGGATTCAGAGCCGGAGGACCAGGTACGGAGCAGGATTCAGAGCCGGTGGACCGGAGACGGAGCAGGATTCAGAGCCGGTGGACCGGAGACGGAGCAGGATTCAGAGCCGGCGGACCAGAGACGGAGCAGGATTCAGAGCCGGCGGACCAGGGACGGAGCAGGATTCAGAGCCGGTGGACCGGAGACGGAGCAGGATTCAGAGCCGGCGGACCAGGGACGGAGCAGGATTGAGAGCCAGCAGACCAGCGACGGAGCAGGAGGACCAGGGACGGAGCAGGATTCAGAGCCTGCGGACCAGGCACGGAGCAGGATTCAGAGCCGGCGGACCAGGGACGGAGCAGGATTCAGAGCCGGCGGACCGGGGACGGAGCAGGATTCAGAGCCGGCGGACCAGGCACGGAGCAGGACTGAGAGCCGGCGGACCAGGGACGGAGCAGGATTCAGAGCCGGCGGAACAGAGACGGAGCAGGATTCACAGCTGGCGGACCAGGGACGGAGCAGGATTCAGAGCCGGCGGACCGGGGACGGAGCAGGATTCAGAGCCGGCGGACAAGGGACGGAGCAGGATTCAGAGCCGTCGGACCAGGGACGGAGCAGGATTCAGAGCCGGCGGACCAGGCACGGAGCAGGATTCACAGCCGGCGGACCAGGTACAGAGCAGGATTCAGAGCCAGCGGATCAGGGACGGAGCAGGATTCAGAGCCGGCAGACCAGGGACGGAGCAGGATTCAGAGCCGGCGGACCAGGGACGGAGCAGGATTCAGAGCTGGCGGACCAGGGACGGAGCAGGATTCAGAGCCGGCGGACCAGGGACGGAGCAGGAATCAGAGCCGGCGGAACAGAGACGGAGCAGGATTCACAGCCGGCGGACCAGGGACGGAGCAGGATTCAGAGCCGGAAGACCAGGGACGCAGCAGGATTCAGAGCCGGCAGACCAGGCCCAGAGCAGGATTCAGAGCCGGCGGACCAGGCGCGGAGCAGGATTCAGAGCCGGCGGACCAGGGACGGAGCAGGATTCAGAGCCGGCGGACCAGGGACGGTGCAGGATTCTGAGCCGTCTGACCAGAGACGGAGCAGGATTCAGAGCCAGCGAACCAGAGACGGAGCAGGATTCAGAGCCGGCGGACCAGAGACAGAGCAGGATTCAGAGCCGGCGGACCAGGGACGGAGCAGGATTCAGAGCCGGCGGACCAGGGACGGTGCAGGATTCTGAGCCGGCGGACCAGGGACGGAGCAGGATTCAGAGCCGGCGGACCAGGGACGGAGCAGGATTCAGAGCCGGTGGACCGGAGACGGAGCAGGATTCAGAGCCGGCGGACCAGGGACGGAGCAGGATTGAGAGCCAGCGGACCAGGGACGGAGCAGGAGGACCAGGGACGGAGCAGGATTCAGAGCCTGCGGACCAGGCACGGAGCAGGATTCAGAGCCGGCGGACCAGGGACGGAGCAGGATTCAGAGCCGGCGGACCGGGGACGGAGCAGGATTCAGAGCCGGCGGACCAGGCACGGAGCAGGATTCAGAGCCGGCGGACCGGGGATGGAGCAGGATTCAGAGCCGGCGGACCAGGCACGGAGCAGGATTCAGAGCCGGCGGACCAGGGACGGATCAGGATTCAGAGCCGGCGGACCAGGGACGGAGCAGGATTCAGTGCCATCTGACCAGAGACGGAGCAGGATTCAGAGCCAGCGGACCAGAGACGGAGCAGGATTCAGAGCCGGCGGACCAGAGACGGAGCAGGATTCAGAGCCGGCGGACCAGGGACGGAGCAGGATTCAGAGCCGGCGGACCAGGCACGGAGCAGGATTCAGAGCCGGTGGACCAGGGACGGAGCAGGATTCAGAGCCGGCGGACCAGGCACGGAGCAGGATTCAGACCCGGTGGACCAGGGACGGAGCAGGATTCTGAGCCGGCGGACCAGGGACGGAGCAGGATTCAGAGCCGGCGGATCAGGGACGGAGCATGATTCAGAGCCGGAGGACCAGGTACAGAGCAGGATTCAGAGCCGGTGGACCGGAGACGGAGCAGGATTCAGAGCCGGTGGACCGGAGACGGAGCAGGATTCAGAGCCGGCGGACCGGAGACGGAGCAGGATTCAGAGCCGGCGGACCAGGGACGGAGCAGGATTCAGAGCCGGTGGACCGGAGACGGAGCAGGATTCAGAGCCGGCGGACCAGGGACGGAGCAGGATTGAGAGCCAGCAGACCAGGGACGGAGCAGGAGGACCAGGGACGGAGCAGGATTCAGAGCCTGCGGACCAGGCACGGAGCAGGATTCAGAGCCGGCGGACCAGGGACGGAGCAGGATTCAGAGCCGGCGGACCGGGGACGGAGCAGGATTCAGAGCCGGCGGACCAGGCACGGAGCAGGACTGAGAGCCGGCGGACCAGGGACGGAGCAGGATTCAGAGCCGGCGGAACAGAGACGGAGCAGGATTCACAGCTGGCGGACCAGGGACGGAGCAGGATTCAGAGCCGGCGGACCGGGGACGGAGCAGGATTCAGAGCCGGCGGACAAGGGACGGAGCAGGATTCAGAGCCGTCGGACCAGGGACGGAGCAGGATTCAGAGCCGGCGGACCAGGCACGGAGCAGGATTCACAGCCGGCGGACCAGGTACAGAGCAGGATTCAGAGCCAGCGGATCAGGGACGGAGCAGGATTCAGAGCCGGCGGACCAGGGACGGAGCAGGATTCAGAGCCGGAAGACCAGGGACGCAGCAGGATTCAGAGCCGGCAGACCAGGCCCAGAGCAGGATTCAGAGCCGGCGGACCAGGCGCGGAGCAGGATTCAGAGCCGGCGGACCAGGGACGGAGCAGGATTCAGAGCCGGCGGACCAGGGACGGTGCAGGATTCTGAGCCGGCGGACCAGAGACGGAGCAGGATTCAGAGCCGGCGGACCAGGGACGGAGCAGTATTCAGAGCCGGCGGACCGGAGACGGAGCAGGTTTCAGAGCCGGCGGACCAGGGACGGAGCAGGATTGAGAGCCGGCGGACCAGGGACGGAGCAGGGGGACCAGGGACGGAGCAGGATTCAGAGCCTGCGGACCAGGCACGGAGCAGGATTCAGAGCAGGCGGACCAGGGACGGAGCAGTATTCAGAGCCGGCGGTCCGGGGACGGAGCAGGATTCAGAGCCGGCGGACCAGGGACGGAGCAGGATTCAGAGCCGGCGGACCGGGGACGGAGCAGGATTCAGAGCCGGCGGACCAGGGACGGAGCAGGATTCAGAGCCGGCGGACCGGGGACGGAGCAGGATTCAGAGCCGGCGGACCAGGGACGGAGCAGTATTCAGAGCCGGCGGACCAGGGACGGAGCAGGATTCAGAGCCGGCGGACCAGGGACGGAGCAGGATTCAGAGCCGGCGTACCACGGACGGAGCAGGATTCAGAGCCGGCGGACCAGGGGCGGAGCAGGATTCAGAGCCGGCGGACCAGAGACGGAGCAGGATTCAGAGCCGGCGGACCAGGCGCGGAGCAGGATTCAGAGCAGGCGGACCAGGGACGGAGCAGGATTCAGAGCCGTCGGACTAGGGACGGAGCATGATTCAGAGCCGGTGGACCAGGCGTGGAGCAGGATTCAGAGCAGGCGGACCAGGCTCGGAGCGGGATTCAGAGCCGGCGTACCAGGGACGGAGCAGGATTCAGAGCCGGCGGACCAGGTACAGAGCAGGATTCAGAGCCAGCGGACCAGAGACGGAGCAGGATTCAGAGCCGGAGGACCAGGGACGGAGCAGGATTCAGAGCCGGCGGACCAGAGACGGAGGTAGGATTCAGAGCCGGCGGACCAGAGACGGAGCAGGATTCAGAGCCGGCGGACCAGGGACGGAGCAGGATTCAGAGCCGGCGGACCAGGCCCAGAGCAGGATTCAGAGCCTGCGGACCAGAGACGGAGCAGGATTCAGAGCCGGCGGACCAGGGACGGAGCAGGATTCAGAGCCGGCGGACCAGGGACGGAGCAGTATTCAGAGCCGGCGGACCAGGGACGGAGCAGGATTCAGAGCCGGCGGACCAGAGACGGAGCAGGATTCAGAGCCGGCCGACCAGGGACGGAGCAGGACTCAGAGCCGGCGGACCAGGGACGGAGCAGGATTCAGAGCTGGAGGACCAGGGACGGAGCAGGATTTAGAGCCGCTGGACTAGGGACGGAGCAGGATTCAGAGCCGGCGGACCAGGGACGGAGCAGGATTCAGAGCCGTCTGACCATGGACGGAGCAGTATTCAGAGCCGGCGGACCAGGGACGGAGCAGGAGGACCAGGGACGGAGCAGGATTCAGAGCCGGCGGACCAGGCACCGAGCAGGATTCAGAGCCGGCGGACCTGGCATGGAGCAGGATTCAGAGCCGGCGGACCAGGCACGGAGCAGGATTCAGAGCCGGCGGACCAGGCACGGAGCAGGATTGAGGGCCGGCGGACCAGGGACTGAGCAGGATTCAGAGCCGGCGGACCAGGGACAGAGCAGGATTCAGAGCCGGCAGACCAGGCGCGCAGGATTCAGAGCCGGCGGACCTGGCACGGAGCAGGATTCAGAGCCGGCGGACCAGGTACGTAGCAGGATTCAGAGCCGGCGGACCAGGGACGGAGCAGGATTGAGAGCCGGCAGACCAGGGACGGAGCAGTATTCAGAGCCGGCGGACCAGGCGCGGAGCAGGATTCAGAGCCGGCGGAACAGGCGCGGAGCAGGAATCAGAGCCGGCGGACCAGGCGCGGAGCAGTATTCAGAGCCGGCGGACCAGGCGCGGAGCAGGATTCAGAGCAGGCGGACCAGGGGCGGAGCAGGATTCAGAGCCGGCGGACCAGGGACGGAGCAGGATTCAGAGCCGGCTTACCAGGGACGGACCAGGATTCAGAGCCGGCGGACCAGGGACGGAGCAGGATTCAGAGCCGGCAGACCAGGCACGGAGCAGGATTCAGAGCCGGCGGACCTGGCACGGAGCAGGATTCAGAGCCGGCGGACCAGGCACGGAGCAGGATTCAGAGCCGGCGGACCAGGGACGGAGCAGGATTCAGAGCCGGCGGACCAGGGACGGAGCAGTATTCAGAGCCGGCGGACCAGGGACGGAGCAGGATTCAGAGCCGGCGGACCAGGGACGGAGCAGGATTCAGAGCCGGCGGACCAGAGACGGAGCAGGATTCAGAGCCGGCGGAGCAGGCGCAGAGCAGGATTCAGAGCCGGCGGACCAGGCGCGGTGCAGGATTCAGAGCCGGCGGACCAGGCGCGGAGCAGTATTCAGAGCCGGCGGACCAGGCGCGGAGCAGGATTCAGAGCAGGCGGAACAGGGGCGGAGCAGTATTCAGAGCCGGCGGACCAGGGACGGAGCAGGATTCAGAGCCGGCTTACCAGGGACGGAGCAGGATTCAGAGCCGGCGGACCAGGGACGGAGCAGGATTCAGAGCCGGCGGACCTGGCACAGAGCAGGATTCAGAGCCAGCGGACCTGTCACGGAGCAGGATTCAGAGCCGGCGGACCAGGCGCGGAGCAGGATTCAGAGCCGGCGGAACAGGCGCGGAGCAGGAATCAGAGCCGGCGGACCAGGCGCGGAGCAGTATTCAGAGCCGGCGGACCAGGCGCGGAGCAGGATTCAGAGCAGGCGGACCAGGGGCGGAGCAGGATTCAGAGCCGGCGGACCAGGGACGGAGCAGGATTCAGAGCCGGCTTACCAGGGACGGACCAGGATTCAGAGTCGGCGGACCAGGGACGGAGCAGGATTCAGAGCCGGCGGACCAGGCACGGAGCAGGATTCAGAGCCGGCGGACCTGGCACGGAGCAGGATTCAGAGCCGGCGGACCAGGCACGGAGCAGGATTCAGAGCCGGCGGACCAGGGACGGAGCAGGATTCAGAGCCGGCGGACCTGGCACGGAGCAGGATTCAGAGCCGGCGGACCAGGCACGGAGCAGGATTCAGAGCCGGCGGACCAGGGACGGAGCAGGATTCAGAGCCGGCGGACCAGGGACGGAGCAGTATTCAGAGCCGGCGGACCAGGGACGGAGCAGGATTCAGAGCCGGCGGACCAGGGACGGAGCAGGATTCAGAGCCGGCGGACCAGAGACGGAGCAGGATTCAGAGCCGGCGGACCAGGCGCAGAGCAGGATTCAGAGCCGGCGGACCAGGCGCGGAGCAGGATTCAGAGCCGGCTGACCAGGGGCGGAGCAGTATTCAGAGCCGGCGGACCAGGGACGGAGCAGGATTCAGAGCCGGCTTACCAGGGACGGAGCAGGATTCAGAGCCGGCGGACCAGGGACGGAGCAGGATTCAGAGCCGGCGGACCTGGCACAGAGCAGGATTCAGAGCCAGCGGACCTGTCACGGAGCAGGATTCAGAGCCGGCGGACCAGGCACGGAGCAGGATTCAGAGCTGGCGGAGCAGGGTTCAGAGCCGGCGGACCAGGGACGGAGCAGGTTTCAGAGCCGGCGGACCAGGGACGGAGCAGGATTCAGAGCCGGCGGACCAGGCGCGGAGCAGGATTCAGAGCCGGCGGACCAGGCGCGGAGCAGTATTCAGAGGCAGCGGACCAGGCGCGGAGCAGGATTCAGAGCAGGCGGACCAGGGGCGGAGCAGGATTCAGAGCCGGCGGACCAGGGGCGGAGCAGGATTCAGAGCCGGCGGTCCAGGGACGGAGCAGGATTCAGAGCCGGCGGACCAGGGACGGAGCAGGATTCAGAGCCGGCGGACCAGGCACGGAGCAGGATTCAGAGCCGGCGGACCTGGCACGGAGCAGGATTCAGAGCCGGCGGACCAGGCACGGAGCAGGATTCAGAGCCGGCGGACCAGGGACGGAGCAGGATTGAGAGCCGGCGGACCAGGGACGGAGCAGTATTCAGAGTCGGCGGACCAGGGACGGAGCAGGATTCAGAGCCGGCGGACCAGGGACGGAGCAGGATTCAGAGCCGGCTTACCAGGGACGGAGCAGGATTCAGAGCCGGCGGACCAGGGACGGAGCAGGATTCAGAGCCGGCGGACCTGGCACAGAGCAGGATTCAGAGCCAGCGGACCTGTCACGGAGCAGGATTCAGAGCCGGCGGACCAGGCACGGAGCAGGATTCAGCTGGCGGAGCAGGATTCAGAGCCGGCGGACCAGGGACGGAGCAGGTTTCAGAGCCGGCGGACCAGGGACGGAGCAGGATTCAGAGCCGGCGGACCAGGCGCGGAGCAGGATTCAGAGCCGGCGGACCAGGCGCGGAGCAGGATTCAGAGCAGGCGGACCAGGCGCGGAGCAGGATTCAGAGCAGGCGGACCAGGGGCGGAGCAGGATTCAGAGCCGGCGGTCCAGGGACGGAGCAGGATTCAGAGCCGGCGGTCCAGGGACGGAGCAGGATTCAGAGCCGGCGGACCAGGCATGGAGCAGGATTCAGAGCCGGCGGACCTGGCACGGAGCAGGATTCAGAGCCGGCGGACCAGGCACGGAGCAGGATTCAGAGCCGGCGGACCAGGGACGGAGCAGGATTGAGAGCCGGCGGACCAGGGACGGAGCAGGATTCAGAGCCGGCGGACCAGGGACGGAGCAGGATTCAGAGCCGGCGGACCAGGGACGGAGCAGGATTCAGAGCCGGCGGACCAGAGACGGAGCAGGATTCAGAGCCGGCGGACCAGGGTCGGAGCAGGATTCAGAGCCGGCGGACCAGGGACGGAGCAGGATTGAGGGCCGGCGGACCAGGGACGGAGCAGTATTCAGAGCCGGCGGACCAGGCGCGGAGCAGGATTCAGAGCCAGCGGTCCAGGGACGGAGCAGGATTCAGAGCCGGCGGTCCAGGGACGGAGCAGGATTCAGAGCCGGCGGACCAGGCATGGAGCAGGATTCAGAGCCGGCGGACCTGGCACGGAGCAGGATTCAGAGCCGGCGGACCAGGCACGGAGCAGGATTCAGAGCCGGCGGACCAGGGACGGAGCAGGATTGAGAGCCGGCGGACCAGGGACGGAGCAGGATTCAGAGCCGGCGGACCAGGGACGGAGCAGGATTCAGAGCCGGCGGACCAGGGACGGAGCAGGATTCAGAGCCGGCGGACCAGAGACGGAGCAGGATTCAGAGCCGGCGGACCAGGGTCGGAGCAGGATTCAGAGCCGGCGGACCAGGGACGGAGCAGGATTGAGGGCCGGCGGACCAGGGACGGAGCAGTATTCAGAGCCGGCGGACCAGGCGCGGAGCAGGATTCAGAGCCGGCAGACCAGGGACGGAGGTAGGATTCAGAGCCGGCGGACCAGGGACGGAGCAGGATTCAGAGCCGGCGGACCAGAGACGGAGCAGGATTCAGAGCCGGCGGACCAGGGACGGAGCAGGACTCAGAGCCGGCGGACCAGGGACGGAGCAGGATTCAGAGCTGGAGGACCAGGGACGGAGCAGGATTTAGAGCCGCTGGACTAGGGACGGAGCAGGATTCAGAGCAGGCGGACCAGGGGCGGAGCAGTATTCAGAGCCGGCGGACCAGGGACGGAGCAGGATTCAGAGCCGGCGGACCAGGGACGGAGCAGGATTCAGAGCCGGCTTACCAGGGACGGAGCAGGATTCAGAGCCGGCGGACCAGGGACGGAGCAGGATTCAGAGCCGGCGGACCTGGCACAGAGCAGGATTCAGAGCCAGCGGACCTGTCACGGAGCAGGATTCAGAGCCGGCGGACCAGAGACGGAGCAGGATTCAGAGCCAGCGGACCAGGGACGGAGCAGGATTCAGAGCCGGCGGACCAGGCCCAGAGCAGGATTCAGAGCCTGCGGACCAGAGACGGAGCAGGATTCAGAGCCGGCGGACCAGGGACGGAGCAGGATTCAGAGCCGGCGGACCAGGGACGGAGCAGTATTCAGAGCCGGCGGACCAGGGACGGAGCAGGATTCAGAGCCGGCGGACCAGAGACGGAGCAGGATTCAGAGCCGGCGGACCAGGGACGGAGCAGGACTCAGAGCCAGCGGACCAGAGACGGAGCAGGATTCAGAGCCGGCGGACCAGGCACGGAGCAGGATTCACAGCCGGCGGACCAGGTACAGAGCAGGATTCAGAGCCAGCGGACCAGAGACGGAGCAGGATTCAGAGCCGGAGGACCAGGGACGGAGCAGGATTCAGAGCCGGCGGACCAGGCACGGAGCAGGATTCAGAGCCGGCGGACCAGGGACGGAGCAGGTTTCAGAGCCGGCGGACCAGGGACGGAGCAGGATTCAGAGCCGGCGGACCAGGCGCGGAGCAGGATTCAGAGCCGGCGGACCAGGCGCGGAGCAGTATTCAGAGGCAGCGGACCAGGCGCGGAGCAGGATTCAGAGCAGGCGGACCAGGGGCGGAGCAGGATTCAGAGCCGGCGGACCAGGGGCGGAGCAGGATTCAGAGCCGGCGGTCCAGGGACGGAGCAGGATTCAGAGCCGGCGGACCAGGGACGGAGCAGGATTCAGAGCCAGCGGACCAGGCATGGAGCAGGATTCAGAGCCGGCGGACCTGGCACGGAGCAGGATTCAGAGCCGGCGGACCAGGCACGGAGCAGGATTCAGGGCCGGCGGACCAGGGACGGAGCAGGATTGAGAGCCGGCGGACCAGGGACGGAGCAGTATTCAGAGCCGGCGGACCAGGGACGGAGCAGGATTCAGAGCCGGCGGACCAGGGACGGAGCAGGATTCAGAGCCGGCGGACCAGAGACGGAGCAGGATTCAGAGCCGGCGGACCAGGGTCGGAGCAGGATTCAGAGCCGGCGGACCAGGGACGGAGCAGGATTGAGGGCCGGCGGACCAGGGACGGAGCAGTATTCAGAGCCGGCGGACCAGGCGCGGAGCAGGATTCAGAGCCGGCGGACCTGGCACGGAGCAGGATTCAGAGCCGGCGGACCAGGCACGGAGCAGGATTCAGAGCCGGCGGACCAGGGACGGAGCAGGATTGAGAGCCGGCGGACCAGGGACGGAGCAGTATTCAGAGCCGGCGGACCAGGGACGGAGCAGGATTCAGAGCCGGCGGACCAGGGACGGAGCAGGATTCAGAGCCGGCTTACCAGGGACGGAGCAGGATTCAGAGCCGGCGGACCAGGGACGGAGCAGGATTCAGAGCCGGCGGACCTGGCACAGAGCAGGATTCAGAGCCAGCGGACCTGTCACGGAGCAGGATTCAGAGCCGGCGGACCAGGCGCGGAGCAGGATTCAGCTGGCGGAGCAGGATTCAGAGCCGGCGGACCAGGGACGGAGCAGGTTTCAGAGCCGGCGGACCAGGGACGGAGCAGGATTCAGAGCCGGCGGACCAGGCGCGGAGCAGGATTCAGAGCCGGCGGACCAGGCGCGGAGCAGTATTCAGAGGCAGCGGACCAGGCGCGGAGCAGGATTCAGAGCAGGCGGACCAGGGGCGGAGCAGGATTCAGAGCCCGCGGACCAGGGGCGGAGCAGGATTCAGAGCCGGCGGTCCAGGGACGGAGCAGGATTCAGAGCCGGCGGACCAGGGACGGAGCAGGATTCAGAGCCGGCGGACCAGGCATGGAGCAGGATTCAGAGCCGGCGGACCTGGCACGGAGCAGGATTCAGAGCCGGCGGACCAGGCACGGAGCAGGATTCAGAGCCGGCGGACCAGGGACGGAGCAGGATTGAGAGCCGGCGGACCAGGGACGGAGCAGTATTCAGAGCCGGCGGACCAGGGACGGAGCAGGATTCAGAGCCGGCGGACCAGGGACGGAGCAGGATTCAGAGCCGGCGGACCAGAGACGGAGCAGGATTCAGAGCCGGCGGACCAGGGTCGGAGCAGGATTCAGAGCCGACGGACCAGGGACGGAGCAGGATTGAGGGCCGGCGGACCAGGGACGGAGCAGTATTCAGAGCCGGCGGACCAGGCGCGGAGCAGGATTCAGAGCCAGCGGACCAGAGACGGAGCAGGATTCAGAGCCGGAGGACCAGGGACGGAGCAGGATTCAGAGCCGGCAGACCAGGGACGGAGGTAGGATTCAGAGCCGGCGGACCAGGGACGGAGCAGGATTCAGAGCCGGCGGACCAGAGACGGAGCAGGATTCAGAGCCGGCGGACCAGGGACGGAGCAGGACTCAGAGCCGGCGGACCAGGGACGGAGCAGGATTCAGAGCTGGAGGACCAGGGACGGAGCAGTATTTAGAGCCGCTGGACTAGGGACGGAGCAGGATTCAGAGCAGGCGGACCAGGGGCGGAGCAGTATTCAGAGCCGGCGGACCAGGGACGGAGCAGGATTCAGAGCCGGCTTACCAGGGACGGAGCAGGATTCAGAGCCGGCGGACCAGGCACGGAGCAGGATTCAGAGCCGGCGGACCAGGGACGGAGCAGGATTCAGAGCCGGCGGACCAGGGACGGAGCAGTATTCAGAGCCGGCGGACCAGGGACGGAGCAGGATTCAGAGCCGGCGGACCAGGGACGGAGTAGGATTCAGAGCCGTCGGACCAGAGACGGAGCAGGATTCAGAGCCGGCGGACCAGGCGCGGAGCAGGATTCAGAGCCGGCGGACCAGGCGCGGAGCAGGATTCAGAGCCGGCGGACCAGGCGCGGAGCAGTATTCAGAGCCGGCGGACCAGGCGCGGAGCAGGATTCAGAGCAGGCGGACCAGGGGCGGAGCAGTATTCAGAGCCGGCGGACCAGGGACGGAGCAGGATTCAGAGCCGGCTTACCAGGGACGGAGCAGGATTCAGAGCCGGCGGACCAGGGACGGAGCAGGATTCAGAGCCGGCGGACCAGGCACGGAGCAGGATTCAGAGCCGGCGGACCAGGGACGGAGCAGGATTCAGAGCCAGCGGACCAGAGACGGAGCAGGATTCAGAGCCGGAGGACCAGGGACGGAGCAGGATTCAGAGCCGGCGGACCAGGCACGGAGCAGGATTCAGAGCTGGCGGAGCAGGATTCAGAGCCGGCGGACCAGGGACGGAGCAGGTTTCAGAGCCGGCGGACCAGGGACGGAGCAGGATTCAGAGCCGGCGGACCAGGCGCGGAGCAGGATTCAGAGCCGGCGGACCAGGCGCGGAGCAGTATTCAGAGGCAGCGGACCAGGCGCGGAGCAGGATTCAGAGCAGGCGGACCAGGGGCGGAGCAGGATTCAGAGCCGGCGGACCAGGGGCGGAGCAGGATTCAGAGCCGGCGGTCCAGGGACGGAGCAGGATTCAGAGCCGGCGGACCAGGGACGGAGCAGGATTCAGAGCCGGCGGACCAGGCACGGAGCAGGATTCAGAGCCGGCGGACCTGGCACGGAGCAGGATTCAGAGCCGGCGGACCAGGCACGGAGCAGGATTCAGAGCCGGCGGACCAGGGACGGAGCAGGATTCAGAGCCGGCGGACCAGGGACGGAGCAGTATTCAGAGCCGGCGGACCAGGGACGGAGCAGGATTCAGAGCCGGCGGACCAGGGACGGAGCAGGATTCAGAGCCGGCGGACCAGAGACGGAGCAGGATTCAGAGCCGGCGGAACAGGGTCGGAGCAGGATTCAGAGCCGGCGGACCAGGGACGGAGCAGGATTGAGGGCCGGCGGACCAGGGACGGAGCAGTATTCAGAGCCGGCGGACCAGGCGCGGAGCAGGATTCAGAGCCAGCGGACCAGAGACGGAGCAGGATTCAGAGCCGGAGGACCAGGGACGGAGCAGGATTCAGAGCCGGCAGACCAGGGACGGAGGTAGGATTCAGAGCCGGCGGACCAGGGACGGAGCAGGATTCAGAGCCGGCGGACCAGAGACGGAGCAGGATTCAGAGCCGGCGGACCAGGGACGGAGCAGGACTCAGAGCCGGCGGACCAGGGACGGAGCAGGATTCAGTGCTGGAGGACCAGGGACGGAGCAGGATTTAGAGCCGCTGGACTAGGGACGGAGCAGGATTCAGAGCAGGCGGACCAGGGGCGGAGCAGTATTCAGAGCCGGCGGACCAGGGACGGAGCAGGATTCAGAGCCGGCTTACCAGGGACGGAGCAGGATTCAGAGCCGGCGGACCAGGGACGGAGCAGGATTCAGAGCCGGCGGACCTGGCACAGAGCAGGATTCAGAGCCAGCGGACCTGTCACGGAGCAGGATTCAGAGCCGGCGGACCAGAGACGGAGCAGGATTCAGAGCCAGCGGACCAGGGACGGAGCAGGATTCAGAGCCGGCGGACCAGGCCCAGAGCAGGATTCAGAGCCTGCGGACCAGAGACGGAGCAGGATTCAGAGCCGGCGGACCAGGGACGGAGCAGGATTCAGAGCCGGCGGACCAGGGACGGAGCAGTATTCAGAGCCGGCGGACCAGGGACGGAGCAGGATTCAGAGCCGGCGGACCAGAGACGGAGCAGGATTCAGAGCCGGCGGACCAGGGACGGAGCAGGACTCAGAGCCAGCGGACCAGAGACGGAGCAGGATTCAGAGCCGGCGGACCAGGCACGGAGCAGGATTCACAGCCGGCGGACCAGGTACAGAGCAGGATTCAGAGCCAGCGGACCAGAGACGGAGCAGGATTCAGAGCCGGATGACCAGGGACGGAGCAGGATTCAGAGCCGGCGGACCAGGCACGGAGCAGGATTCAGAGCTGGTGGAGCAGGATTCAGAGCCGGCGGACCAGGGACGGAGCAGGATTCAGAGCCGGCGGACAAGGCCCAGAGCAGGATTCAGAGCCTTCGGACCAGAGACGGAGCAGGATTCAGAGCAGGCGGACCAGAGACGGAGCAGGATTCAGAGCCAGCGGACCAGGGACGGAGCAGGATTCAGAGCCGGCGGACCAGGCCCAGAGCAGGATTCAGAGCCTGCGGACCAGAGACGGAGCAGGATTCAGAGCCGGCGGACCAGGGACGGAGCAGGATTCAGTGCCGGCGGACCAGGGACGGAGCAGTATTCAGAGCCGGCGGACCAGGGACGGAGCAGGATTCAGAGCCGGCGGACCAGAGACGGAGCAGGATTCAGAGCCGGCGGACCAGGGACGGAGCAGGACTCATAGCCGGCGGACCAGGGACGGAGCAGGATTCAGAGCTGGAGGACCAGGGACGGAGCAGGATTTAGAGCCGCTGGACTAGGGACGGAGCAGCATTCAGAGCCGGCGGACCAGGGACGGAGCAGGATTCAGAGCCGTCTGACCAGGGACGGAGCAGGAGGACCAGGGACGGAGCAGGATTCAGAGCCGGCGGACCAGGCACGGAGCAGGATTCAGAGCCGGCGGACCTGGCATGGAGCAGGATTCAGAGCCGGCGGACCAGGCACGGAGCAGGATTCAGAGCCGGCGGACCAGGCACGGAGCAGGATTGAGGGCCGGCGGACCAGGGACGGAGCAGGATTCAGAGCTGGCGGACCAGGGACAGAGCAGGATTCAGAGCCGGCAGACCAGGCGCGCAGGATTCAGAGCCGGCGGACCTGGCACGGAGCAGGATTCAGAGCCGGCGGACCAGGTACGGAGCAGGATTCAGAGCCGGCGGACCAGGGACGGAGCAGGATTGAGAGCCGGCAGACCAGGGACGGAGCAGTATTCTGAGCCGGCGGACCAGGCGCGGAGCAGGATTCAGAGCCGGCGGACCAGGCGCGGAGCAGGAATCAGAGCCGGCGGACCAGGCGCGGAGCAGTATTCAGAGCCGGCGGACCAGGCGCGGAGCAGGATTCAGAGCAGGCGGACCAGGGGCGGAGCAGGATTCAGAGCCGGCGGACCTGGCACGGAGCAGGATTCAGAGCCGGCTTACCAGGGACGGAGCAGGATTCAGAGCCGGCGGACCAGGGACGGAGCAGGATTCAGAGCCGGCGGACCAGGCACGGAGCAGGATTCAGAGCCGGCGGACCTGGCATGGAGCAGGATTCAGAGCCGGCGGACCAGGCACGGAGCAGGATTCAGAGCCGGCGGACCAGGGACGGAGCAGGATTCAGAGCCGGCGGACCAGGCCCAGAGCAGGATTCAGAGCCTGCGGACCAGAGACGGAGCAGGATTCAGAGCCGGCGGACCAGGGACGGAGCAGGATTCAGAGCCGGCGGACCAGGGACGGAGCAGTATTCAGAGCCGGCGGACCAGGGACGGAGCAGGATTCAGAGCCGGCGGACCAGAGACGGAGCAGGATTCAGAGCCGGCGGACCAGGGACGGAGCAGGACTCAGAGCCAGCGGACCAGAGACGGAGCAGGATTCAGAGCCGGCGGACCAGGCACGGAGCAGGATTCACAGCCGGCGGACCAGGTACAGAGCAGGATTCAGAGCCAGCGGACCAGAGACGGAGCAGGATTCAGAGCCGGATGCCCAGGGACGGAGCAGGATTCAGAGCCGGCGGACCAGGCACGGAGCAGGATTCAGAGCTGGTGGAGCAGGATTCAGAGCCGGCGGACCAGGGACGGAGCAGGATTCAGAGCCGGCGGACCAGGCCCAGAGCAGGATTCAGAGCCTTCGGACCAGAGACGGAGCAGGATTCAGAGCCGGCGGACCAGAGACGGAGCAGGATTCAGAGCCAGCGGACCAGGGACGGAGCAGGATTCAGAGCCGGCGGACCAGGCCCAGAGCAGGATTCAGAGCCTGCGGACCAGAGACGGAGCAGGATTCAGAGCCGGCGGACCAGGGACGGAGCAGGATTCAGAGCCGGCGGACCAGGGACGGAGCAGTATTCAGAGCCGGCGGACCAGGGACGGAGCAGGATTCAGAGCCGGCGGACCAGAGACGGAGCAGGATTCAGAGCCGGCGGACCAGGGACGGAGCAGGACTCATAGCCGGCGGACCAGGGACGGAGCAGGATTCAGAGCTGGAGGACCAGGGACGGAGCAGGATTTAGAGCCGCTGGACTAGGGACGGAGCAGCATTCAGAGCCGGCGGACCAGGGACGGAGCAGGATTCAGAGCCGTCTGACCAGGGACGGAGCAGGAGGACCAGGGACGGAGCAGGATTCAGAGCCGGCGGACCAGGCACGGAGCAGGATTCAGAGCCGGCGGACCTGGCATGGAGCAGGATTCAGAGCCGGCGGACCAGGCACGGAGCAGGATTCAGAGCCGGCGGACCAGGCACGGAGCAGGATTGAGGGCCGGCGGACCAGGGACGGAGCAGGATTCAGAGCTGGCGGACCAGGGACAGAGCAGGATTCAGAGCCGGCAGACCAGGCGCGCAGGATTCAGAGCCGGCGGACCTGGCACGGAGCAGGATTCAGAGCCGGCGGACCAGGTACGGAGCAGGATTCAGAGCCGGCGGACCAGGGACGGAGCAGGATTGAGAGCCGGCAGACCAGGGACGGAGCAGTATTCTGAGCCGGCGGACCAGGCGCGGAGCAGGATTCAGAGCCGGCGGACCAGGCGCGGAGCAGGAATCAGAGCCGGCGGACCAGGCGCGGAGCAGTATTCAGAGCCGGCGGACCAAGCGCGGAGCAGGATTCAGAGCAGGCGGACCAGGGGCGGAGCAGGATTCAGAGCCGGCGGACCTGGCACGGAGCAGGATTCAGAGCCGGCTTACCAGGGACGGAGCAGGATTCAGAGCCGGCGGACCAGGGACGGAGCAGGACTCAGAGCCAGCGGACCAGAGACGGAGCAGGATTCAGAGCCGGCGGACCAGGCACGGAGCAGGATTCACAGCCGGCGGACCAGGTACAGAGCAGGATTCAGAGCCAGCGGACCAGAGACGGAGCAGGATTCAGAGCCGGATGACCAGGGACGGAGCAGGATTCAGAGCCGGCGGACCAGGCACGGAGCAGGATTCAGAGCTGGTGGAGCAGGATTCAGAGCCGGCGGACCAGGGACGGAGCAGGATTCAGAGCCGGCGGACCAGGCCCAGAGCAGGATTCAGAGCCTTCGGACCAGAGACGGAGCAGGATTCAGAGCCGGCGGACCAGAGACGGAGCAGGATTCAGAGCCAGCGGACCAGAGACGGAGCAGGATTCAGAGCCGGCGGACCAGAGACGGAGCAGGATTCAGAGCCTGCGGACCAGAGACGGAGCAGGATTCAGAGCCGGCGGACCAGGGACGGAGCAGGATTCAGTGCCGGCGGACCAGGGACGGAGCAGTATTCAGAGCCGGCGGACCAGGGACGGAGCAGGATTCAGAGCCGGCGGACCAGAGACGGAGCAGGATTCAGAGCCGGCGGACCAGGGACGGAGCAGGACTCATAGCCGGCGGACCAGGGACGGAGCAGGATTCAGAGCTGGAGGACCAGGGACGGAGCAGGATTTAGAGCCGCTGGACTAGGGACGGAGCAGCATTCAGAGCCGGCGGACCAGGGACGGAGCAGGATTCAGAGCCGTCTGACCAGGGACGGAGCAGGAGGACCAGGGACGGAGCAGGATTCAGAGCCGGCGGACCAGGCACGGAGCAGGATTCAGAGCCGGCGGACCTGGCATGGAGCAGGATTCAGAGCCGGCGGACCAGGCACGGAGCAGGATTCAGAGCCGGCGGACCAGGCACGGAGCAGGATTGAGGGCCGGCGGACCAGGGACGGAGCAGGATTCAGAGCTGGCGGACCAGGGACAGAGCAGGATTCAGAGCCGGCAGACCAGGCGCGCAGGATTCAGAGCCGGCGGACCTGGCACGGAGCAGGATTCAGAGCCGGCGGACCAGGTACGGAGCAGGATTCAGAGCCGGCGGACCAGGGACGGAGCAGGATTGAGAGCCGGCAGACCAGGGACGGAGCAGTATTCTGAGCCGGCGGACCAGGCGCGGAGCAGGATTCAGAGCCGGCGGACCAGGCGCGGAGCAGGAATCAGAGCCGGCGGACCAGGCGCGGAGCAGTATTCAGAGCCGGCGGACCAGGCGCGGAGCAGGATTCAGAGCAGGCGGACCAGGGGCGGAGCAGGATTCAGAGCCGGCGGACCTGGCACGGAGCAGGATTCAGAGCCGGCTTACCAGGGACGGAGCAGGATTCAGAGCCGGCGGACCAGGGACGGAGCAGGATTCAGAGCCGGCGGACCAGGCACGGAGCAGGATTCAGAGCCGGCGGACCTGGCATGGAGCAGGATTCAGAGCCGGCGGACCAGGCACGGAGCAGGATTCAGAGCCGGCGGACCAGGGACGGAGCAGGATTCAGAGCCGGCAGACCAGGCCCAGAGCAGGATTCAGAGCCTGCGGACCAGAGACGGAGCAGGATTCAGAGCCGGCGGACCAGGGACGGAGCAGGATTCAGAGCCGGCGGACCAGGGACGGAGCAGTATTCAGAGCCGGCGGACCAGGGACGGAGCAGGATTCAGAGCCGGCGGACCAGAGACGGAGCAGGATTCAGAGCCGGCGGACCAGGGACGGAGCAGGACTCAGAGCCAGCGGACCAGAGACGGAGCAGGATTCAGAGCCGGCGGACCAGGCACGGAGCAGGATTCACAGCCGGCGGACCAGGTACAGAGCAGGATTCAGAGCCAGCGGACCAGAGACGGAGCAGGATTCAGAGCCGGATGCCCAGGGACGGAGCAGGATTCAGAGCCGGCGGACCAGGCACGGAGCAGGATTCAGAGCTGGTGGAGCAGGATTCAGAGCCGGCGGACCAGGGACGGAGCAGGATTCAGAGCCGGCGGACCAGGCCCAGAGCAGGATTCAGAGCCTTCGGACCAGAGACGGAGCAGGATTCAGAGCCGGCGGACCAGAGACGGAGCAGGATTCAGAGCCAGCGGACCAGGGACGGAGCAGGATTCAGAGCCGGCGGACCAGGCCCAGAGCAGGATTCAGAGCCTGCGGACCAGAGACGGAGCAGGATTCAGAGCCGGCGGACCAGGGACGGAGCAGGATTCAGAGCCGGCGGACCAGGGACGGAGCAGTATTCAGAGCCGGCGGACCAGGGACGGAGCAGGATTCAGAGCCGGCGGACCAGAGACGGAGCAGGATTCAGAGCCGGCGGACCAGGGACGGAGCAGGACTCATAGCCGGCGGACCAGGGACGGAGCAGGATTCAGAGCTGGAGGACCAGGGACGGAGCAGGATTTAGAGCCGCTGGACTAGGGACGGAGCAGCATTCAGAGCCGGCGGACCAGGGACGGAGCAGGATTCAGAGCCGTCTGACCAGGGACGGAGCAGGAGGACCAGGGACGGAGCAGGATTCAGAGCCGGCGGACCAGGCACGGAGCAGGATTCAGAGCCGGCGGACCTGGCATGGAGCAGGATTCAGAGCCGGCGGACCAGGCACGGAGCAGGATTCAGAGCCGGCGGACCAGGCACGGAGCAGGATTGAGGGCCGGCGGACCAGGGACGGAGCAGGATTCAGAGCTGGCGGACCAGGGACAGAGCAGGATTCAGAGCCGGCAGACCAGGCGCGCAGGATTCAGAGCCGGCGGACCTGGCACGGAGCAGGATTCAGAGCCGGCGGACCAGGTACGGAGCAGGATTCAGAGCCGGCGGACCAGGGACGGAGCAGGATTGAGAGCCGGCAGACCAGGGACGGAGCAGTATTCTGAGCCGGCGGACCAGGCGCGGAGCAGGATTCAGAGCCGGCGGACCAGGCGCGGAGCAGGAATCAGAGCCGGCGGACCAGGCGCGGAGCAGTATTCAGAGCCGGCGGACCAGGCGCGGAGCAGGATTCAGAGCAGGCGGACCAGGGGCGGAGCAGGATTCAGAGCCGGCGGACCTGGCACGGAGCAGGATTCAGAGCCGGCTTACCAGGGACGGAGCAGGATTCAGAGCCGGCGGACCAGGGACGGAGCAGGATTCAGAGCCGGCGGACCAGGCACGGAGCAGGATTCAGAGCCGGCGGACCTGGCATGGAGCAGGATTCAGAGCCGGCGGACCAGGCACGGAGCAGGATTCAGAGCCGGCGGACCAGGGACGGAGCAGGATTCAGAGCCGGCGGACCAGGCCCAGAGCAGGATTCAGAGCCTGCGGACCAGAGACGGAGCAGGATTCAGAGCCGGCGGACCAGGGACGGAGCAGGATTCAGAGCCGGCGGACCAGGGACGGAGCAGTATTCAGAGCCGGCGGACCAGGGACGGAGCAGGATTCAGAGCCGGCGGACCAGAGACGGAGCAGGATTCAGAGCCGGCGGACCAGGGACGGAGCAGGACTCAGAGCCAGCGGACCAGAGACGGAGCAGGATTCAGAGCCGGCGGACCAGGCACGGAGCAGGATTCACAGCCGGCGGACCAGGTACAGAGCAGGATTCAGAGCCAGCGGACCAGAGACGGAGCAGGATTCAGAGCCGGATGCCCAGGGACGGAGCAGGATTCAGAGCCGGCGGACCAGGCACGGAGCAGGATTCAGAGCTGGTGGAGCAGGATTCAGAGCCGGCGGACCAGGGACGGAGCAGGATTCAGAGCCGGCGGACCAGGCCCAGAGCAGGATTCAGAGCCTTCGGACCAGAGACGGAGCAGGATTCAGAGCCGGCGGACCAGAGACGGAGCAGGATTCAGAGCCAGCGGACCAGGGACGGAGCAGGATTCAGAGCCGGCGGACCAGGCCCAGAGCAGGATTCAGAGCCTGCGGACCAGAGACGGAGCAGGATTCAGAGCCGGCGGACCAGGGACGGAGCAGGATTCAGAGCCGGCGGACCAGGGACGGAGCAGTATTCAGAGCCGGCGGACCAGGGACGGAGCAGGATTCAGAGCCGGCGGACCAGAGACGGAGCAGGATTCAGAGCCGGCGGACCAGGGACGGAGCAGGACTCATAGCCGGCGGACCAGGGACGGAGCAGGATTCAGAGCTGGAGGACCAGGGACGGAGCAGGATTTAGAGCCGCTGGACTAGGGACGGAGCAGCATTCAGAGCCGGCGGACCAGGGACGGAGCAGGATTCAGAGCCGTCTGACCAGGGACGGAGCAGTATTCAGAGCCGGCGGACCAGGGACGGAGCAGGAGGACCAGGGACGGAGCAGGATTCAGAGCCGGCGGACCAGGCACGGAGCAGGATTCAGAGCCGGCGGACCTGGGATGGAGCAGGATTCAGAGCCGGCGGACCAGGCACGGAGCAGGATTCAGAGCCGGCGGACCAGGCACGGAGCAGGATTGAGGGCCGGCGGACCAGGGACGGAGCAGGATTCAGAGCTGGCGGACCAGGGACAGAGCAGGATTCAGAGCCGGCAGACCAGGCGCGCAGGATTCAGAGCCGGCGGACCTGGCACGGAGCAGGATTCAGAGCCGGCGGACCAGGTACGGAGCAGGATTCAGAGCTGGCGGACCAGGGACGGAGCAGGATTGAGAGCCGGCAGACCAGGGACGGAGCAGTATTCTGAGCCGGCGGACCAGGCGCGGAGCAGGATTCAGAGCCGGCGGACCAGGCGCGGAGCAGGAATCAGAGCCGGCGGACCAGGCGCGGAGCAGTATTCAGAGCCGGCGGACCAGGCGCGGAGCAGGATTCAGAGCAGGCGGACCAGGGGCGGAGCAGGATTCAGAGCCGGCGGACCTGGCACGGAGCAGGATTCAGAGCCGGCTTACCAGGGACGGAGCAGGATTCAGAGCCGGCGGACCAGGGACGGAGCAGGATTCAGAGCCGGCGGACCAGGCACGGAGCAGGATTCAGAGCCGGCGGACCTGGCATGGAGCAGGATTCAGAGCCGGCGGACCAGGCACGGAGCAGGATTCAGAGCCGGCGGACCAGGGACGGAGCAGGATTCAGAGCCGGCGGACCAGGGACGGAGCAGTATTCAGAGCCGGCGGACCAGGGACGGAGCAGGATTCAGAGCCGGCGGACCAGGGACGGAGTAGGATTCAGAGCCGTCGGACCAGAGACGGAGCAGGATTCAGAGCCGGCGGACCAGGCGCGGAGCAGGATTCAGAGCCGGCGGACCAGGCGCGGAGCAGGATTCAGAGCCGGCGGACCAGGCGCGGAGCAGTATTCAGAGCCGGCGGACCAGGCGCGGAGCAGGATTCAGAGCAGGCGGACCAGGGGCGGAGCAGTATTCTGAGCCGGCGGACCAGGGACGGAGCAGGATTCAGAGCCGGCTTACCAGGGACGGAGCAGGATTCAGAGCCGGCGGACCAGGGACGGAGCAGGATTCAGAGCCGGCGGACCAGGCACGGAGCAGGATTCAGAGCCGGCGGACCAGGGACGGAGCAGGATTCAGAGCCAGCGGACCTGTCACGGAGCAGGATTCAGAGCCGGCGGACCAGGCACGGGGCAGGATTCAGAGCTGGCGGAGCAGGATTCAGAGCCGTCGGACCAGGGACGGAGCAGGTTTCAGAGCCGGCGGACCAGGGACGGAGCAGGATTCAGAGCCGGCGGATCAGGCGCGGAGCAGGATTCAGAGCCGGCGGACCAGGCGCGGAGCAGTATTCAGAGGCAGCGGACCAGGCGCGGAGCAGGATTCAGAGCAGGCGGACCAGGGGCGGAGCAGGATTCAGAGCCGGCGGACCAGGGGCGGAGCAGGATTCAGAGCCGGCGGACCAGGGACGGAGCAGGATTCAGAGCCGGCGGACCTGGCACGGAGCAGGATTCAGAGCCGGCGGACCAGGCACGGAGCAGGATTCAGAGCCGGCGGACCAGGGACGGAGCAGGATTGAGAGCCGACGGACCAGGGACGGAGCAGTATTCAGAGCCGGCGGACCAGGCACGGAGCAGGATTCAGAGCCGGCAGACCAGGGACGGAGCAGGATTCAGAGCCGGCGGACCAGAGACGGAGCAGGATTCAGAGCCGGCGGACCAGGGACGGAGCAGGATTCAGAGCCGGCGGACCAGAGACGGAGCAGGATTCAGAGCCGGCGGACCAGGGACGGAGCAGGACTCATAGCCGGCGGACCAGGGACGGAGCAGGATTCAGAGCTGGAGGACCAGGGACGGAGCAGGATTTAGAGCCGCTGGACTAGGGACGGAGCAGCATTCAGAGCCGGCGGACCAGGGACGGAGCAGGATTCAGAGCCGTCTGACCAGGGACGGAGCAGTATTCAGAGCCGGCAGACCAGGGACGGAGCAGGAGGACCAGGGACGGAGCAGGATTCAGAGCCGGCGGACCAGGCACGGAGCAGGATTCAGAGCCGGCGGACCTGGCATGGAGCAGGATTCAGAGCCGGCGGACCAGGCACGGAGCAGGATTCAGAGCCGGCGGACCAGGCACGGAGCAGGATTGAGGGCCGGCGGACCAGGGACGGAGCAGGATTCAGAGCTGGCGGACCAGGGACAGAGCAGGATTCAGAGCCGGCAGACCAGGCGCGCAGGATTCAGAGCCGGCGGACCTGGCACGGAGCAGGATTCAGAGCCGGCGGACCAGGTACGGAGCAGGATTCAGAGCCGGCGGACCAGGGACGGAGCAGGATTGAGAGCCGGCAGACCAGGGACGGAGCAGTATTCTGAGCCGGCGGACCAGGCGCGGAGCAGGATTCAGAGCCGGCGGACCAGGCGCGGAGCAGGAATCAGAGCCGGCGGACCAGGCGCGGAGCAGTATTCAGAGCCGGCGGACCAGGCGCGGAGCAGGATTCAGAGCAGGCGGACCAGGGGCGGAGCAGGATTCAGAGCCGGCGGACCTGGCACGGAGCAGGATTCAGAGCCGGCTTACCAGGGACGGAGCAGGATTCAGAGCCGGCGGACCAGGGACGGAGCAGGATTCAGAGCCGGCGGACCAGGCACGGAGCAGGATTCAGAGCCGGCGGACCTGGCATGGAGCAGGATTCAGAGCCGGCGGACCAAGCACGGAGCAGGATTCAGAGCCGGCGGACCAGGGACGGAGCAGGATTCAGAGCCGGCGGACCAGGGACGGAGCAGTATTCAGAGCCGGCGGACCAGGGACGGAGCAGGATTCAGAGCCGGCGGACCAGGGACGGAGTAGGATTCAGAGCCGTCGGACCAGAGACGGAGCAGGATTCAGAGCCGGCGGACCAGGCGCGGAGCAGGATTCAGAGCCGGCGGACCAGGCGCGGAGCAGGATTCAGAGCCGGCGGACCAGGCGCGGAGCAGTATTCAGAGCCGGCGGACCAGGCGCGGAGCAGGATTCAGAGCAGGTGGACCAGGGGCGGAGCAGTATTCAGAGCCGGCGGACCAGGGACGGAGCAGGATTCAGAGCCGGCTTACCAGGGACGGAGCAGGATTCAGAGCCGGCGGACCAGGGACGGAGCAGGATTCAGAGCCGGCGGACCAGGCACGGAGCAGGATTCAGAGCCGGCGGACCAGGGACGGAGCAGGATTCAGAGCCAGCGGACCTGTCACGGAGCAGGATTCAGAGCCGGCGGACCAGGCACGGGGCAGGATTCAGAGCTGGCGGAGCAGGATTCAGAGCCGTCGGACCAGGGACGGAGCAGGTTTCAGAGCCGGCGGACCAGGCGCGGAGCAGTATTCAGAGCCGGCGGACCAGGCGCGGAGCAGGATTCAGAGCAGGCGGACCAGGGGCGGAGCAGTATTCAGAGCCGGCGGACCAGGGACGGAGCAGGATTCAGAGCCGGCTTACCAGGGACGGAGCAGGATTCAGAGCCGGCGGACCAGGGACGGAGCAGGATTCAGAGCCGGCGGACCAGGCACGGAGCAGGATTCAGAGCCGGCGGACCAGGGACGGAGCAGGATTCAGAGCCAGCGGACCTGTCACGGAGCAGGATTCAGAGCCGGCGGACCAGGCACGGGGCAGGATTCAGAGCTGGCGGAGCAGGATTCAGAGCCGTCGGACCAGGGACGGAGCAGGTTTCAGAGCCGGCGGACCAGGGACGGAGCAGGATTCAGAGCCGGCGGACCAGGCGCGGAGCAGGATTCAGAGCCGGCGGACCAGGCGCGGAGCAGTATTCAGAGGCAGCGGACCAGGCGCGGAGCAGGATTCAGAGCAGGCGGACCAGGGGCGGAGCAGGATTCAGAGCCGGCGGACCAGGGGCGGAGCAGGATTCAGAGCCGGCGGACCAGGGACGGAGCAGGATTCAGAGCCGGCGGACCTGGCACGGAGCAGGATTCAGAGCCGGCGGACCAGGCACGGAGCAGGATTCAGAGCCGGCGGACCAGGGACGGAGCAGGATTGAGAGCCGACGGACCAGGGACGGAGCAGTATTCAGAGCCGGCGGACCAGGGACGGAGCAGGATTCAGAGCCGGCAGACCAGGGACGGAGCAGGATTCAGAGCCGGCGGACCAGAGACGGAGCAGGATTCAGAGCCGGCGGACCAGGGTCGGAGCAGGATTCAGAGCCGGCGGACCAGGGACGGAGCAGGACTGAGGGCCGGCGGACCAGGGACGGAGCAGTATTCAGAGCCGGCGGACCAGGAACGGAGCAGGATTCAGAGCCGGCAGACCAGGGACGGAGCAGGATTCAGAGCCGGCGGACCAGAGACAGAGCAGGATTCAGAGCCGGCGGACCAGGGACGGAGCAGGATTCAGAGCCGGCGGACCAGGGACGGAGCAGGATTCAGAGCCGGCGGACCAGGGACGGAGCAGGATTCAGAGCCAGCGGACCAGGGACGGAGCAGGGTTCAGAGCCGGCGGACCAGGCACGGAGCAGGATTGAGGGCCGGCGGACCAGGGACAGAGCATTATTCAGAGCCGGCGGACCAGGGACGGAGCAGGATTCAGAGCCGGCGGACCAGGGACGGAGCAGGATTCAGAGCCGGCGGACCAGAGACAGAGCAGGATTCAGAGCCGGCGGACCAGGGACGGAGCAAGATTCAGAGCCGGCGGACCAGGGACGGAGCAGGATTCAGAGCCGGCGGACCAGGGACGGAGCAGGATTCAGAGCCGGCGGACCAGAGACGGAGCAGGATTCAGAGCCGGCGGACCAGGGTCGGAGCAGGATTCAGAGCCGGCGGACCAGGGACGGAGCAGGATTGAGGGCCGGCGGACCAGGGACGGAGCAGTATTCAGAGCCGGCGGACCAGGCGCGGAGCAGGATTCAGAGCCAGCGGACCAGAGACGGAGCAGGATTCAGAGCCGGAGGACCAGGGACGGAGCAGGATTCAGAGCCGGCAGACCAGGGACGGAGGTAGGATTCAGAGCCGGCGGACCAGGGACGGAGCAGGATTCAGAGCCGGCGGACCAGAGACGGAGCAGGATTCAGAGCCGGCGGACCAGGGACGGAGCAGGACTCAGAGCCGGCGGACCAGGGACGGAGCAGGATTCAGAGCTGGAGGACCAGGGACGGAGCAGGATTTAGAGCCGCTGGACTAGGGACGGAGCAGGATTCAGAGCAGGCGGACCAGGGGCGGAGCAGTATTCAGAGCCGGCGGACCAGGGACGGAGCAGGATTCAGAGCCGGCTTACCAGGGACGGAGCAGGATTCAGAGCCGGCGGACCAGGGACGGAGCAGGATTCAGAGCCGGCGGACCTGGCACAGAGCAGGATTCAGAGCCAGCGGACCTGTCACGGAGCAGGATTCAGAGCCGGCGGACCAGAGACGGAGCAGGATTCAGAGCCAGCGGACCAGGGACGGAGCAGGATTCAGAGCCGGCGGACCAGGCCCAGAGCAGGATTCAGAGCCTGCGGACCAGAGACGGAGCAGGATTCAGAGCCGGCGGACCAGGGACGGAGCAGGATTCAGAGCCGGCGGACCAGGGACGGAGCAGTATTCAGAGCCGGCGGACCAGGGACGGAGCAGGATTCAGAGCCGGCGGACCAGAGACGGAGCAGGATTCAGAGCCGGCGGACCAGGGACGGAGCAGGACTCAGAGCCAGCGGACCAGAGACGGAGCAGGATTCAGAGCCGGCGGACCAGGCACGGAGCAGGATTCACAGCCGGCGGACCAGGTACAGAGCAGGATTCAGAGCCAGCGGACCAGAGACGGAGCAGGATTCAGAGCCGGATGACCAGGGACGGAGCAGGATTCAGAGCCGGCGGACCAGGCACGGAGCAGGATTCAGAGCTGGTGGAGCAGGATTCAGAGCCGGCGGACCAGGGACGGAGCAGGATTCAGAGCCGGCGGACCAGGCCCAGAGCAGGATTCAGAGCCTGCGGACCAGAGACGGAGCAGGATTCAGAGCCGGCGGACCAGAGACGGAGCAGGATTCAGAGCCAGCGGACCAGGGACGGAGCAGGATTCAGAGCCGGCGGACCAGGCCCAGAGCAGGATTCAGAGCCTGCGGACCAGAGACGGAGCAGCATTCAGAGCCGGCGGACCAGGGACGGAGCAGGATTCAGAGCCGGCGGACCAGGGACGGAGCAGTATTCAGAGCCGGCGGACCAGGGACGGAGCAGGATTCAGAGCCGGCGGACCAGAGACGGAGCAGGATTCAGAGCCGGCGGACCAGGGACGGAGCAGGACTCATAGCCGGCGGACCAGGGACGGAGCAGGATTCAGAGCTGGAGGACCAGGGACGGAGCAGGATTTAGAGCCGCTGGACTAGGGACGGAGCAGGATTCAGAGCCGGCGGACCAGGGACGGAGCAGGATTCAGAGCCGTCTGACCAGGGACGGAGCAGTATTCAGAGCCGGCGGACCAGGGACGGAGCAGGAGGACCAGGGACGGAGCAGGATTCAGAGCCGGCGGACCAGGCACGGAGCAGGATTCAGAGCCGGCGGACCTGGCATGGAGCAGGATTCAGAGCCGGCGGACCAGGCACGGAGCAGGATTCAGAGCCGGCGGACCAGGCACGGAGCAGGATTGAGGGCCGGCGGACCAGGGACGGAGCAGGATTCAGAGCTGGCGGACCAGGGACAGAGCAGGATTCAGAGCCGGCAGACCAGGCGCGCAGGATTCAGAGCCGGCGGACCAGGGACGGTGCAGGATTCAGAGCCGGCGGACCAGGTACGGAGCAGGATTCAGAGCCGGCGGACCAGGGACGGAGCAGGATTGAGAGCCGGCAGACCAGGGACGGAGCAGTATTCTGAGCCGGCGGACCAGGCGCGGAGCAGGATTCAGAGCCGGCGGACCAGGCGCGGAGCAGGAATCAGAGCCGGCGGACCAGGCGCGGAGCAGTATTCAGAGCCGGCGGACCAGGCGCGGAGCAGGATTCAGAGCAGGCGGACCAGGGGCGGAGCAGGATTCAGAGCCGGCGGACCAGGGACGGAGCAGGATTGAGAGCCGGCGGACCAGGGACGGAGCAGGATTCAGAGCCGGCGGACCTGGCACGGAGCAGGATTCAGAGCCGGCTTACCAGGGACGGAGCAGGATTCAGAGCCGGCGGACCAGGGACGGAGCAGGATTCAGAGCCGGCGGACCAGGCACGGAGCAGGATTCAGAGCCGGCGGACCTGGCACGGAGCAGGATTCAGAGCCGGCGGACCAGGCACGGAGCAGGATTCAGAGCCGGCGGACCAGGGACGGAGCAGGATTCAGAGCCGGCGGACCAGGGACGGAGCAGTATTCAGAGCCGGCGGACCAGGGACGGAGCAGGATTCAGAGCCGGCGGACCAGGGACGGAGTAGGATTCAGAGCCGTCGAACCAGAGACGGAGCAGGATTCAGAGCCGGCGGACCAGGCGCGGAGCAGGATTCAGAGCCGGCGGACCAGGCGCGGAGCAGGATTCAGAGCCGGCGGACCAGGCGCGGAGCAGTATTCAGAGCCGGCGGACCAGGCGCGGAGCAGGATTCAGAGCAGGCGGACCAGGGGCGGAGCAGTATTCAGAGCCGGCGGACCAGGGACGGAGCAGGATTCAGAGCCGGCTTAAGAGGGACGGAGCAGGATTCAGAGCCGGCGGACCAGGGACGGAGCAGGATTCAGAGCCGGCGGACCTGGCACAGAGCAGGATTCAGAGCCAGCGGACCTGTCACGGAGCAGGATTCAGAGCCGGCGGACCAGGCAGGGGGCAGGATTCAGAGCTGGCGGAGCAGGATTCAGAGCCGTCGGACCAGAGACGGAGCAGGTTTCAGAGCCGGCGGACCAGGGACGGAGCAGGATTCAGAGCCGGCGGACCAGGCGCGGAGCAGGATTCAGAGCCGGCGGACCAGGCGCGGAGCAGTATTCAGAGGCAGCGGACCAGGCGCGGAGCAGGATTCAGAGCAGGCGGACCAGGGGCGGAGCAGGATTCAGAGCCGGCGGACCAGGGGCGGAGCAGGATTCAGAGCCGGCGGACCAGGGACGGAGCAGGATTCAGAGCCGGCGGACCTGGCACGGAGCAGGATTCAGAGCCGGCGGACCAGGCACGGAGCAGGATTCAGAGCCGGCGGACCAGGGACGGAGCAGGATTGAGAGCCGACAGACCAGGGACGGAGCAGTATTCAGAGCCGGCGGACCAGGGACGGAGCAGGATTCAGAGCCGGCGGACCAGGGACGGAGCAGGATTCAGAGCCGGCGGACCAGAGACGGAGCAGGATTCAGAGCCGGCGGACCAGGGTCGGAGCAGGATTCAGAGCCGGCGGACCAGGGACGGAGCAGGATTGAGGGCCGGCGGACCAGGGACAGAGCATTATTCAGAGCCGGCGGACCAGGGACGGAGCAGGATTCAGAGCCGGCGGACCAGGGACGGAGCAGGATTCAGAGCCGGCGGACCAGAGACAGAGCAGGATTCAGAGCCGGCGGACCAGGGACGGAGCAAGATTCAGAGCCGGCGGACCAGGGACGGAGCAGAATTCAGAGCCGGCGGACCAGGGACGGAGCAGGATTCAGAGCCGGCGGACCAGGGACGGAGCAGGGTTCAGAGCCGGCGGACCAGGCACGGAGCAGGATTCAGAGCCGGCGGACCAGGGACGGAGCAGGATTCAGAGCCGGCGCACCAGGCACGGAGCAGGATTCAGAGCCTGTGGACCAGGGACGGAGCATGATTCAGAGCCGGCGGACCAGGGACGGAGCAGGATTCAGAGCCGGCGGACCAGGGACGGAGCAGGATTCAGAGCCGGCGGACCAGGGACGGAGCAGGATTCAGAGCCGTCTGACCAGGCCTGGAGCAGGATTCAGAGCCTGCGGACCAGAAACGGAGCAGGATTCAGAGCCGGCGGACCAGGGACGGAGCAGTATTCAGAGCCGGCGGACCAGGGACGGAGCAGGAGGACCAGGGACGGAGCAGGATTCAGAGCCGGCGCACCAGGCACGGAGCAGGATTCAGAGCCGGCGGACCTGGCATGGAGCAGGATTCAGAGCCGGCGGACCAGTCACGGAGCAGGATTCAGAGCCGGCGGACCAGGCACGGAGCAGGATTGAGGGCCAGCGGACCAGGGACGGAGCAGGATTCAGAGCCGGCGGACCAGGGACAGAGCCGGCGGACCTGGCACGGAGCAGGATTCAGAGCCGGCGGACCAGGTACGTAGCAGGATTCAGAACCGGCGGACCAGGGACGGAGCAGGATTGAGAGCCGGCGGACCAGGGACGGAACAGTATTCAGAGCTGGCGGACCAGGGACGGAGCAGGATTCAGAGCCGGCGGACCAGGCGCGGAGCAGGATTCAGAGCCGGCGGACCAGGCGCGGAGCAGTATTCAGAGCCGGCGGACCAGGCGCGGAGCAGGATTCAGAGCAGGCGGACCAGGGGCGGAGCAGGATTCAGAGCCGGCGGACCAGGGACGGAGCAGGATTCAGAGCCGGCTTACCAGGGACGGAGAAGGATTCAGAGCCGGCGGACCAAGGACGGAGCAGGATTCAGAGCCGGCGGACCTGGCACAGAGCAGGATTCAGAGCCAGCGGACCAGGCACGGAGCAAATTTCAGAGCCGGCGGACCAGGGACGGAGCAGGATTGAGAGCCGGCGGACCAGGGACGGAGCAGGATTCAGAGCCGGCGGACCAGGGACGGAGCAGGATTCAGAGCCGGCGTACCAGGCGCGGAGCAGTATTCAGAGCAGGCAGACCAGGGACGGAGCAGGTTTCAGAGCCGGCGGACCAGGGACGGAGCAGGATTCAGAGCCGGCGGACCAGGCGCGGAGCAGGATTCAGAGCCGGCAGACCAGGCGCGGAGCAGTATTCAGAGGCAGCGGACCAGGCGCGGAGCAGGATTCAGAGCCGGCGGACCAGGGGCGGAGCAGGATTGAGAGCCGGCGGTCCAGGGACGGAGCAGGATTCAGAGCCGGCGGACCAGGGACGGAGCAGGATTCAGAGCCGGCGGACCAGGCACGGAGCAGGATTCAGAGCCGGCGGACCTGGCACGGAGCAGGATTCAGAGCCGGCGGACCAGGCACGGAGCAGGATTCAGAGCCGGCGGACCAGGGACGGAGCAGGATTGAGAGCCGGCGGACCAGGGACGGAGCAGTATTCAGAGCCGGCGGACCAGGGACGGAGCAGGATTCAGAGCCGGCGGACCAGGGACGGAGCAGGATTCAGAGCCGGCGGACCAGAGACGGAGCAGGATTCAGAGCCGGCGGACCAGGGTCGGAGCAGGATTCAGAGCCGGCGGACCAGGGACGGAGCAGGATTCAGAGCCGGCGGACCAGGGACGGAGCAGGATTCAGAGCCGTCTGACCAGGCCTGGAGCAGGATTCAGAGCCTGCGGACCAGAAACGGAGCAGGATTCAGAGCCGGCGGACCAGGGACGGAGCAGTATTCAGAGCCGGCGGACCAGGGACGGAGCAGGAGGACCAGGGACGGAGCAGGATTCAGAGCCGGCGCACCAGGCACGGAGCAGGATTCAGAGCCGGCGGACCTGGCATGGAGCAGGATTCAGAGCCGGCGGACCAGTCACGGAGCAGGATTCAGAGCCGGCGGACCAGGCACGGAGCAGGATTGAGGGCCAGCGGACCAGGGACGGAGCAGGATTCAGAGCCGGCGGACCAGGGACAGAGCCGGCGGACCTGGCACGGAGCAGGATTCAGAGCCGGCGGACCAGGTACGTAGCAGGATTCAGAACCGGCGGACCAGGGACGGAGCAGGATTGAGAGCCGGCGGACCAGGGACGGAACAGTATTCAGAGCTGGCGGACCAGGGACGGAGCAGGATTCAGAGCCGGCGGACCAGGCGCGGAGCAGGATTCAGAGCCGGCGGACCAGGCGCGGAGCAGTATTCAGAGCCGGCGGACCAGGCGCGGAGCAGGATTCAGAGCAGGCGGACCAGGGGCGGAGCAGGATTCAGAGCCGGCGGACCAGGGACGGAGCAGGATTCAGAGCCGGCTTACCAGGGACGGAGAAGGATTCAGAGCCGGCGGACCAAGGACGGAGCAGGATTCAGAGCCGGCGGACCTGGCACAGAGCAGGATTCAGAGCCAGCGGACCAGGCACGGAGCAAATTTCAGAGCCGGCGGACCAGGGACGGAGCAGGATTGAGAGCCGGCGGACCAGGGACGGAGCAGGATTCAGAGCCGGCGGACCAGGGACGGAGCAGGATTCAGAGCCGGCGTACCAGGCGCGGAGCAGTATTCAGAGCAGGCAGACCAGGGACGGAGCAGGTTTCAGAGCCGGCGGACCAGGGACGGAGCAGGATTCAGAGCCGGCGGACCAGGCGCGGAGCAGGATTCAGAGCCGGCAGACCAGGCGCGGAGCAGTATTCAGAGGCAGCGGACCAGGCGCGGAGCAGGATTCAGAGCCGGCGGACCAGGGGCGGAGCAGGATTGAGAGCCGGCGGTCCAGGGACGGAGCAGGATTCAGAGCCGGCGGACCAGGGACGGAGCAGGATTCAGAGCCGGCGGACCAGGCACGGAGCAGGATTCAGAGCCGGCGGACCTGGCACGGAGCAGGATTCAGAGCCGGCGGACCAGGCACGGAGCAGGATTCAGAGCCGGCGGACCAGGGACGGAGCAGGATTGAGAGCCGGCGGACCAGGGACGGAGCAGTATTCAGAGCCGGCGGACCAGGGACGGAGCAGGATTCAGAGCCGGCGGACCAGGGACGGAGCAGGATTCAGAGCCGGCGGACCAGAGACGGAGCAGGATTCAGAGCCGGCGGACCAGGGTCGGAGCAGGATTCAGAGCCGGCGGACCAGGGACGGAGCAGGATTGAGGGCCGGCGGACCAGGGACGGAGCAGTATTCAGAGCCGGCGGACCAGGCGCGGAGCAGGATTCAGAGCCAGCGGACCAGAGACGGAGCAGGATTCAGAGCCGGAGGACCAGGGACGGAGCAGGATTCAGAGCCGGCGGACCAGGGGCGGAGCAGGATTCAGAGCCGGCGGTCCAGGGACGGAGCAGGATTCAGAGCCGGCGGACCAGGGACGGAGCAGGATTCAGAGCCGGCGGACCAGG
The DNA here is from genome assembly GCF_030144855.1 of Hypanus sabinus. NCBI lineage: Eukaryota > Metazoa > Chordata > Chondrichthyes > Myliobatiformes > Dasyatidae > Hypanus > Hypanus sabinus. Next base: position 29,020,213 of record NC_082739.1, read on the forward strand.
CACGGAGCAGGATTCAGAGCCGGCGGACCTGGCACGGAGCAGGATTCAGAGCCGGCGGACCAGGCACGGAGCAGGATTCAGAGCCAGCGGACCAGGGACGGAGCAGGATTGAGAGCCGGCGGACCAGGGACGGAGCAGGATTCAGAGCCGGCGGACCAGGGACGGAGCAGGATTCAGAGCCGGCGGACCAGGGACGGAGCAGTATTCAGAGCCGGCGGACCAGGGACGGAGCAGGATTCAGAGCCGGCGGACCAGAGACGGAGCAGGATTCAGAGCCGGCGGACCAGGGACGGAGCAGGACTCAGAGCCGGCGGACCAGGGACGGAGCAGGATTCAGAGCTGGAGGACCAGGGACGGAGCAGGATTTAGAGCCGCTGGACTAGGGACGGAGCAGGATTCAGAGCCAGCGGACCAGGGACGGAGCAGGATTCAGAGCCGTCTGACCAGGGACGGAGCAGTATTCAGAGCCGGCGGACCAGGGACGGAGCAGGAGGACCAGGGACGGAGCAGGATTCAGAGCCGGCGGACCAGGCACGGAGCAGGATTCAGAGCCGGCGGACCTGGCACGGAGCAGGATTCAGAGCCGGCGGACCAGGCACGGAGCAGGATTCAGAGCCGGCGGACCAGGCACGGAGCAGGATTGAGGGCCGGCGGACCAGGGACGGAGCAGGATTCAGAGCCGGCGGACCACGGACAGAGCAGGATTCAGAGCCGGCAGACCAGGTGCGCAGGATTCAGAGCCGGCGGACCTGGCACGGAGCAGGATTCAGAGCCGGCGGACCAGGTACGGAGCAGGATTCAGAGCCGGCGGACCAGGGACGGAGCAGGATTGGGAGCCGGCAGACCAGGGACGGAGCAGTATTCAGAGCAGGCGGACCAGGCGCGGAGCAGGATTCAGAGCCGGCGGACCAGGCGCGGAGCAGGAATCAGAGCCGGCGGACCAGGCGCGGAGCAGTATTCAGAGCCGGCGGACCAGGCGCGGAGCAGGATTCAGAGCAGACGGACCAGGGGCGGAGCAGGATTCAGAGCCGGCGGACCAGGGACGGAGCAGGATTCAGAGCCGGCGGACCAGGGACGGAGCAGGATTCAGGGCCGGCGGACCTGGCACGGAGCAGGATTCAGAGCCGGCTTACCAGGGACGGAGCAGGATTCAGAGCCGGCGGACCAGGGACGGAGCAGGATTCAGAGCCGGCGGACCAGGCACGGAGCAGGATTCAGAGCCGGCGGACCTGGCACGGAGCAGGATTCAGAGCCGGCGGACCAGGCACGGAGCAGGATTCAGAGCCGGCGGACCAGGGACGGAGCAGGATTCAGAGCCGGCGGACCAGGGACGGAGCAGTATTCAGAGCCGGCGGACCAGGGACGGAGCAGGATTCAGAGCCGGCGGACCAGGGACGGAGCAGGATTCAGAGCCGTCGGACCAGAGACGGAGCAGGATTCAGAGCCGGCGGACCAGGCGCGGAGCAGGATTCAGAGCCGGCGGACCAGGCGCGGAGCAGGATTCAGAGCCGGCGGACCAGGCGCGGAGCAGTATTCAGAGCCGGCGGACCAGGCGCGGAGCAGGATTCAGAGCCGGCAGACCAGGAACGGAGCAGGATTCAGAGCCGGCGGACCAGAGACAGAGCAGGACTCAGAGCCGGCGGACCAAGGACGGAGCAGGATTCAGAGCCGGCGGACCAGGGACGGAGCAGGATTCAGAGCCGGCGGACCAGGGACGGAGCAGGATTCAGAGCCGGCGGACCAGGGACGGAGCAGGGTTCAGAGCCGGCGGACCAAGCACGGAGCAGGATTGAGGGCCAGCGGACCAGGGACAGAGCAGTATTCAGAGCCGGCGGACCAGGGACGGAGCAGGATTCAGAGCCGGCGGACCAGGGACGGAGCAGGATTCAGAGCCGGCGGACCAGAGACAGAGCAGGATTCAGAGCCGGCGGACCAGGGACGGAGCAGGATTCAGAGCCGGCGGTCCAGGGACGGAGCAGGATTCAGAGCCGGCGGACCAGGGACGGAGCAGGATTCAGAGCCGGCGGACCAGGGACGGAGCAGGGTTCAGAGCCGGCGGACCAGGGACGGAGCAGGGTTCAGAGCCGGCGGACCAGGCACGGAGCAGGATTCAGAGCCGGCGGACCAGGGACGGAGCAGGATTCAGAGCCGGCGCACCAGGCACGGAGCAGGATTCAGAGCCTGCGGACCAGGGACGGAGCATGATTCAGAGCCGGCGGACCAGGGACGGAGCAGGATTCAGAGCCGGCGGACCAGGGACGGAGCAGGATTCAGAGCCGGCGGACCAGGGACGGAGCATGATTCAGAGCCGGCGGACCAGGGACGGAGCAGGATTCAGAGCCGGCGGACCAGGGACGGAGCAGGAGGACCAGGGACGGAGCAGGATTCAGAGCCGGCGCACCAGGCACGGTGCAGGATTCAGAGCCGGCGGACCAGTCGCGGAGCAGTATTCAGAGCCGGCGGACCAGGCGCGGAGCAGGATTCAGAGCAGGCGGACCAGGGGCGGAGCAGGATTCAGAGCCGGCGGACCAGGGACGGAGCAGGATTCAGAGCCGGCTTACCAGGGACGGAGCAGGATTCAGAGCCGGCGGACCAGGGACGGAGCAGGATTCAGAGCCGGCGGACCTGGCACAGAGCAGGATTCAGAGCCAGCGGACCAGGCACGGAGCAAATTTCAGAGCCGGCGGACCAGGGACGGAGCAGGATTGAGAGCCGGCGGACCAGGGACGGAGCAGGATTCAGAGCCGGCGGACCAGGGACGGAGCAGGATTCAGAGCCGGCGTACCAGGCGCGGAGCAGTATTCAGACCCGGCGGACCAGGCGCGGAGCAGGATTCAGAGCCGGCGGACCAGGGACGGAGCAGGATTCAGAGCCGGCGTACCAGGGACGGAGCAGGTTTCAGAGCCGGCGTACCAGGGACGGAGCAGGATTCAGAGCCGGCGGACCAGGCGCGGAGCAGGATTCAGAGCCGGCGGACCAGGCGCGGAGCAGTATTCAGAGGCAGCGGACCAGGCGCGGAGCAGGATTCAGAGCAGGCGGACCAGGGGCGGAGCAGGATTCAGAGCCGGCGGACCAGGGGCGGAGCAGGATTCAGAGCCGGCGGTCCAGGGACGGAGCAGGATTCAGAGCCGGCGGACCAGGGACGGAGCAGGATTCAGAGCCGGCGGACCAGGCACGGAGCAGGATTCAGAGCCGGCGGACCTGGCACGGAGCAGGATTCAGAGCCGGCGGACCAGGCAAGGAGCAGGATTCAGAGCCGGCGGACCAGGGACGGAGCAGGATTGAGAGCCGGCGGACCAGGGACGGAGCAGTATTCAGAGCCGGCGGACCAGGGACGGAGCAGGATTCAGAGCCGGCGGACCAGGGACGGAGCAGGATTCAGAGCCGGCGGACCAGAGACGGAGCAGGATTCAGAGCCGGCGGTCCAGGGTCAGAGCAGGATTCAGAGCCGGCGGACCAGGGACGGAGCAGGATTGAGGGCCGGCGGACCAGGGACGGAGCAGTATTCAGAGCCGGCGGACCAGGCGCGGAGCAGGATTCAGAGCCGGCGGACCAGAGACGGAGCAGGATTCAGAGCCGGCGGACCAGACACGGAGCAGGATTCAGAGCCGGCGGACCAGGCACGGAGCAGGATTGAGGGCCGGCGGACCAGGGACGGAGCAGGATTCAGAGCCGGCGGACCAGGGACAGAGCAGGATTCAGAGCCGGCAGACCAGGCGCGCAGGATTCAGAGCCGGCGGACCTGGCACGGAGCAGGATTCAGAGCCGGCGGACCAGGTACGGAGCAGGATTCAGAGCCGGCGGACCAGGGACGGAGCAGGATTGAGAGCCGGCAGACCAGGGACGGAGCAGTATTCAGAGCCGGCGGACCAGGCGCGGAGCAGGATTCAGAGCCGGCGGACCAGGCGCGGAGCAGGAATCAGAGCCGGCGGACCAGGCGCGGAGCAGTATCCAGAGCCGGCGGACCAGGCGCGGAGCAGGATTCAGAGCAGGCGGACCAGGGGCGGAGCAGGATTCAGAGCCGGCGGACCAGGGACGGAGCAGGATTCAGAGCCGGCGGACCAGGGACGGAGCAGGATTCAGAGCCGGCGGACCTGGCACGGAGCAGGATTCAGAGCCGGCTTACCAGGGACGGAGCAGGATTCAGAGCCGGCGGACCAGGGACGGAGCAGGATTCAGAGCCGGCGGACCAGGCACGGAGCAGGATTCAGAGCCGGCGGACCTGGCACGGAGCAGGATTCAGAGCCGGCGGACCAGGCACGGAGCAGGATTCAGAGCCGGCGGACCAGGGACGGAGCAGGATTCAGAGCCGGCGGACCAGGGACGGAGCAGTATTCAGAGCCGGCGGACCAGGGACGGAGCAGGATTCAGAGCCGGCGGACCAGGGACGGAGCAGGATTCAGAGCCGTCGGACCAGAGACGGAGCAGGATTCAGAGCCGGCGGACCAGGCGCGGAGCAGGATTCAGAGCCGTCTGACCAGGGACGGAGCAGTATTCAGAGCCGGCGGACCAGGGACGGAGCAGGAGGACCAGGGACGGAGCAGGATTCAGAGCCGGCGGACCAGGCACGGAGCAGGATTCAGAGCCGGCGGACCTGGCACGGAGCAGGATTCAGAGCCGGCGGACCAGGCACGGAGCAGGATTCAGAGCCGGCGGACCAGGCATGGAGCAGGATTGAGGGCCGGCGGACCAGGGACGGAGCAGGATTCAGAGCCGGCGGACCACGGACAGAGCAGGATTCAGAGCCGGCAGACCAGGTGCGCAGGATTCAGAGCCGGCGGACCTGGCACGGAGCAGGATTCAGAGCCGGCGGACCAGGTACGGAGCAGGATTCAGAGCCGGCGGACCAGGGACGGAGCAGGATTGAGAGCCGGCAGACCAGGGACGGAGCAGTATTCAGAGCAGGCGGACCAGGCGCGGAGCAGGATTCAGAGCCGGCGGACCAGGCGCGGAGCAGGAATCAGAGCCGGCGGACCAGGCGCGGAGCAGTATTCAGAGCCGGCGGACCAGGCGCGGAGCAGGATTCAGAGCAGACGGACCAGGGGCGGAGCAGGATTCAGAGCCGGCGGACCAGGGACGGAGCAGGATTCAGAGCCGGCGGACCAGGGACGGAGCAGGATTCAGAGCCGGCGGACCTGGCACGGAGCAGGATTCAGAGCCGGCTTACCAGGGACGGAGCAGGATTCAGAGCCGGCGGACCAGGGACGGAGCAGGATTCAGAGCCGGCGGACCAGGCACGGAGCAGGATTCAGAGCCGGCGGACCTGGCACGGAGCAGGATTCAGAGCCGGCGGACCAGGCACGGAGCAGGATTCAGAGCCGGCGGACCAGGGACGGAGCAGGATTCAGAGCCGGCGGACCAGGGACGGAGCAGTATTCAGAGCCGGCGGACCAGGGACGGAGCAGGATTCAGAGCCGGCGGACCAGGGACGGAGCAGGATTCAGAGCCGTCGGACCAGAGACGGAGCAGGATTCAGAGCCGGCGGACCAGGCGCGGAGCAGGATTCAGAGCCGGCGGACCAGGCGCGGAGCAGGATTCAGAGCCGGCGGACCAGGCGCGGAGCAGTATTCAGAGCCGGCGGACCAGGCGCGGAGCAGGATTCAGAGCCGGCAGACCAGGAACGGAGCAGGATTCAGAGCCGGCGGACCAGAGACAGAGCAGGACTCAGAGCCGGCGGACCAAGGACGGAGCAGGATTCAGAGCCGGCGGACCAGGGACGGAGCAGGATTCAGAGCCGGCGGACCAGGGACGGAGCAGGATTCAGAGCCGGCGGACCAGGGACGGAGCAGGGTTCAGAGCCGGCGGACCAAGCACGGAGCAGGATTGAGGGCCAGCGGACCAGGGACAGAGCAGTATTCAGAGCCGGCGGACCAGGGACGGAGCAGGATTCAGAGCCGGCGGACCAGGGACGGAGCAGGATTCAGAGCCGGCGGACCAGAGACAGAGCAGGATTCAGAGCCGGCGGACCAGGGACGGAGCAGGATTCAGAGCCGGCGGTCCAGGGACGGAGCAGGATTCAGAGCCGGCGGACCAGGGACGGAGCAGGATTCAGAGCCGGCGGACCAGGGACGGAGCAGGGTTCAGAGCCGGCGGACCAGGGACGGAGCAGGGTTCAGAGCCGGCGGACCAGGCACGGAGCAGGATTCAGAGCCGGCGGACCAGGGACGGAGCAGGATTCAGAGCCGGCGCACCAGGCACGGAGCAGGATTCAGAGCCTGCGGACCAGGGACGGAGCATGATTCAGAGCCGGCGGACCAGGGACGGAGCAGGATTCAGAGCCGGCGGACCAGGGACGGAGCAGGATTCAGAGCCGGCGGACCAGGGACGGAGCATGATTCAGAGCCGGCGGACCAGGGACGGAGCAGTATTCAGAGCCGGCGGACCAGGGACGGAGCAGGAGGACCAGGGACGGAGCAGGATTCAGAGCCGGCGCACCAGGCACGGTGCAGGATTCAGAGCCGGCGGACCAGTCGCGGAGCAGTATTCAGAGCCGGCGGACCAGGCGCGGAGCAGGATTCAGAGCAGGCGGACCAGGGGCGGAGCAGGATTCAGAGCCGGCGGACCAGGGACGGAGCAGGATTCAGAGCCGGCTTACCAGGGACGGAGCAGGATTCAGAGCCGGCGGACCAGGGACGGAGCAGGATTCAGAGCCGGCGGACCAGGGACGGAGCAGGATTCAGAGCCGGCGTACCAGGCGCGGAGCAGTATTCAGACCCGGCGGACCAGGCGCGGAGCAGGATTCAGAGCCGGCGGACCAGGGACGGAGCAGGATTCAGAGCCGGCGTACCAGGGACGGAGCAGGTTTCAGAGCCGGCGTACCAGGGACGGAGCAGGATTCAGAGCCGGCGGACCAGGCGCGGAGCAGGATTCAGAGCCGGCGGACCAGGCGCGGAGCAGTATTCAGAGGCAGCGGACCAGGCGCGGAGCAGGATTCAGAGCAGGCGGACCAGGGGCGGAGCAGGATTCAGAGCCGGCGGACCAGGGGCGGAGCAGGATTCAGAGCCGGCGGTCCAGGGACGGAGCAGGATTCAGAGCCGGCGGACCAGGGACGGAGCAGGATTCAGAGCCGGCGGACCAGGCACGGAGCAGGATTCAGAGCCGGCGGACCTGGCACGGAGCAGGATTCAGAGCCGGCGGACCAGGCACGGAGCAGGATTCAGAGCCGGCGGACCAGGGACGGAGCAGGATTGAGAGCCGGCGGACCAGGGACGGAGCAGTATTCAGAGCCGGCGGACCAGGGACGGAGCAGGATTCAGAGCCGGCGGACCAGGGACGGAGCAGGATTCAGAGCCGGCGGACCAGAGACGGAGCAGGATTCAGAGCCGGCGGTCCAGGGTCAGAGCAGGATTCAGAGCCGGCGGACCAGGGACGGAGCAGGATTGAGGGCCGGCGGACCAGGGACGGAGCAGTATTCAGAGCCGGCGGACCAGGCGCGGAGCAGGATTCAGAGCCGGCGGACCAGAGACGGAGCAGGATTCAGAGCCGGCGGACCAGACACGGAGCAGGATTCAGAGCCGGCGGACCAGGCACGGAGCAGGATTGAGGGCCGGCGGACCAGGGACGGAGCAGGATTCAGAGCCGGCGGACCAGGGACAGAGCAGGATTCAGAGCCGGCAGACCAGGCGCGCAGGATTCAGAGCCGGCGGACCTGGCACGGAGCAGGATTCAGAGCCGGCGGACCAGGTACGGAGCAGGATTCAGAGCCGGCGGACCAGGGACGGAGCAGGATTGAGAGCCGGCAGACCAGGGACGGAGCAGTATTCAGAGCCGGCGGACCAGGCGCGGAGCAGGATTCAGAGCCGGCGGACCAGGCGCGGAGCAGGAATCAGAGCCGGCGGACCAGGCGCGGAGCAGTATCCAGAGCCGGCGGACCAGGCGCGGAGCAGGATTCAGAGCAGGCGGACCAGGGGCGGAGCAGGATTCAGAGCCGGCGGACCAGGGACGGAGCAGGATTCAGAGCCGGCGGACCAGGGACGGAGCAGGATTCAGAGCCGGCGGACCTGGCACGGAGCAGGATTCAGAGCCGGCTTACCAGGGACGGAGCAGGATTCAGAGCCGGCGGACCAGGGACGGAGCAGGATTCAGAGCCGGCGGACCAGGCACGGAGCAGGATTCAGAGCCGGCGGACCTGGCACGGAGCAGGATTCAGAGCCGGCGGACCAGGCACGGAGCAGGATTCAGAGCCGGCGGACCAGGGACGGAGCAGGATTCAGAGCCGGCGGACCAGGGACGGAGCAGTATTCAGAGCCGGCGGACCAGGGACGGAGCAGGATTCAGAGCCGGCGGACCAGGGACGGAGCAGGATTCAGAGCCGTCGGACCAGAGACGGAGCAGGATTCAGAGCCGGCGGACCAGGCGCGGAGCAGGATTCAGAGCCGGCGGACCAGGCGCGGAGCAGGATTCAGAGCCGGCGGACCAGGCGCGGAGCAGTATTCAGAGCCGGCGGACCAGGCGCGGAGCAGGATTCAGAGCAGGCGGACCAGGGGCGGAGCAGTATTCAGAGCCGGCAGACCAGGGACGGAGCAGGATTCAGAGCCGGCTTACCAGGGACGGAGCAGGATTCAGAGCCGGCGGACCAGGGACGGAGCAGGATTCAGAGCCGGCGGACCTGGCACAGAGCAGGATTCAGAGCCAGCGGACCTGTCACGGAGCAGGATTCAGAGCCGGCGGACCAGGCACGGAGCAGGATTCAGAGCTGGCGGAGCAGGATTCAGAGCCGGCGGACCAGGGACGGAGCAGGTTTCAGAGCCGGCGGACCAGGGACGGAGCAGGATTCAGAGCCGGCGGACCAGACGCGGAGCAGGATTCAGAGCCGGCGGACCAGGCGCGGAGCAGTATTCAGAGGCAGCGGACCAGGCGCGGAGCAGGATTCAGAGCAGGCGGACCAGGGGCGGAGAAGGATTCAGAGCCGGCGGACCAGGGGCGGAGCAGGATTCAGAGCCGGCGGACCAGGGACGGAGCAGGATTCAGAGCTTGCGGACCAGGGACGGAGCAGGATTCAGAGCCGGCGGACCAGGCACGGAGCAGGATTCAGAGCCGGCGGACCTGGCACGGAGCAGGATTCAGAGCCGGCGGACCAGGCACGGAGCAGGATTCAGAGCCGGCGGACCAGGGACGGAGCAGGATTGAGAGCCGGCGGACCAGGGACGGAGCAGTATTCAGAGCCGGCGGACCAGGGACGGAGCAGGATTCAGAGCCGGCGGACCAGGGACGGAGCAGAATTCAGAGCCGGTGGACCAGAGACGGAGCAGGATTCAGAGCCGGCGGACCAGGGTCGGAGCAGGATTCAGAGCCGGCGGACCAGGGACGGAGCAGGATTGAGGGCCGGCGGACCAGGGACGGAGCAGTATTCAGAGCCGGCGGACCAGGCGCGGAGCAGGATTCAGAGCCGGCGGACCAGGCGCGGAGCAGGATTCAGAGCCGGCGGACCAGGCGCGGAGCAGTATTCAGAGCCGGCGGACCAGGCGCGGAGCAGGATTCAGAGCAGGCGGACCAGGGGCGGAGCAGTATTCAGAGCCGGCAGACCAGGGACGGAGCAGGATTCAGAGCCGGCTTACCAGGGACGGAGCAGGATTCAGAGCCGGCGGACCAGGGACGGAGCAGGATTCAGAGCCGGCGGACCTGGCACAGAGCAGGATTCAGAGCCAGCGGACCTGTCACGGAGCAGGATTCAGAGCCGGCGGACCAGGCACGGAGCAGGATTCAGAGCTGGCGGAGCAGGATTCAGAGCCGGCGGACCAGGGACGGAGCAGGTTTCAGAGCCGGCGGACCAGGGACGGAGCAGGATTCAGAGCCGGCGGACCAGACGCGGAGCAGGATTCAGAGCCGGCGGACCAGGCGCGGAGCAGTATTCAGAGGCAGCGGACCAGGCGCGGAGCAGGATTCAGAGCAGGCGGACCAGGGGCGGAGAAGGATTCAGAGCCGGCGGACCAGGGGCGGAGCAGGATTCAGAGCCGGCGGACCAGGGACGGAGCAGGATTCAGAGCTTGCGGACCAGGGACGGAGCAGGATTCAGAGCCGGCGGACCAGGCACGGAGCAGGATTCAGAGCCGGCGGACCTGGCACGGAGCAGGATTCAGAGCCGGCGGACCAGGCACGGAGCAGGATTCAGAGCCGGCGGACCAGGGACGGAGCAGGATTGAGAGCCGGCGGACCAGGGACGGAGCAGTATTCAGAGCCGGCGGACCAGGGACGGAGCAGGATTCAGAGCCGGCGGACCAGGGACGGAGCAGGATTCAGAGCCGGTGGACCAGAGACGGAGCAGGATTCAGAGCCGGCGGACCAGGGTCGGAGCAGGATTCAGAGCCGGCGGACCAGGGACGGAGCAGGATTGAGGGCCGGCGGACCAGGGACGGAGCAGTATTCAGAGCCGGCGGACCAGGGACGGAGCAGGATTCAGAGCCGGCAGACCAGGAACGGAGCAGGATTCAGAGCCGGCGGACCAGAGACAGAGCAGGATTCAGAGCCGGCGGACCAGGGACGGAGCAGGATTCAGAGCCGGCGGACCAGGGACGGAGCAGGATTCAGAGCCGGCGGACCAGGGACGGAGCAGGATTCAGAGCCGGCGGACCAGGGACGGAGCAGGGTTCAGAGCCGGCGGACCAGGCACGGAGCAGGATTGAGGGCCAGCGGACCAGGGACAGAGCAGTATTCAGAGCCGGCGGACCAGGGACGGAGCAGGATTCAGAGCCGGCGGACCAGGGACGGAGCAGGATTCAGAGCCGGCGGACCAGAGACAGAGCAGGATTCAGAGCCGGCGGACCAGGGACGGAGCAGGATTCAGAGCCGGCGGACCAGGGACGGAGCAGGATTCAGAGCCGGCGGACCAGGGACGGAGCAGGATTCAGAGCCGGCGGACCAGGGACGGAGCAGGGTTCAGAGCCGGCGGACCAGGCACGGAGCAGGATTCAGAGCCGGCGGACCAGGGACGGAGCAGGATTCAGAGCCGGCGCACCAGGCACGGAGCAGGATTCAGAGCCTGTGGACCAGGGACGGAGCATGATTCAGAGCCGGCGGACCAGGGACGGAGCAGGATTCAGAGCCGGCGGACCAGGGACGGAGCAGGATTCAGAGCCGGCGGACCAGGGACGGAGCAGGATTCAGAGCCGTCTGACCAGGCATGGAGCAGGATTCAGAGCCTGCGGACCAGAAACGGAGCAGGATTCAGAGCCGGCGGACAAGGGACGGAGCAGTATTCAGAGCCGGCGGACCAGGGACGGAGCAGGAGGACCAGGGACGGAGCAGGATTCAGAGCCGGCGCACCAGGCACGGAGCAGGATTCAGAGCCGGCGGACCTGGCATGGAGCAGGATTCAGAGCCGGCGGACCAGTCACGGAGCAGGATTCAGAGCCGGCGGACCAGGGGCGGAGCAGGATTCAGAGCCGGCGGTCCAGGGACGGAGCAGGATTCAGAGCCGGCGGACCAGGGACGGAGCAGGATTCAGAGCCGGCGGACCAGGCACGGAGCAGGATTCAGAGCCGGCGGACCTGGCACGGAGCAGGATTCAGAGCCGGCGGACCAGGCACGGAGCAGGATTCAGAGCCGGCGGACCAGGGACGTAGCAGGATTGAGAGCCGGCGGACCAGGGACGGAGCAGGATTCAGAGCCGGCGGACCAGAGACGGAGCAGGATTCAGAGCCGGCGGTCCAGGGTCAGAGCAGGATTCAGAGCCGGCGGACCAGGGACGGAGCAGGATTGAGGGCCGGCGGACCAGGGACGGAGCAGTATTCAGAGCCGGCGGACCAGGCGCGGAGCAGGATTCAGAGCCAGCGGACCAGAGACGGAGCAGGATTCAGAGCCGGAGGACCAGGGACGGAGCAGGATTCAGAGCCGGCGGACCAGGGACGGAGGTAGGATTCAGAGCCGGCGGACCAGGGACGGAGCAGGATTCAGAGCCGGCGGAGCAGAGACGGAGCAGGATTCAGAGCCGGCGGACCAGGCACGGAGCAGGATTCACAGCCGGCGGACCAGGTACAGAGCAGGATTCAGAGCCAGCGGACCAGAGACGGAGCAGGATTCAGAGCCGGAGGACCAGGGACGGAGCAGGATTCAGAGCCGGCGGACCAGAGACGGAGGTAGGATTCAGAGCCGGCGGACCAGAGACGGAGCAGGATTCAGAGCCAGCGGACCAGGGACGGAGCAGGATTCAGAGCCGGCGGACCAGGCCCAGAGCAGGATTCAGAGCCTGCGGACCAGAGACGGAGCAGGATTCAGAGCCGGCGGACCAGGGACGGAGCAGGATTCAGAGCCGGTGGACCAGGGACGGAGCAGTATTCAGAGCCGGCGGACCAGGGTCGGAGCAGGATTCAGAGCCGGCGGACCAGGGACGGAGCAGGATTCAGAGCTGGAGGACCAGGTACGGAGCAGGATTTAGAGCCGCTGGACTAGGGACGGAGCAGGATTCAGAGCCGGCGGACCAGGGACGGAGCAGGATTCAGAGCCGCTGGACTAGGGACGGAGCAGGATTCAGAGCCGGCGGACCAGGGACGGAGCAGGAGGACCAGGGACGGAGCAGGATTCAGAGCCGGCGGACCAGGCACGGAGCAGGATTCAGAGCCGGCGGACCAGGGACGGAGCAGGATTGAGAGCCGGCGGACCAGGCGCGGAGCAGGATTCAGAGCCGGCGGACCAGGGACGGAGCAGGATTCAGAGCCGGCGGACCAGAGACGGAGCAGGATTCAGAGCCGGCGGACCAGGGACGGAGCAGGACTCATAGCCGGCGGACCAGGGACGGAGCAGGATTCAGAGCTGGAGGACCAGGGACGGAGCAGGATTTAGAGCCGCTGGACTAGGGACGGAGCAGGATTCAGAGCCGGCGGACCAGGGACGGAGCAGGATTCAGAGCCGTCTGACCAGGGACGGAGCAGTATTCAGAGCCGGCGGACCAGGCACGGAGCAGGATTCAGAGCCGGCGGACCAGGCACGGAGCAGGATTGAGGGCCGGCGGACCAGGGACGGAGCAGGATTCAGAGCCGGCTTACCAGGGACGGAGCAGGATTCAGAGCCGGCAGACCAGGCGCGCAGGATTCAGAGCCGGCGGACCTGGCACGGAGCAGGATTCAGAGCCGGCGGACCAGAGACGGAGCAGGATTCAGAGCCGGCGGACCAGGGACGGAGCAGGACTCAGAGCCGGCGGACCAGGGACGGAGCAGGATTCAGAGCTGGAGGACCAGGGACGGAGCAGGATTTAGAGCCGCTGGACTAGGGACGGAGCAGGATTCAGAGCCGGCGGACCAGGGACGGAGCAGGATTCAGAGCCGTCTGACCAGGGACGGAGCAGTATTCAGAGCCGGCGGACCAGGGACGGAGCAGGATTCAGAGCCGGCGGACCTGGGATGGAGCAGGATTCAGAGCCGGCGGACCAGGCACGGAGCAGGATTCAGAGCCGGCGGACCAGGCACGGAGCAGGATTGAGGGCCGGCGGACCAGGGACGGAGCAGGATTCAGAGCCGGCGGACCAGGGACGGAGCAGGATTCAGAGCCGGCGGACCAGGCACGGAGCAGGATTCACAGCCGGCGGACCAGGTACAGAGCAGGATTCAGAGCCAGCGGACCAGAGACGGAGCAGGATTCAGAGCCGGAGGACCAGGGACGGAGCAGGATTCAGAGCCGGCGGACCAGGTACAGAGCAGGATTCAGAGCCAGCGGACCAGAGACGGAGCAGGATTCAGAGCCGGAGGACCAGGGACGGAGCAGGATTCAGAGCCGGCGGACCAGAGACGGAGGTAGGATTCAGAGCCGGCGGACCAGAGACGGAGCAGGATTCAGAGCCAGCGGACCAGGGACGGAGCAGGATTCAGAGCCGGCGGACCAGGCCCAGAGCAGGATTCAGAGCCTGCGGACCAGAGACGGAGCAGGATTCAGAGCCGGCGGACCAGGGACGGAGCAGGATTCAGAGCCGGTGGACCAGGGACGGAGCAGTATTCAGAGCCGGCGGACCAGGGACGGATCAGGATTCAGAGCCGGCGGACCAGAGACGGAGCAGGATTCAGAGCCGGCGGACCAGGGACGGAGCAGGACTCAGAGCCGGCGGACCAGGGACGGAGCAGGATTCAGAGCTGGAGGACCAGGGACGGAGCAGGATTTAGAGCCGCTGGACTAGGGACGGAGCAGGATTCAGAGCCGGCGGACCAGGGACGGAGCAGGATTCAGAGCCGTCTGACCAGGGACGGAGCAGTATTCAGAGCCGGCGGACCAGGGACGGAGCAGGATTCAGAGCCGGCGGACCTGGCATGGAGCAGGATTCAGAGCCGGCGGAACAGGCACGGAGCAGGATTCAGAGCCGGCGGACCTGGCACGGAGCAGGATTGAGGGCCGGCGGACCAGGGACGGAGTAGGATTCAGAGCCGGCGGACCAGGGACGGAGCAGGATTCAGAGCCGGCGGACCAGGCACGGAGCAGGATTCACAGCCGGCGGACCAGGTACAGAGCAGGATTCAGAGCCGGCGGACCAGAGACGGAGCAGGATTCAGAGCCGGAGGACCAGGGACGGAGCAGGATTCAGAGCCGGTGGACCAGAGACGGAGGTAGGATTCAGAGCCGGCGGACCAGAGACGGAGCAGGATTCAGAGCCGGCGGACCAGGCCCAGAGCAGGATTCAGAGCCTGCGGACCAGAGACGGAGCAGGATTCAGAGCCGGCGGACCAGGGACGGAGCAGGAGGACCAGTGACGGAGCAGGATTCAGAGCCGGCGGACCAGGCACGGAGCAGGATTCAGAGCCGGCGGACCTGGCATGGAGCAGGATTCAGAGCCGGCGGACCAGGCACGGAGCAGGATTCAGAGCCGGCGGACCAGGCACGGAGCAGGATTGAGGGCCGGCGGACCAGGGACGGAGCAGGATTCAGAGCCGGCGGACCAGGGACAGAGCAGGATTCAGAGCCGGCAGACCAGGCGCGCAGGATTCAGAGCCGGCGGACCTGGCACGGAGCAGGATTCAGAGCCGGCGGACCAGGTACGTAGCAGGATTCAGAGCCGGCGGACCAGGGACGGAGCAGGATTGAGAGCCGGCGGACCAGGGACGGAGCAGTATTCAGAGCTGGCGGACCAGGGACGGAGCAGGATTCAGAGCCGGCGGACCAGGCGCGGAGCAGGATTCAGAGCCGGCGGACCAGGCGCGGAGCAGTATTCAGAGCCGGCGGACCAGGCGCGGAGCAGGATTCAGAGCAGGCGGACCAGGGGCGGAGCAGGATTCAGAGCCGGCGGACCAGGGACGGAGCAGAATTCAGAGCCGGCTTACCAGGGACGGAGCAGGATTCAGAGCCGGCGGACCAGGGACGGAGCAGGATTCAGAGCCGGCGGACCTGGCACAGAGCAGGATTCAGAGCCAGCGGACCAGGCACGGAGCAAATTTCAGAGCCGGCGGACCAGGGACGGAGCAGGATTGAGAGCCGGCGGACCAGGGACGGAGCAGGATGCAGAGCCGGCGGACCAGCGACGGAGCAGGATTCAGAGCCGGCGTACCAGGCGCGGAGCAGTATTCAGACCCGGCGGACCAGGCGCGGAGCAGGATTCAGAGCAGGCAGACCAGGGACGGAGCAGGTTTCAGAGCCGGCGGACCAGGGACGGAGCAGGATTCAGAGCCGGCGGACCAGGCGCGGAGCAGGATTCAGAGCCGGCGGACCAGGCGCGGAGCAGTATTCAGAGGCAGCGGACCAGGCGCGGAGCAGAATTCAGAGCAGGCGGACCAGGGGCGGAGCAGGATTCAGAGCTGGCGGACCAGGGGCGGAGCAGGATTCAGAGCCGGCGGTCCAGGGACGGAGCAGGATTCAGAGCCGGCGGACCAGGGACGGAGCAGGATTCAGAGCCGGCGGACCAGGCACGGAGCAGGATTCAGAGCCGGCGGACCTGGCACGGAGCAGGATTCAGAGCCGGCGGACCAGGCACGGAGCAGGATTCAGAGCCGGCGGACCAGGGACGGAGCAGGATTGAGAGCCGGCGGACCAGGGACGGAGCAGTATTCAGAGCCGGCGGACCAGGGACGGAGCAGGATTCAGAGCCGGCGGACCAGGGACGGAGCAGGATTCAGAGCCGGCGGACCAGAGACGGAGCAGGATTCAGAGCCGGCGGTCCAGGGTCAGAGCAGGATTCAGAGCCGGCGGACCAGAGACGGAGCAGGATTGAGGGCCGGCGGACCAGGGACGGAACAGTATTCAGAGCCGGCGGACCAGGCGCGGAGCAGGATTCAGAGCCAGCGGACCAGAGACGGAGCAGGATTCAGAGCCGGAGGACCAGGGACGGAGCAGGATTCAGAGCCGGCGGACCAGGGACGGAGGTAGGATTCAGAGCCGGCGGACCAGGGACGGAGCAGGATTCAGAGCCGGCGGAGCAGAGACGGAGCAGGATTCAGAGCCGGCAGACCAGGCACGGAGCAGGATTCACAGCCGGCGGACCAGGTACAGAGCAGGATTAAGAGCCGGCGGACCAGAGACGGAGCAGGATTCAGAGCCGGAGGACCAGGGACGGAGCAGGATTCAGAGCCGGCGGACCAGAGACGGAGGTAGGATTCAGAGCCGGCGGACCAGAGACGGAGCAGGATTCAGAGCCAGCGGACCAGGGACGGAGCAGGATTCAGAGCCGGCGGACCAGGCCCAGAGCAGGATTCAGAGCCTGCGGACCAGAGACGGAGCAGGATTCAGAGCCGGCGGACCAGGGACGGAGCAGGATTCAGAGCCGGCGGACCAGGGACGGAGCAGGATTCAGAGCCGGCGGACCAGGGACGGAGCAGGATTCACAGCCGGCGGACCAGAGACGGAGCAGGATTCAGAGCCGGCAGACCAGGGACGGAGCAGGACTCAGAGCCGGCGGACCAGGGACGGAGCAGGATTCAGAGCTGGAGGACCAGGTACGGAGCAGGATTTAGAGCCGCTGGACTAGGGACGGAGCAGGATTCAGAGCCGGCGGACCAGGGACGGAGCAGGATTCAGAGCCGTCTGACCAGGGACGGAGCAGTATTCAGAGCCGGCGGACCAGGGACGGAGCAGGAGGACCAGGGACGGAGCAGGATTCAGAGCCGGCGGACCAGGCACGGAGCAGGATTCAGAGCCGGCGGACCTGGCATGGAGCAGGATTCAGAGCCGGCGGACCAGGCACGGAGCAGGATTCAGAGCCGGCGGACCAGGCACGGAGCAGGATTGAGGGCCGGCGGACCAGGGACGGAGCAGGATTCAGAGCCGGCGGACCAGGGACAGAGCAGGATTCAGAGCCGGCAGACCAGGCGCGCAGGATTCAGAGCCGGCGGACCTGGCACGGAGCAGGATTCAGAGCCGGCGGACCAGGTACGGAGCAGGATTCAGAGCCGGCGGACCAGGGACGGAGCAGGATTGAGAGCCGGCAGACCAGGGACGGAGCAGTATTCAGAGCCGGCGGACCAGGCGCGGAGCAGGATTCAGAGCCGGCGGACCAGGCGCGGAGCAGGAATCAGAGCCGGCGGACCAGGCGTGGAGCAGTATTCAGAGCCGGCGGACCAGGCGCGGAGCAGGATTCAGAGCAGGCGGACCAGGGGCGGAGCAGGATTCAGAGCCGGCGGACCAGGGACGGAGCAGGATTGAGAGCCGGCTTACCAGGGGCGGAGCAGGATTCAGAGCCGGCGGACCAGGGACGGAGCAGGATTCAGAGCCGGCGTACCAGGCGCGGAGCAGTATTCAGACCCGGCGGACCAGGCGCGGAGCAGGATTCAGAGCAGGCAGACCAGGGACGGAGCAGGATTCAGAGCCGGTGGACCAGGGACGGAGCAGTATTCAGAGCCGGCGGACCAGGGACGGATCAGGATTCAGAGCCGGCGGACCAGAGACGGAGCAGGATTCAGAGCCGGCGGACCAGGGACGGAGCAGGACTCAGAGCCGGCGGACCAGGGACGGAGCAGGATTCAGAGCTGGAGGACCAGGGACGGAGCAGGATTTAGAGCCTCTGGACTAGGGACGGAGCAGGATTCAGAGCCGGCGGACCAGGGACGGAGCAGGATTCAGAGCCGTCTGACCAGGGACGGAGCAGTATTCAGAGCCGGCGGACCAGGGACGGAGCAGGATTCAGAGCCGGCGGACCTGGCATGGAGCAGGATTCAGAGCCGGCGGACCAGGCACGGAGCAGGATTCAGAGCCGGCGGACCTGGCACGGAGCAGGATTGAGGGCCGGCGGACCAGGGACGGAGCAGGATTCAGAGCCGGCGGACCAGGGACGGAGCAGGATTCAGAGCCGGCGGACCAGGCACGGAGCAGGATTCACAGCCGGCGGACCAGGTACAGAGCAGGATTCAGAGCCAGCGGACCAGAGACGGAGCAGGATTCAGAGCCGGAGGACCAGGGACGGAGCAGGATTCAGAGCCGGTGGACCAGAGACGGAGGTAGGATTCAGAGCCGGCGGACCAGAGACGGAGCAGGATTCAGAGCCGGCGGACCAGGCCCAGAGCAGGATTCAGAGCCTGCGGACCAGAGACGGAGCAGGATTCAGAGCCGGCGGACCAGGGACGGAGCAGGAGGACCAGTGACGGAGCAGGATTCAGAGCCGGCGGACCAGGCACGGAGCAGGATTCAGAGCCGGCGGACCTGGCATGGAGCAGGATTCAGAGCCGGCGGACCAGGCACGGAGCAGGATTCAGAGCCGGCGGACCAGGCACGGAGCAGGATTGAGGGCCGGCGGACCAGGGACGGAGCAGGATTCAGAGCCGGCGGACCAGGGACAGAGCAGGATTCAGAGCCGGCAGACCAGGCGCGCAGGATTCAGAGCCGGCGGACCTGGCACGGAGCAGGATTCAGAGCCGGCGGACCAGGTACGTAGCAGGATTCAGAGCCGGCGGACCAGGGACGGAGCAGGATTGAGAGCCGGCGGACCAGGGACGGAGCAGTATTCAGAGCTGGCGGACCAGGGACGGAGCAGGATTCAGAGCCGGCGGACCAGGCGCGGAGCAGGATTCAGAGCCGGCGGACCAGGCGCGGAGCAGTATTCAGAGCCGGCGGACCAGGCGCGGAGCAGGATTCAGAGCAGGCGGACCAGGGGCGGAGCAGGATTCAGAGCCGGCGGACCAGGGACGGAGCAGAATTCAGAGCCGGCTTACCAGGGACGGAGCAGGATTCAGAGCCGGCGGACCAGGGACGGAGCAGGATTCAGAGCCGGCGGACCTGGCACAGAGCAGGATTCAGAGCCAGCGGACCAGGCACGGAGCAAATTTCAGAGCCGGCGGACCAGGGACGGAGCAGGATTGAGAGCCGGCGGACCAGGGACGGAGCAGGATGCAGAGCCGGCGGACCAGGGACGGAGCAGGATTCAGAGCCGGCGTACCAGGCGCGGAGCAGTATTCAGACCCGGCGGACCAGGCGCGGAGCAGGATTCAGAGCAGGCAGACCAGGGACGGAGCAGGTTTCAGAGCCGGCGGACCAGGGACGGAGCAGGATTCAGAGCCGGCGGACCAGGCGCGGAGCAGGATTCAGAGCCGGCGGACCAGGCGCGGAGCAGTATTCAGAGGCAGCGGACCAGGCGCGGAGCAGAATTCAGAGCAGGCGGACCAGGGGCGGAGCAGGATTCAGAGCTGGCGGACCAGGGGCGGAGCAGGATTCAGAGCCGGCGGTCCAGGGACGGAGCAGGATTCAGAGCCGGCGGACCAGGGACGGAGCAGGATTCAGAGCCGGCGGACCAGGCACGGAGCAGGATTCAGAGCCGGCGGACCTGGCACGGAGCAGGATTCAGAGCCGGCGGACCAGGCACGGAGCAGGATTCAGAGCCGGCGGACCAGGGACGGAGCAGGATTGAGAGCCGGCGGACCAGGGACGGAGCAGTATTCAGAGCCGGCGGACCAGAGACGGAGCAGGATTCAGAGCCGGCGGTCCAGGGTCAGAGCAGGATTCAGAGCCGGCGGACCAGAGACGGAGCAGGATTGAGGGCCGGCGGACCAGGGACGGAGCAGTATTCAGAGCCGGCGGACCAGGCGCGGAGCAGGATTCAGAGCCAGCGGACCAGAGACGGAGCAGGATTCAGAGCCGGAGGACCAGGGACGGAGCAGGATTCAGAGCCGGCGGACCAGGGACGGAGGTAGGATTCAGAGCCGGCAGACCAGGGACGGAGCAGGATTCAGAGCCGGCGGAGCAGAGACGGAGCAGGATTCAGAGCCGGCAGACCAGGCACGGAGCAGGATTCACAGCCGGCGGACCAGGTACAGAGCAGGATTAAGAGCCGGCGGACCAGAGACGGAGCAGGATTCAGAGCCGGAGGACCAGGGACGGAGCAGGATTCAGAGCCGGCGGACCAGAGACGGAGGTAGGATTCAGAGCCGGCGGACCAGAGACGGAGCAGGATTCAGAGCCAGCGGACCAGGGACGGAGCAGGATTCAGAGCCGGCGGACCAGGCCCAGAGCAGGATTCAGAGCCTGCGGACCAGAGACGGAGCAGGATTCAGAGCCGGCGGACCAGGGACGGAGCAGGATTCAGAGCCGGCGGACCAGGGACGGAGCAGGATTCAGAGCCGGCGGACCAGGGACGGAGCAGGATTCACAGCCGGCGGACCAGAGACGGAGCAGGATTCAGAGCCGGCAGACCAGGGACGGAGCAGGACTCAGAGCCGGCGGACCAGGGACGGAGCAGGATTCAGAGCTGGAGGACCAGGTACGGAGCAGGATTTAGAGCCGCTGGACTAGGGACGGAGCAGGATTCAGAGCCGGCGGACCAGGGACGGAGCAGGATTCAGAGCCGTCTGACCAGGGACGGAGCAGTATTCAGAGCCGGCGGACCAGGGACGGAGCAGGAGGACCAGGGACGGAGCAGGATTCAGAGCCGGCGGACCAGGCACGGAGCAGGATTCAGAGCCGGCGGACCTGGCATGGAGCAGGATTCAGAGCCGGCGGACCAGGCACGGAGCAGGATTCAGAGCCGGCGGACCAGGCACGGAGCAGGATTGAGGGCCGGCGGACCAGGGACGGAGCAGGATTCAGAGCCGGCGGACCAGGGACAGAGCAGGATTCAGAGCCGGCAGACCAGGCGCGCAGGATTCAGAGCCGGCGGACCTGGCACGGAGCAGGATTCAGAGCCGGCGGACCAGGTACGGAGCAGGATTCAGAGCCGGCGGACCAGGGACGGAGCAGGATTGAGAGCCGGCAGACCAGGGACGGAGCAGTATTCAGAGCCGGCGGACCAGGCGCGGAGCAGGATTCAGAGCCGGCGGACCAGGCGCGGAGCAGGAATCAGAGCCGGCGGACCAGGCGCGGAGCAGTATTCAGAGCCGGCGGACCAGGCGCGGAGCAGGATTCAGAGCAGGCGGACCAGGGGCGGAGCAGGATTCAGAGCCGGCGGACCAGGGACGGAGCAGGATTGAGAGCCGGCTTACCAGGGACGGAGCAGGATTCAGAGCCGGCGGACCAGGGACGGAGCAGGATTCAGAGCCGGCGTACCAGGCGCGGAGCAGTATTCAGACCCGGCGGACCAGGCGCGGAGCAGGATTCAGAGCAGGCAGACCAGGGACGGAGCAGGTTTCAGAGCCGGCGGACCAGGGACGGAGCAGGATTCAGAGCCGGCGGACCAGGCGCGGAGCAGGATTCAGAGCCGGCGGACCAGGCGCGGAGCAGTATTCAGAGGCAGCGGACCAGGCGCGGAGCAGGATTCAGAGCAGGCGGACCAGGGGCGGAGCAGGATTCAGAGCTGGCGGACCAGGGGCGGAGCAGGATTCAGAGCCGGCGGAGCAGAGACGGAGCAGGATTCAGAGCCGGCGGACCAGGCACGGAGCAGGATTCACAGCCGGCGGACCAGGTACAGAGCAGGATTCAGAGCCAGCGGACCAGAGACGGAGCAGGATTCAGAGCCGGAGGACCAGGGACGGAGCAGGATTCAGAGCCGGCGGACCAGAGACGGAGGTAGGATTCAGAGCCGGCGGACCAGAGACGGAGCAGGATTCAGAGCCAGCGGACCAGGGACGGAGCAGGATTCAGAGCCGGCGGACCAGGCCCAGAGCAGGATTCAGAGCCTGCGGACCAGAGACGGAGCAGGATTCAGAGCCGGCGGACCAGGGACGGAGCAGGATTCAGAGCCGGCGGACCAGGGACGGAGCAGTATTCAGAGCCGGCGGACCAGGGACGGAGCAGGATTCAGAGCCGGCGGACCAGAGACGGAGCAGGATTCAGAGCCGGCAGACCAGGGACGGAGCAGGACTCAGAGCCGGCGGACCCGAGACGGAGCAGGATTCAGAGCTGGAGGACCAGGTACGGAGCAGGATTTAGAGCCGCTGGACTAGGGACGGAGCAGGATTCAGAGCCGGCGGACCAGGTACGGAGCAGGATTCAGAGCCGGCGGACCAGGGACGGAGCAGGATTGAGAGCCGGCAGACCAGGGACGGAGCAGTATTCAGAGCCGGCGGACCAGGCGCGGAGCAGGATTCAGAGCCGGCGGACCAGGCACGGAGCAGGATTCAGAGCCGGCGGACCTGGCACGGAGCAGGATTCAGAGCCGGCGGACCAGTCACGGAGCAGGATTCAGAGCCGGCGGAGCAGGATTCAGAGCCGGCGGACCAGGCACGGAGCAGGATTGAGGGCCGGCGGACCAGGGACGGAGCAGGATTCAGAGCCGGCTTACCAGGGACGGAGCAGGATTCAGAGCCGGCAGACCAGGCGCGCAGGATTCAGAGCCGGCGGACCTGGCACGGAGCAGGATTCAGAGCCGGCGGACCAGGCACGGAGCAGGATTCAGAGCCGGCGGACCAGGGACGGAGCAGGATTGAGAGCCGGCGGACCAGGGACGGAGCAGTATTCAGAGCCGGCGGACCAGGGACGGAGCAGGATTCAGAGCCGGCGGACCAGGGACGGAGCAGGATTCAGAGCCGGCGGACCAGAGACGGAGCAGGATTCAGAGCCGGCGGTCCAGGGTCAGAGCAGGATTCAGAGCCGGCGGACCAGGGACGGAGCAGGATTGAGGGCCGGCGGACCAGGGACGGAGCAGTATTCAGAGCCGGCGGACCAGGCGCGGAGCAGGATTCAGAGCCAGCGGACCAGAGACGGAGCAGGATTCAGAGCCGGAGGACCAGGGACGGAGCAGGATTCAGAGCCGGCGGACCAGGGACGGAGGTAGGATTCAGAGCCGGCGGACCAGGGACGGAGCAGGATTCAGAGCCGGCGGAGCAGAGACGGAGCAGGATTCAGAGCCGGCGGACCAGGCACGGAGCAGGATTCACAGCCGGCGGACCAGGTACAGAGCAGGATTAAGAGCCGGCGGACCAGAGAAGGAGCAGGATTCAGAGCCGGAGGACCAGGGACGGAGCAGGATTCAGAGCCCGCGGACCAGAGACGGAGGTAGGATTCAGAGCCGGCGGACCAGAGACGGAGCAGGATTCAGAGCCAGCGGACCAGGGACGGAGCAGGATTCAGAGCCGGCGGACCAGGCCCAGAGCAGGATTCAGAGCCTGCGGACCAGAGACGGAGCAGGATTCAGAGCCGGCGGACCAGGGACGGAGCAGGATTCAGAGCCGGCGGACCAGGGACGGAGCAGGATTCAGAGCCGGCGGACCAGGGACGGAGCAGGATTCACAGCCGGCGGACCAGAGACGGAGCAGGATTCAGAGCCGGCAGACCAGGGACGGAGCAGGACTCAGAGCCGGCGGACCAGGGACGGAGCAGGATTCAGAGCTGGAGGACCAGGTACGGAGCAGGATTTAGAGCCGCTGGACTAGGGACGGAGCAGGATTCAGAGCCGGCGGACCAGGGACGGAGCAGGATTCAGAGCCGTCTGACCAGGGACGGAGCAGTATTCAGAGCCGGCGGACCAGGGACGGAGCAGGAGGACTAGGGACGGAGCAGGATTCAGAGCCGGCGGACCAGGCACGGAGCAGGATTCAGAGCCGGCGGACCTGGCATGGAGCAGGATTCAGAGCCGGCGGACCAGGCACGGAGCAGGATTCAGAGCCGGCGGACCAGGCACGGAGCAGGATTGAGGGCCGGCGGACCAGGGACGGAGCAGGATTCAGAGCCGGCGGACCAGGGACAGAGCAGGATTCAGAGCCGGCAGACCAGGCGCGCAGGATTCAGAGCCGGCGGACCTGGCACGGAGCAGGATTCAGAGCCGGCGGACCAGGTACGGAGCAGGATTCAGAGCCGGCGGACCAGGGACGGAGCAGGATTGAGAGCCGGCAGACCAGGGACGGAGCAGTATTCAGAGCCGGCGGACCAGGCGCGGAGCAGGATTCAGAGCCGGCGGACCAGGCGCGGAGCAGGAATCAGAGCCGGCGGACCAGGCGCGGAGCAGTATTCAGAGCCGGCGGACCAGGCGCGGAGCAGGATTCAGAGCAGGCGGACCAGGGGCGGAGCAGGATTCAGAGCCGGCGGACCAGGGACGGAGCAGGATTGAGAGCCGGCTTACCAGGGACGGAGCAGGATTCAGAGCCGGCGGACCAGGGACGGAGCAGGATTCAGAGCCGGCGTACCAGGCGCGGAGCAGTATTCAGACCCGGCGGACCAGGCGCGGAGCAGGATTCAGAGCAGGCAGACCAGGGACGGAGCAGGTTTCAGAGCCGGCGGACCAGGGACGGAGCAGGATTCAGAGCCGGCGGACCAGGCGCGGAGCAGGATTCAGAGCCGGCGGACCAGGCGCGGAGCAGTATTCAGAGGCAGCGGACCAGGCGCGGAGCAGGATTCAGAGCAGGCGGACCAGGGGCGGAGCAGGATTCAGAGCTGGCGGACCAGGTGCGGAGCAGGATTCAGAGCCGGCGGAGCAGAGACGGAGCAGGATTCAGAGCCGGCGGACCAGGCACGGAGCAGGATTCACAGCCGGCGGACCAGGTACAGAGCAGGATTCAGAGCCAG
Organism: Hypanus sabinus; assembly: GCF_030144855.1. Taxonomy (NCBI): domain Eukaryota; kingdom Metazoa; phylum Chordata; class Chondrichthyes; order Myliobatiformes; family Dasyatidae; genus Hypanus; species Hypanus sabinus. The sequence continues at coordinate 29,044,978 of NC_082739.1, forward strand.
CGGACCAGAGACGGAGCAGGATTCAGAGCCGGAGGACCAGGGACGGAGCAGGATTCAGAGCCGGCGGACCAGAGACGGAGGTAGGATTCAGAGCCGGCGGACCAGAGACGGAGCAGGATTCAGAGCCAGCGGACCAGGGATGGAGCAGGATTCAGAGCCGGCGGACCAGGCCCAGAGCAGGATTCAGAGCCTGCGGACCAGAGACGGAGCAGGATTCAGAGCCGGCGGACCAGGGACGGAGCAGGATTCAGAGCCGGCGGACCAGGGACGGAGCAGTATTCAGAGCCGGCGGACCAGAGACGGAGCAGGATTCAGAGCCGGCAGACCAGGGACGGAGCAGGACTCAGAGCCGGCGGACCAGAGACGGAGCAGGATTCAGAGCTGGAGGACCAGGTATGGAGCAGGATTTAGAGCCGCTGGACTAGGGACGGAGCAGGATTCAGAGCCGGCGGACCAGGTACGGAGCAGGATTCAGAGCCGGCGGACCAGGGACGGAGCAGGATTGAGAGCCGGCAGACCAGGGACGGAGCAGTATTCAGAGCCGGCGGACCAGGCGCGGAGCAGGATTCAGAGCCGGCGGACCAGGCACGGAGCAGGATTCAGAGCCGGCGGACCTGGCATGGAGCAGGATTCAGAGCCGGCGGACCAGTCACGGAGCAGGATTCAGAGCCGGCGGACCAGGCACGGAGCAGGATTGAGGGCCGGCGGACCAGGGACGGAGCAGGATTCAGAGCCGGCTTACCAGGGACGGAGCAGGATTCAGAGCCGGCAGACCAGGCGCGCAGGATTCAGAGCCGGCGGACCTGGCACGGAGCAGGATTCAGAGCCGGCGAACCAGGCACGGAGCAGGATTCAGAGCTGGCGGACCAGGGACGGAGCAGGATTGAGAGCCGGCAGACCAGGGACGGAGCAGTATTCAGAGCCGGCGGACCAGGCGCGGAGCAGGATTCAGAGCCGGCGGACCAGGCGCGGATCAGGAATCAGAGCCGGCGGACCAGGCGCGGAGCAGTATTCAGAGCCGGCGGACCAGGCGCGGAGCAGGATTCAGAGCAGGCGGACCAGGGGCGGAGCAGGATTCAGAGCCGGCGGACCAGGGACGTAGCAGGATTCAGAGCCGGCTTACCAGGGACGGAGCAGGATTCAGAGCCGGCGGACCAGGGACGGAGCAGGATTCAGAGCCGGCGGACCTGGCACGGAGCAGGATTCAGAGCCGGCGGACCAGGCACGGAGCAGGATTCAGAGCTGGCGGACCAGGGACGGAGCAGGATTCAGAGCCGGCGGACCAGGCACGGAGCAGGATTCAGAGCCGGCGGACCAGGGACGGAGCAGGATTGAGAGCCGGCGGACCAGGGACGGAGCAGTATTCAGAGCCGGCGGACCAGGGACGGAGCAGGATTCAGAGCCGGCGGACCAGGTACAGAGCAGGATTCAGAGCCAGCGGACCAGAGACGGAGCAGGATTCAGAGCCGGAGGACCAGGGACGGAGCAGGATTCAGAGCCGGCGGACCAGAGACGGAGGTAGGATTCAGAGCCGGCGGACCAGAGACGGAGCAGGATTCAGAGCCAGCGGACCAAGGACGGAGCAGGATTCAGAGCCGGCGGACCAGGCCCAGAGCAGGATTCAGAGCCTGCGGACCAGAGACGGAGCAGGATTCAGAGCCGGCGGACCAGGGACGGAGCAGGATTCAGAGCCGGCGGACCAGGGACGGAGCAGTATTCAGAGCCGGCGGACCAGGGACGGAGCAGGATTCAGAGCCGGCGGACCAGAGACGGAGCAGGATTCAGAGCCGGCAGACCAGGGACGGAGCAGGACTCAGAGCCGGCGGACCAGGGACGGAGCAGGATTCAGAGCTGGAGGACCAGGTACGGAGCAGGATTTAGAGCCGCTGGACTAGGGACGGAGCAGGATTCAGAGCCGGCGGACCAGGGACGGAGCAGGATTCAGAGCCGTCTGACCAGGGACGGAGCAGTATTCAGAGCCGGCGGACCAGGGACGGAGCAGGAGGACCAGGGACGGAGCAGGATTCAGAGCCGGCGGACCAGGCACGGAGCAGGATTCAGAGCCGGCGGACCTGGCATGGAGCAGGATTCAGAGCCGGCGGACCTGGCACGGAGCAGGATTCAGAGCCGGCGGTCCAGGGTCAGAGCAGGATTCAGAGCCGGCGGACCAGGGACGGAGCAGGATTGAGGGCCGGCGGACCAGGGACGGAGCAGTATTCAGAGCCGGCGGACCAGGCGCGGAGCAGGATTCAGAGCCAGCGGACCAGAGACGGAGCAGGATTCAGAGCCGGAGGACCAGGGACGTTGCAGGATTCAGAGCCGGCGGACCAGGGACGGAGGTAGGATTCAGAGCCGGCGGACCAGGGACGGAGCAGGATTCAGAGCCGGCGGAGCAGAGACGGAGCAGGATTCAGAGCCGGCGGACCAGGCACGGAGCAGGATTCACAGCCGGCGGACCAGGTACAGAGCAGGATTAAGAGCCGGCGGACCAGAGACGGAGCAGGATTCAGAGCCGGAGGACCAGGGACGGAGCAGGATTCAGAGCCGGCGGACCAGAGACGGAGGTAGGATTCAGAGCCGGCGGACCAGAGACGGAGCAGGATTCAGAGCCAGCGGACCAGGGACGGAGCAGGATTCAGAGCCGGCGGACAAGGCCCAGAGCAGGATTCAGAGCCTGCGGACCAGAGACGGAGCAGGATTCAGAGCCGGCGGACCAGGGACGGAGCAGGATTCAGAGCCGGCGGACCAGGGACGGAGCAGGATTCAGAGCCGGCGGACCAGGGACGGAGCAGGATTCACAGCCGGCGGACCAGAGACGGAGCAGGATTCAGAGCCGGCAGACCAGGGACGGAGCAGGACTCAGAGCCGGCGGACCAGGGACGGAGCAGGATTCAGAGCTGGAGGACCATGTACGGAGCAGGATTTAGAGCCGCTGGACTAGGGACGGAGCAGGATTCAGAGCCGGCGGACCAGGGACGGAGCAGGATTCAGAGCCGTCTGACCAGGGACGGAGCAGTATTCAGAGCCGGCGGACCAGGGACGGAGCAGGAGGACCAGGGACGGAGCAGGATTCAGAGCCGGCGGACCAGGCACGGAGCAGGATTCAGAGCCGGCGGACCTGGCATGGAGCAGGATTCAGAGCCGGCGGACCAGGCACGGAGCAGGATTCAGAGCCGGCGGACCAGGCACGGAGCAGGATTGAGGGCCGGCGGACCAGGGACGGAGCAGGATTCAGAGCCGGCGGACCAGGGACAGAGCAGGATTCAGAGCCGGCAGACCAGGCGCGCAGGATTCAGAGCCGGCGGACCTGGCACGGAGCAGGATTCAGAGCCGGCGGACCAGGTACGGAGCAGGATTCAGAGCCGGCGGACCAGGGACGGAGCAGTATTCAGAGCCGGCGGACCAGGCGCGGAGCAGGATTCAGAGCCGGCGGACCAGGCGCGGAGCAGGAATCAGAGCCGGCGGACCAGGCGCGGAGCAGTATTCAGAGCCGGCGGACCAGGCGCGGAGCAGGATTCAGAGCAGGCGGACCAGGGGCGGAGCAGGATTCAGAGCCGGCGGACCAGGGACGGAGCAGGATTGAGAGCCGGCTTACCAGGGACGGAGCAGGATTCAGAGCCGGCGGACCAGGGACGGAGCAGGATTCAGAGCCGGCGTACCAGGCGCGGAGCAGGATTCAGAGCAGGCAGACCAGGGACGGAGCAGGTTTCAGAGCCGGCGGACCAGGGACGGAGCAGGATTCAGAGCCGGCGGACCAGGCGCGGAGCAGGATTCAGAGCCGGCGGACCAGGCGCGGAGCAGTATTCAGAGGCAGCGGACCAGGCGCGGAGCAGGATTCAGAGCAGGCGGACCAGGGGCGGAGCAGGATTCAGAGCTGGCGGACCAGGGGCGGAGCAGGATTCAGAGCCGGCGGACCAGGCACGGAGCAGGATTCACAGCCGGCGGACCAGGTACAGAGCAGGATTCAGAGCCAGCGGACCAGAGACGGAGCAGGATTCAGAGCCGGAGGACCAGGGACGGAGCAGGATTCAGAGCCGGCGGACCAGAGACGGAGGTAGGATTCAGAGCCGGCGGACCAGAGACGGAGCAGGATTCAGAGCCAGCGGACCAGGGACGGAGCAGGATTCAGAGCCGGCGGACCAGGCCCAGAGCAGGATTCAGAGCCTGCGGACCAGAGACGGAGCAGGATTCAGAGCCGGCGGACCAGGGACGGAGCAGGATTCAGAGCCGGCGGACCAGGGACGGAGCAGGATTCAGAGCCGGCGGACCAGAGACGGAGCAGGATTCAGAGCCGGCAGACCAGGGACGGAGCAGGACTCAGAGCCGGCGGACCAGAGACGGAGCAGGATTCAGAGCTGGAGGACCAGGTACGGAGCAGGATTTAGAGCCGCTGGACTAGGGACGGAGCAGGATTCAGAGCCGGCGGACCAGGTACGGAGCAGGATTCAGAGCCGGCGGACCAGGGACGGAGCAGGATTGAGAGCCGGCAGACCAGGGACGGAGCAGTATTCAGAGCCGGCGGACCTGGCATGGAGCAGGATTCAGAGCCGGCGGACCAGTCACGGAGCAGGATTCAGAGCCGGCGGACCAGGCACGGAGCAGGATTGAGGGCCGGCGGACCAGGGACGGAGCAGGATTCAGAGCCGGCTTACCAGGGACGGAGCAGGATTCAGAGCCGGCAGACCAGGCGCGCAGGATTCAGAGCCGGCGGACCTGGCACGGAGCAGGATTCAGAGCCGGCGGACCAGGCACGGAGCAGGATTCAGAGCTGGCGGACCAGGGACGGAGCAGGATTGAGAGCCGGCGGACCAGGGACGGAGCAGTATTCAGAGCCGGCGGACCAGGCGCGGAGCAGGATTCAGAGCCGGCGGACCAGGCGCGGAGCAGGAATCAGAGCCGGCGGACCAGGCGCGGAGCAGTATTCAGAGCCGGCGGACCAGGCGCGGAGCAGGATTCAGAGCAGGCGGACCAGGGGCGGAGCAGGATTCAGAGCCGGCGGACCAGGGACGGAGCAGGATTCAGAGCCGGCTTACCAGGGACGGAGCAGGATTCAGAGCCGGCGGACCAGGGACGGAGCAGGATTCAGAGCCGGCGGACCTGGCACTGAGCAGGATTCAGAGCCGGCGGACCAGGCACGGAGCAGGATTCAGAGCTGGCGGACCAGGGACGGAGCAGGATTCAGAGCCGGCGGACCAGGCACGGAGCAGGATTCAGAGCCGGCGGACCAGGGACGGAGCAGGATTGAGAGCCGGCGGACCAGGGACGGAGCAGTATTCAGAGCCGGCGGACCAGGGACGGAGCAGGATTCAGAGCCGGCGGACCAGGTACAGAGCAGGATTCAGAGCCAGCGGACCAGAGACGGAGCAGGATTCAGAGCCGGAGGACCAGGGACGGAGCAGGATTCAGAGCCGGCGGACCAGAGACGGAGGTAGGATTCAGAGCCGGCGGACCAGAGACGGAGCAGGATTCAGAGCCAGCGGACCAAGGACGGAGCAGGATTCAGAGCCGGCGGACCAGGCCCAGAGCAGGATTCAGAGCCTGCGGACCAGAGACGGAGCAGGATTCAGAGCCGGCAGACCAGGCGCGCAGGATTCAGAGCCGGCGGACCTGGCACGGAGCAGGATTCAGAGCCGGCGGACCAGGTACGGAGCAGGATTCAGAGCCGGCGGACCAGGGACGGAGCAGGATTGAGAGCCGGCAGACCAGGGACGGAGCAGTATTCAGAGCCGGCGGACCAGGCGCGGAGCAGGATTCAGAGCCGGCGGACCAGGCGCGGAGCAGGAATCAGAGCCGGCGGACCAGGCGCGGAGCAGTATTCAGAGCCGGCGGACCAGGCGCGGAGCAGGATTCAGAGCAGGCGGACCAGGGGCGGAGCAGGATTCAGAGCCGGCGGACCAGGGACGGAGCAGGATTGAGAGCCGGCTTACCAGGGACGGAGCAGGATTCAGAGCCGGCGGACCAGGGACGGAGCAGGATTCAGAGCCGGCGTACCAGGCGCGGAGCAGGATTCAGAGCAGGCAGACCAGGGACGGAGCAGGTTTCAGAGCCGGCGGACCAGGGACGGAGCAGGATTCAGAGCCGGCGGACCAGGCGCGGAGCAGGATTCAGAGCCGGCGGACCAGGCGCGGAGCAGTATTCAGAGGCAGCGGACCAGGCGCGGAGCAGGATTCAGAGCAGGCGGACCAGGGGCGGAGCAGGATTCAGAGCTGGCGGACCAGGGGCGGAGCAGGATTCAGAGCCGGCGGACCAGGCACGGAGCAGGATTCACAGCCGGCGGACCAGGTACAGAGCAGGATTCAGAGCCAGCGGACCAGAGACGGAGCAGGATTCAGAGCCGGAGGACCAGGGACGGAGCAGGATTCAGAGCCGGCGGACCAGAGACGGAGGTAGGATTCAGAGCCGGCGGACCAGAGACGGAGCAGGATTCAGAGCCAGCGGACCAGGGACGGAGCAGGATTCAGAGCCGGCGGACCAGGCCCAGAGCAGGATTCAGAGCCTGCGGACCAGAGACGGAGCAGGATTCAGAGCCGGCGGACCAGGGACGGAGCAGGATTCAGAGCCGGCGGACCAGGGACGGAGCAGGATTCAGAGCCGGCGGACCAGAGACGGAGCAGGATTCAGAGCCGGCAGACCAGGGACGGAGCAGGACTCAGAGCCGGCGGACCAGAGACGGAGCAGGATTCAGAGCTGGAGGACCAGGTACGGAGCAGGATTTAGAGCCGCTGGACTAGGGACGGAGCAGGATTCAGAGCCGGCGGACCAGGTACGGAGCAGGATTCAGAGCCGGCGGACCAGGGACGGAGCAGGATTGAGAGCCGGCAGACCAGGGACGGAGCAGTATTCAGAGCCGGCGGACCTGGCATGGAGCAGGATTCAGAGCCGGCGGACCAGTCACGGAGCAGGATTCAGAGCCGGCGGACCAGGCACGGAGCAGGATTGAGGGCCGGCGGACCAGGGACGGAGCAGGATTCAGAGCCGGCTTACCAGGGACGGAGCAGGATTCAGAGCCGGCAGACCAGGCGCGCAGGATTCAGAGCCGGCGGACCTGGCACGGAGCAGGATTCAGAGCCGGCGGACCAGGCACGGAGCAGGATTCAGAGCTGGCGGACCAGGGACGGAGCAGGATTGAGAGCCGGCGGACCAGGGACGGAGCAGTATTCAGAGCCGGCGGACCAGGCGCGGAGCAGGATTCAGAGCCGGCGGACCAGGCGCGGAGCAGGAATCAGAGCCGGCGGACCAGGCGCGGAGCAGTATTCAGAGCCGGCGGACCAGGCGCGGAGCAGGATTCAGAGCAGGCGGACCAGGGGCGGAGCAGGATTCAGAGCCGGCGGACCAGGGACGGAGCAGGATTCAGAGCCGGCTTACCAGGGACGGAGCAGGATTCAGAGCCGGCGGACCAGGGACGGAGCAGGATTCAGAGCCGGCGGACCTGGCACTGAGCAGGATTCAGAGCCGGCGGACCAGGCACGGAGCAGGATTCAGAGCTGGCGGACCAGGGACGGAGCAGGATTCAGAGCCGGCGGACCAGGCACGGAGCAGGATTCAGAGCCGGCGGACCAGGGACGGAGCAGGATTGAGAGCCGGCGGACCAGGGACGGAGCAGTATTCAGAGCCGGCGGACCAGGGACGGAGCAGGATTCAGAGCCGGCGGACCAGGTACAGAGCAGGATTCAGAGCCAGCGGACCAGAGACGGAGCAGGATTCAGAGCCGGAGGACCAGGGACGGAGCAGGATTCAGAGCCGGCGGACCAGAGACGGAGGTAGGATTCAGAGCCGGCGGACCAGAGACGGAGCAGGATTCAGAGCCAGCGGACCAAGGACGGAGCAGGATTCAGAGCCGGCGGACCAGGCCCAGAGCAGGATTCAGAGCCTGCGGACCAGAGACGGAGCAGGATTCAGAGCCGGCGGACCAGGGACGGAGCAGGATTCAGAGCCGGCGGACCAGGGACGGAGCAGTATTCAGAGCCGGCGGACCAGGGACGGAGCAGGATTCAGAGCCGGCGGACCAGAGACGGAGCAGGATTCAGAGCCGGCAGACCAGGGACGGAGCAGGACTCAGAGCCGGCGGACCAGGGACGGAGCAGGATTCAGAGCTGGAGGACCAGGTACGGAGCAGGATTTAGAGCCGCTGGACTAGGGACGGAGCAGGATTCAGAGCCGGCGGACCAGGGACGGAGCAGGATTCAGAGCCGTCTGACCAGGGACGGAGCAGTATTCAGAGCCGGCGGACCAGGGACGGAGCAGGAGGACCAGGGACGGAGCAGGATTCAGAGCCGGCGGACCAGGCACGGAGCAGGATTCAGAGCCGGCGGACCTGGCATGGAGCAGGATTCAGAGCCGGCGGACCAGGCACGGAGCAGGATTCAGAGCCGGCGGACCAGGCACGGAGCAGGATTGAGGGCCGGCGGACCAGGGACGGAGCAGGATTCAGAGCCGGCGGACCAGGGACAGAGCAGGATTCAGAGCCGGCAGACCAGGCGCGCAGGATTCAGAGCCGGCGGACCTGGCACGGAGCAGGATTCAGAGCCGGCGGACAAGGTACGGAGCAGGATTCAGAGCCGGCGGACCAGGGACGGAGCAGGATTGAGAGCCGGCAGACCAGGGACGGAGCAGCATTCAGAGCCGGCGGACCAGGCGCGGAGCAGGATTCAGAGCCGGCGGACCAGGCGCGGAGCAGGAATCAGAGCCGGCGGACCAGGCGCGGAGCAGGATTGAGGGCCGGCGGACCAGGGACGGAGCAGGATTCAGAGCCGGCTTACCAGGGACGGAGCAGGATTCAGAGCCGGCAGACCAGGCGCGCAGGATTCAGAGCCGGCGGACCTGGCACGGAGCAGGATTCAGAGCCGGCGGACCAGGCACGGAGCAGGATTCAGAGCTGGCGGACCAGGGACGGAGCAGGATTGAGAGCCGGCGGACCAGGGACGGAGCAGTATTCAGAGCCGGCGGACCAGGCGCGGAGCAGGATTCAGAGCCGGCGGACCAGGCGCGGAGCAGGAATCAGAGCCGGCGGACCAGGCGCGGAGCAGTATTCAGAGCCGGCGGACCAGGCGCGGAGCAGGATTCAGAGCAGGCGGACCAGGGGCGGAGCAGGATTCAGAGCCGGCGGACCAGGGACGGAGCAGGATTCAGAGCCGGCTTACCAGGGACGGAGCAGGATTCAGAGCCGGCGGACCAGGGACGGAGCAGGATTCAGAGCCGGCGGACCTGGCACGGAGCAGGATTCAGAGCCGGCGGACCAGGCACGGAGCAGGATTCAGAGCTGGCGGACCAGGGACGGAGCAGGATTCAGAGCCGGCGGACCAGGCACGGAGCAGGATTCAGAGCCGGCGGACCAGGGACGGAGCAGGATTGAGAGCCGGCGGACCAGGGACGGAGCAGTATTCAGAGCCGGCGGACCAGGGACGGAGCAGGATTCAGAGCCGGCGGACCAGGTACAGAGCAGGATTCAGAGCCAGCGGACCAGAGACGGAGCAGGATTCAGAGCCGGAGGACCAGGGACGGAGCAGGATTCAGAGCCGGCGGACCAGAGACGGAGGTAGGATTCAGAGCCGGCGGACCAGAGACGGAGCAGGATTCAGAGCCAGCGGACCAAGGACGGAGCAGGATTCAGAGCCGGCGGACCAGGCCCAGAGCAGGATTCAGAGCCTGCGGACCAGAGACGGAGCAGGATTCAGAGCCGGCGGACCAGGGACGGAGCAGGATTCAGAGCCGGCGGACCAGGGACGGAGCAGTATTCAGAGCCGGCGGACCAGGGACGGAGCAGGATTCAGAGCCGGCGGACCAGAGACGGAGCAGGATTCAGAGCCGGCAGACCAGGGACGGAGCAGGATTCAGAGCCGGCGGACCAGGGACGGAGCAGTATTCAGAGCCGGCGGACCAGGGACGGAGCAGGATTCAGAGCCGGCGGACCAGAGACGGAGCAGGATTCAGAGCCGGCAGACCAGGGACGGAGCAGGACTCAGAGCCGGCGGACCAGGGACGGAGCAGGATTCAGAGCTGGAGGACCAGGTACGGAGCAGGATTTAGAGCCGCTGGACTAGGGACGGAGCAGGATTCAGAGCCGGCGGACCAGGGACGGAGCAGGATTCAGAGCCGTCTGACCAGGGACGGAGCAGTATTCAGAGCCGGCGGACCAGGGACGGAGCAGGAGGACCAGGGACGGAGCAGGATTCAGAGCCGGCGGACCAGGCACGGAGCAGGATTCAGAGCCGGCGGACCTGGCATGGAGCAGGATTCAGAGCCGGCGGACCAGGCACGGAGCAGGATTCAGAGCCGGCGGACCAGGCACGGAGCAGGATTGAGGGCCGGCGGACCAGGGACGGAGCAGGATTCAGAGCCGGCGGACCAGGGACAGAGCAGGATTCAGAGCCGGCAGACCAGGCGCGCAGGATTCAGAGCCGGCGGACCTGGCACGGAGCAGGATTCAGAGCCGGCGGACCAGGTACGGAGCAGGATTCAGAGCCGGCGGACCAGGGACGGAGCAGGATTGAGAGCCGGCAGACCAGGGACGGAGCAGCATTCAGAGCCGGCGGACCAGGCGCGGAGCAGGATTCAGAGCCGGCGGACCAGGCGCGGAGCAGGAATCAGAGCCGGCGGACCAGGCGCGGAGCAGTATTCAGAGCCGGCGGACCAGGCGCGGAGCAGGATTCAGAGCAGGCGGACCAGGGGCGGAGCAGGATTCAGAGCCGGCGGACCAGGGACGGAGCAGGATTCAGAGCCGGCTTACCAGGGACGGAGCAGGATTCAGAGCCGGCGGACCAGGGACGGAGCAGGATTCAGAGCCGGCGGACCTGGCACGGAGCAGGATTCAGATCCGGCGGACCAGGCACGGAGCAGGATTCAGAGCTGGCGGACCAGGGACGGAGCAGGATTGAGAGCCGGCGGACCAGGGACAGAGCAGGATTCAGAAACGGCGGACCAGGGACGGAGCAGGATTCAGAGCCGGCGGACCAGGGACGGAGCAGTATTCAGAGCCGGCGGACCAGGGACGGAGCAGGATTCAGAGCCGGCGGACCAGGGACGGAGCAGTATTCAGAGCCGGCGGACCAGGGACGGAGCAGGATTCAGAGCCGGCGGACCAGGGACGGAGCAGGATTCATAGCCGGCGGACCAGAGACGGAGCAGGATTCAGAGCCGGCGGTCCAGGGTCAGAGCAGGATTCAGAGCCGGCGGACCAGGGACGGAGCAGGATTGAGGGCCGGCGGACCAGGGACGGAGCAGTATTCAGAGCCGGCGGACCAGGCGCGGAGCAGGATTCAGAGCCAGCGGACCAGAGACGGAGCAGGATTCAGAGCCGGAGGACCAGGGACGGAGCAGGATTCAGAGCCGGCGGACCAGGGACGGAGGTAGGATTCAGAGCCGGCGGACCAGGGACGGAGCAGGATTCAGAGCCGGCGGAGCAGAGACGGAGCAGGATTCAGAGCCGGCGGACCAGGGACGGAGCAGGATTCAGAGCCGGCGGACCAGGTACAGAGCAGGATTCAGAGCCAGCGGACCAGAGACGGAGCAGGATTCAGAGCCGGCGGACCAGGCACGGAGCAGGATTCAGAGCCGGCGGACCAGGCACGGAGCAGGATTGAGGGCCGGCGGACCAGGGACGGAGCAGGATTCAGAGCCGGCGGACCAGGGACAGAGCAGGATTCAGAGCCGGCAGACCAGGCGCGCAGGATTCAGAGCCGGCGGACCTGGCACGGAGCAGGATTCAGAGCCGGCGGACCAGGTACGGAGCAGGATTCAGAGCCGGCGGACCAGGGACGGAGCAGGATTGAGAGCCGGCAGACCAGGGACGGAGCAGCATTCAGAGCCGGCGGACCAGGCGCGGAGCAGGATTCAGAGCCGGCGGACCAGGCGCGGAGCAGGAATCAGAGCCGGCGGACCAGGCGCGGAGCAGTATTCAGAGCTGGCGGACCAGGCGCGGAGCAGGATTCAGAGCAGGCGGACCAGGGGCGGAGCAGGATTCAGAGCCGGCGGACCAGGGACGGAGCAGGATTCAGAGCCGGCTTACCAGGGACGGAGCAGGATTCAGAGCCGGCGGACCAGGGACGGAGCAGGATTCAGAGCCGGCGGACCAGAGACGGAGCAGGATTCAGAGCCGGCAGACCAGGGACGGAGCAGGACTCAGAGCCGGCGGACCAGGGACGGAGCAGGATTCAGAGCTGGAGGACCAGGTACGGAGCAGGATTTAGAGCCGCTGGACTAGGGACGGAGCAGGATTCAGAGCCGGCGGACCAGGGACGGAGCAGGATTCAGAGCCGTCTGACCAGGGACGGAGCAGTATTCAGAGCCGGCGGACCAGGGACGGAGCAGGAGGACCAGGGACGGAGCAGGATTCAGAGCCGGCGGACCAGGCACGGAGCAGGATTCAGAGCCGGCGGACCTGGCATGGAGCAGGATTCAGAGCCGGCGGACCAGGCACGGAGCAGGATTCAGAGCCGGCGGACCAGGCACGGAGCAGGATTGAGGGCCGGCGGACCAGGGACGGAGCAGGATTCAGAGCCGGCGGACCAGGGACAGAGCAGGATTCAGAGCCGGCAGACCAGGCGCGCAGGATTCAGAGCCGGCGGACCTGGCACGGAGCAGGATTCAGAGCCGGCGGACCAGGTACGGAGCAGGATTCAGAGCCGGCGGACCAGGGACGGAGCAGGATTGAGAGCCGGCAGACCAGGGACGGAGCAGCATTCAGAGCCGGCGGACCAGGCGCGGAGCAGGATTCAGAGCCGGCGGACCAGGCGCGGAGCAGGAATCAGAGCCGGCGGACCAGGCGCGGAGCAGTATTCAGAGCCGGCGGACCAGGCGCGGAGCAGGATTCAGAGCAGGCGGACCAGGGGCGGAGCAGGATTCAGAGCCGGCGGACCAGGGACGGAGCAGGATTCAGAGCCGGCTTACCAGGGACGGAGCAGGATTCAGAGCCGGCGGACCAGGGACGGAGCAGGATTCAGAGCCGGCGGACCTGGCACGGAGCAGGATTCAGATCCGGCGGACCAGGCACGGAGCAGGATTCAGAGCTGGCGGACCAGGGACGGAGCAGGATTGAGAGCCGGCGGACCAGGGACAGAGCAGGATTCAGAAACGGCGGACCAGGGACGGAGCAGGATTCAGAGCCGGCGGACCAGGGACGGAGCAGTATTCAGAGCCGGCGGACCAGGGACGGAGCAGGATTCAGAGCCGGCGGACCAGGGACGGAGCAGTATTCAGAGCCGGCGGACCAGGGACGGAGCAGGATTCAGAGCCGGCGGACCAGGGACGGAGCAGGATTCATAGCCGGCGGACCAGAGACGGAGCAGGATTCAGAGCCGGCGGTCCAGGGTCAGAGCAGGATTCAGAGCCGGCGGACCAGGGACGGAGCAGGATTGAGGGCCGGCGGACCAGGGACGGAGCAGTATTCAGAGCCGGCGGACCAGGCGCGGAGCAGGATTCAGAGCCAGCGGACCAGAGACGGAGCAGGATTCAGAGCCGGAGGACCAGGGACGGAGCAGGATTCAGAGCCGGCGGACCAGGGACGGAGGTAGGATTCAGAGCCGGCGGACCAGGGACGGAGCAGGATTCAGAGCCGGCGGAGCAGAGACGGAGCAGGATTCAGAGCCGGCGGACCAGGGACGGAGCAGGATTGAGAGCCGGCGGACCAGGCGCGGAGCAGTATTCAGAGCCGGCGGACCAGGCGCGGAGCAGGATTCAGAGCAGGCGGACCAGGGGCGGAGCAGGATTCAGAGCCGGCGGACCAGGGACGGAGCAGGATTCAGAGCCGGCGGACCAGGGACGGAGCAGGATTCAGAGCCGGCGGACCAGAGACGGAGCAGGATTCAGAGCCGGCAGACCAGGGACGGAGCAGGACTCAGAGCCGGCGGACCAGGGACGGAGCAGGATTCAGAGCTGGAGGACCAGGTACGGAGCAGGATTTAGAGCCGCTGGACTAGGGACGGAGCAGGATTCAGAGCCGGCGGACCAGGGACGGAGCAGGATTCAGAGCCGTCTGACCAGGGACGGAGCAGTATTCAGAGCCGGCGGACCAGGGACGGAGCAGGAGGACCAGGGACGGAGCAGGATTCAGAGCCGGCGGACCAGGCACGGAGCAGGATTCAGAGCCGGCGGACCTGGCATGGAGCAGGATTCAGAGCCGGCGGACCAGGCACGGAGCAGGATTCAGAGCCGGCGGACCAGGCACGGAGCAGGATTGAGGGCCGGCGGACCAGGGACGGAGCAGGATTCAGAGCCGGCGGACCAGGGACAGAGCAGGATTCAGAGCCGGCAGACCAGGCGCGCAGGATTCAGAGCCGGCGGACCTGGCACGGAGCAGGATTCAGAGCCGGCGGACCAGGTACGGAGCAGGATTCAGAGCCGGCGGACCAGGGACGGAGCAGGATTGAGAGCCGGCAGACCAGGGACGGAGCAGCATTCAGAGCCGGCGGACCAGGCGCGGAGCAGGATTCAGAGCCGGCGGACCAGGCGCGGAGCAGGAATCAGAGCCGGCGGACCAGGCGCGGAGCAGTATTCAGAGCCGGCGGACCAGGCGCGGAGCAGGATTCAGAGCAGGCGGACCAGGGGCGGAGCAGGATTCAGAGCCGGCGGACCAGGGACGGAGCAGGATTCAGAGCCGGCTTACCAGGGACGGAGCAGGATTCAGAGCCGGCGGACCAGGGACGGAGCAGGATTCAGAGCCGGCGGACCTGGCACGGAGCAGGATTCAGATCCGGCGGACCAGGCACGGAGCAGGATTCAGAGCTGGCGGACCAGGGACGGAGCAGGATTGAGAGCCAGCGGACCAGGGACAGAGCAGGATTCAGAAACGGCGGACCAGGGACGGAGCAGGATTCAGAGCCGGCGGACCAGGGACGGAGCAGTATTCAGAGCCGGCGGACCAGGGACGGAGCAGGATTCAGAGCCGGCGGACCAGGGACGGAGCAGTATTCAGAGCCGGCGGACCAGGGACGGAGCAGGATTCAGAGCCGGCGGACCAGGGACGGAGCAGGATTCATAGCCGGCGGACCAGAGACGGAGCAGGATTCAGAGCCGTCGGTCCAGGGTCAGAGCAGGATTCAGAGCCGGCGGACCAGGGACGGAGCAGGATTGAGGGCCGGCGGACCAGGGACGGAGCAGTATTCAGAGCCGGCGGACCAGGCGCGGAGCAGGATTCAGAGCCAGCGGACCAGAGACGGAGCAGGATTCAGAGCCGGAGGACCAGGGACGGAGCAGGATTCAGAGCCGGCGGACCAGGGACGGAGGTAGGATTCAGAGCCGGCGGACCAGGGACGGAGCAGGATTCAGAGCCGGCGGAGCAGAGACGGAGCAGGATTCAGAGCCGGCGGACCAGGGACGGAGCAGGATTCAGAGCCGGCGGACCAGGTACAGAGCAGGATTCAGAGCCAGCGGACCAGAGACGGAGCAGGATTCAGAGCCGGAGGACCAGGGACGGAGCAGGATTCAGAGCCGGCGGACCAGAGACGGAGCAGGATTCAGAGCCGGCGGACCAGGGACGGAGCAGGATTCAGAGCCGGCGGACCAGGTACGGAGCAGGATTCAGAGCCGGCGGACCAGGGACGGAGCAGGATTGAGAGCCGGCAGACCAGGGACGGAGCAGTATTCAGAGCCGGCGGACCAGGCGCGGAGCAGGATTCAGAGCCGGCGGACCAGGCGCGGAGCAGGAATCAGAGCCGGCGGACCAGGCGCGGAGCAGGATTCAGAGCCAGCGGACCAGGGACGGAGCAGGATTCAGAGCCGGCGGACCAGGCCCAGAGCAGGATTCAGAGCCTGCGGACCAGAGACGGAGCAGGATTCAGAGCCGGCGGACCAGGGACGGAGCAGGATTCAGAGCCGGCGGACCAGGGACGGAGCAGGATTCAGAGCCGGCGGACCAGGGACGGAGCAGGATTCACAGCCGGCGGACCAGAGACGGAGCAGGATTCAGAGCCGGCAGACCAGGGACGGAGCAGGACTCAGAGCCGGAGGACCAGGGACGGAGCAGGATTCAGAGCTGGAGGTCCAGGTACGGAGCAGGATTTAGAGCCGCTGGACTAGGGACGGAGCAGGATTCAGAGCCGGCGGACCAGGGACGGAGCAGGATTCAGAGCCGTCTGACCAGGGACGGAGCAGTATTCAGAGCCGGCGGACCAGGGACGGAGCAGGAGGACCAGGGACGGAGCAGGATTCAGAGCCGGCGGACCAGGCACGGAGCAGGATTCAGAGCCGGCGGACCTGGCATGGAGCAGGATTCAGAGCCGGCGGACCAGGCACGGAGCAGGATTCAGAGCCGGCGGACCAGGCACGGAGCAGGATTGAGGGCCGGCGGACCAGGGACAGAGCAGGAATCAGAGCCGGCGGACCAGGGGCGGAGCAGGATTCAGAGCTGGCGGACCAGGGGCGGAGCAGGATTCAGAGCCGGCGGAGCAGAGACGGAGCAGGATTCAGAGCCGGCGGACCAGGCACGGAGCAGGATTCACAGCCGGCGGACCAGGTACAGAGCAGGATTCAGAGCCAGCGGACCAGAGACGGAGCAGGATTCAGAGCCGGAGGACCAGGGACGGAGCAGGATTCAGAGCCGGCGGACCAGAGACGGAGGTAGGATTCAGAGCCGGCGGACCAGAGACGGAGCAGGATTCAGAGCCAGCGGACCAGGGACGGAGCAGGATTCAGAGCCGGCGGACCAGGCCCAGAGCAGGATTCAGAGCCTGCGGACCAGAGACGGAGCAGGATTCAGAGCCGGCGGACCAGGGACGGAGCAGGATTCAGAGCCGGCGGACCAGGGACGGAGCAGGATTCAGAGCCGGCGGACCAGAGACGGAGCAGGATTCAGAGCCGGCAGACCAGGGACGGAGCAGGACTCAGAGCCGGCGGACCAGAGACGGAGCAGGATTCAGAGCTGGAGGACCAGGTACGGAGCAGGATTTAGAGCCGCTGGACTAGGGACGGAGCAGGATTCAGAGCCGGCGGACCAGGTACGGAGCAGGATTCAGAGCCGGCGGACCAGGGACGGAGCAGGATTGAGAGCCGGCAGACCAGGGACGGAGCAGTATTCAGAGCCGGCGGACCTGGCATGGAGCAGGATTCAGAGCCGGCGGACCAGTCACGGAGCAGGATTCAGAGCCGGCGGACCAGGCACGGAGCAGTATTCAGAGCCGGCGGACCAGGGACGGAGCAGGAGGACCAGGGACGGAGCAGGATTCAGAGCCGGCGGACCAGGCACGGA
Organism: Hypanus sabinus; assembly: GCF_030144855.1. Lineage (NCBI taxonomy): Eukaryota > Metazoa > Chordata > Chondrichthyes > Myliobatiformes > Dasyatidae > Hypanus > Hypanus sabinus. The sequence goes on from NC_082739.1 coordinate 29,062,157, forward strand.
GCAGGATTCAGAGCCGGCGGACCTGGCATGGAGCAGGATTCAGAGCCGGCGGACCAGGCACGGAGCAGGATTCAGAGCCGGCGGACCAGGCACGGAGCAGGATTGAGGGCCGGCGGACCAGGGACAGAGCAGGAATCAGAGCCGGCGGACCAGGGGCGGAGCAGGATTCAGAGCTGGCGGACCAGGGGCGGAGCAGGATTCAGAGCCGGCGGAGCAGAGACGGAGCAGGATTCAGAGCCGGCGGACCAGGCACGGAGCAGGATTCACAGCCGGCGGACCAGGTACAGAGCAGGATTCAGAGCCAGCGGACCAGAGACGGAGCAGGATTCAGAGCCGGAGGACCAGGGACGGAGCAGGATTCAGAGCCGGCGGACCAGAGACGGAGGTAGGATTCAGAGCCGGCGGACCAGAGACGGAGCAGGATTCAGAGCCAGCGGACCAGGGACGGAGCAGGATTCAGAGCCGGCGGACCAGGCCCAGAGCAGGATTCAGAGCCTGCGGACCAGAGACGGAGCAGGATTCAGAGCCGGCGGACCAGGGACGGAGCAGGATTCAGAGCCGGCGGACCAGGGACGGAGCAGGATTCAGAGCCGGCGGACCAGAGACGGAGCAGGATTCAGAGCCGGCAGACCAGGGACGGAGCAGGACTCAGAGCCGGCGGACCAGAGACGGAGCAGGATTCAGAGCTGGAGGACCAGGTACGGAGCAGGATTTAGAGCCGCTGGACTAGGGACGGAGCAGGATTCAGAGCCGGCGGACCAGGTACGGAGCAGGATTCAGAGCCGGCGGACCAGGGACGGAGCAGGATTGAGAGCCGGCAGACCAGGGACGGAGCAGTATTCAGAGCCGGCGGACCTGGCATGGAGCAGGATTCAGAGCCGGCGGACCAGTCACGGAGCAGGATTCAGAGCCGGCGGACCAGGCACGGAGCAGGATTGAGGGCCGGCGGACCAGGGACGGAGCAGGATTCAGAGCCGGCTTACCAGGGACGGAGCAGGATTCAGAGCCGGCAGACCAGGCGCGCAGGATTCAGAGCCGGCGGACCTGGCACGGAGCAGGATTCAGAGCCGGCGGACCAGGCACGGAGCAGGATTCAGAGCTGGCGGACCAGGGACGGAGCAGGATTGAGAGCCGGCGGACCAGGGACGGAGCAGTATTCAGAGCCGGCGGACCAGGCGCGGAGCAGGATTCAGAGCCGGCGGACCAGGCGCGGAGCAGGAATCAGAGCCGGCGGACCAGGCACGGAGCAGGATTCAGAGCTGGCGGACCAGGGACGGAGCAGGATTCAGAGCCGGCGGACCAGGCACGGAGCAGGATTCAGAGCCGGCGGACCAGGGACGGAGCAGGATTGAGAGCCGGCGGACCAGGGACGGAGCAGTATTCAGAGCCGGCGGACCAGGGACGGAGCAGGATTCAGAGCCGGCGGACCAGGTACAGAGCAGGATTCAGAGCCAGCGGACCAGAGACGGAGCAGGATTCAGAGCCGGAGGACCAGGGACGGAGCAGGATTCAGAGCCGGCGGACCAGAGACGGAGGTAGGATTCAGAGCCGGCGGACCAGAGACGGAGCAGGATTCAGAGCCAGCGGACCAAGGACGGAGCAGGATTCAGAGCCGGCGGACCAGGCCCAGAGCAGGATTCAGAGCCTGCGGACCAGAGACGGAGCAGGATTCAGAGCCGGCGGACCAGGGACGGAGCAGGATTCAGAGCCGGCGGACCAGGGACGGAGCAGTATTCAGAGCCGGCGGACCAGGGACGGAGCAGGATTCAGAGCCGGCGGACCAGAGACGGAGCAGGATTCAGAGCCGGCAGACCAGGGACGGAGCAGGACTCAGAGCCGGCGGACCAGGGACGGAGCAGGATTCAGAGCTGGAGGACCAGGTACGGAGCAGGATTTAGAGCCGCTGGACTAGGGACGGAGCAGGATTCAGAGCCGGCGGACCAGGGACGGAGCAGGATTCAGAGCCGTCTGACCAGGGACGGAGCAGTATTCAGAGCCGGCGGACCAGGGACGGAGCAGGAGGACCAGGGACGGAGCAGGATTCAGAGCCGGCGGACCAGGCACGGAGCAGGATTCAGAGCCGGCGGACCTGGCATGGAGCAGGATTCAGAGCCGGCGGACCAGGCACGGAGCAGGATTCAGAGCCGGCGGACCAGGCACGGAGCAGGATTGAGGGCCGGCGGACCAGGGACGGAGCAGGATTCAGAGCCGGCGGACCAGGGACAGAGCAGGATTCAGAGCCGGCAGACCAGGCGCGCAGGATTCAGAGCCGGCGGACCTGGCACGGAGCAGGATTCAGAGCCGGCGGACCAGGTACGGAGCAGGATTCAGAGCCGGCGGACCAGGGACGGAGCAGGATTGAGAGCCGGCAGACCAGGGACGGAGCAGCATTCAGAGCCGGCGGACCAGGCGCGGAGCAGGATTCAGAGCCGGCGGACCAGGCGCGGAGCAGGAATCAGAGCCGGCGGACCAGGCGCGGAGCAGTATTCAGAGCCGGCGGACCAGGCGCGGAGCAGGATTCAGAGCAGGCGGACCAGGGGCGGAGCAGGATTCAGAGCCGGCGGACCAGGGACGGAGCAGGATTCAGAGCCGGCTTACCAGGGACGGAGCAGGATTCAGAGCCGGCGGACCAGGGACGGAGCAGGATTCAGAGCCGGCGGACCTGGCACGGAGCAGGATTCAGATCCGGCGGACCAGGCACGGAGCAGGATTCAGAGCTGGCGGACCAGGGACGGAGCAGGATTGAGAGCCGGCGGACCAGGGACAGAGCAGGATTCAGAAACGGCGGACCAGGGACGGAGCAGGATTCAGAGCCGGCGGACCAGGGACGGAGCAGTATTCAGAGCCGGCGGACCAGGGACGGAGCAGGATTCAGAGCCGGCGGACCAGGGACGGAGCAGTATTCAGAGCCGGCGGACCAGGGACGGAGCAGGATTCAGAGCCGGCGGACCAGGGACGGAGCAGGATTCATAGCCGGCGGACCAGAGACGGAGCAGGATTCAGAGCCGGCGGTCCAGGGTCAGAGCAGGATTCAGAGCCGGCGGACCAGGGACGGAGCAGGATTGAGGGCCGGCGGACCAGGGACGGAGCAGTATTCAGAGCCGGCGGACCAGGCGCGGAGCAGGATTCAGAGCCAGCGGACCAGAGACGGAGCAGGATTCAGAGCCGGAGGACCAGGGACGGAGCAGGATTCAGAGCCGGCGGACCAGGGACGGAGGTAGGATTCAGAGCCGGCGGACCAGGGACGGAGCAGGATTCAGAGCCGGCGGACCAGAGACGGAGCAGGATTCAGAGCCGGCGGACCAGGGACGGAGCAGGATTCAGAGCCGGCGGACCAGGTACAGAGCAGGATTCAGAGCCAGCGGACCAGAGACGGAGCAGGATTCAGAGCCGGAGGACCAGGGACGGAGCAGGATTCAGAGCCGGCGGACCAGAGACGGAGCAGGATTCAGAGCCGGCGGACCAGGGACGGAGCAGGATTCAGAGCCGGCGGACCAGGTACGGAGCAGGATTCAGAGCCGGCGGACCAGGGACGGAGCAGGATTGAGAGCCGGCAGACCAGGGACGGAGCAGTATTCAGAGCCGGCGGACCAGGCGCGGAGCAGGATTCAGAGCCGGCGGACCAGGCGCGGAGCAGGAATCAGAGCCGGCGAACCAGGCGCGGAGCAGTATTCAGAGCCGGCGGACCAGGCGCGGAGCAGGATTCAGAGCAGGCGGACCAGGGGCGGAGCAGGATTCAGAGCCGGCGGACCAGGGACGGAGCAGGATTCAGAGCCGGCTTACCAGGGACGGAGCAGGATTCAGAGCCGGCGGACCAGGGACGGAGCAGGATTCAGAGCCGGCGGACCTGGCACGGAGCAGGATTCAGAGCCGGCGGACCAGGCACGGAGCAGGATTCAGAGCTGGCGGACCAGGGACGGAGCAGGATTGAGAGCCGGCGGACCAGGGACAGAGCAGGATTCAGAGACGGCGGACCAGGGACGGAGCAGGATTCAGAGCCGGCGGACCAGGGACGGAGCAGTATTCAGAGCCGGCGGACCAGGGACGGAGCAGGATTCAGAGCCGGCGGACCAGGGACGGAGCAGTATTCAGAGCCGGCGGACCAGGGACGGAGCAGGATTCAGAGCCGGCGGACCAGGGACGGAGCAGGATTCAGAGCCGGCGGACCAGAGACGGAGCAGGATTCAGAGCCGGCGGTCCAGGGTCAGAGCAGGATTCAGAGCCGGCGGACCAGGGACGGAGCAGGATTGAGGGCCGGCGGACCAGGGACGGAGCAGTATTCAGAGCCGGCGGACCAGGCGCGGAGCAGGATTCAGAGCCAGCGGACCAGAGACGGAGCAGGATTCAGAGCCGGAGGACCAGGGACGGAGCAGGATTCAGAGCCGGCGGACCAGGGACGGAGGTAGGATTCAGAGCCGGCGGACCAGGGACGGAGCAGGATTCAGAGCCGGCGGAGCAGAGACGGAGCAGGATTCAGAGCCGGCGGACCAGGGACGGAGCAGGATTCAGAGCCGGCGGACCAGGTACAGAGCAGGATTCAGAGCCAGCGGACCAGAGACGGAGCAGGATTCAGAGCCGGAGGACCAGGGACGGAGCAGGATTCAGAGCCGGCGGACCAGAGACGGAGGTAGGATTCAGAGCCGGCGGACCAGAGACGGAGCAGGATTCAGAGCCAGCGGACCAGGGACGGAGCAGGATTCAGAGCCGGCGGACCAGGCCCAGAGCAGGATTCAGAGCCTGCGGACCAGAGACGGAGCAGGATTCAGAGCCGGCGGACCAGGGACGGAGCAGGATTCAGAGCCGGCGGACCAGGGACGGAGCAGTATTCAGAGCCGGCGGACCAGGGACGGAGCAGGATTCAGAGCCGGCGGACCAGAGACGGAGCAGGATTCAGAGCCGGCAGACCAGGGACGGAGCAGGACTCAGAGCCGGCGGACCAGGGACGGAGCAGGATTCAGAGCTGGAGGACCAGGTACGGAGCAGGATTTAGAGCCGCTGGACTAGGGACGGAGCAGGATTCAGAGCCGGCGGACCAGGGACGGAGCAGGATTCAGAGCCGTCTGACCAGGGACGGAGCAGTATTCAGAGCCGGCGGACCAGGGACGGAGCAGGAGGACCAGGGACGGAGCAGGATTCAGAGCCGGCGGACCAGGCACGGAGCAGGATTCAGAGCCGGCGGACCTGGCATGGAGCAGGATTCAGAGCCGGCGGACCAGGGACGGAGCAGGATTGAGAGCCGGCAGACCAGGGACGGAGCAGGATTCAGAGCCGGCGGACCAGGCACGGAGCAGGATTCAGAGCCGGCGGACCTGGCATGGAGCAGGATTCAGAGCCGGCGGACCAGGCACGGAGCAGGATTCAGAGCCGGCAGACCAGGCGCGCAGGATTCAGAGCCGGCGGACCAGGCACGGAGCAGGATTCAGAGCCGGCGGACCTGGCATGGAGCAGGATTCAGAGCCGGCGGACCAGGCACGGAGCAGGATTCAGAGCCGGCGGACCAGGGACAGAGCAGGATTCAGAGCCGGCAGACCAGGCGCGCAGGATTCAGAGCCGGCGGACATGGCACGGAGCAGGATTCAGAGCCGGCGGACCAGGTACGGAGCAGGATTCAGAGCCGGCGGACCAGGGACGGAGCAGGATTGAGAGCCGGCAGACCAGGGACGGAGCAGTATTCAGAGCCGGCGGACCAGGCGCGGAGCAGGATTCAGAGCCGGCGGACCAGGCGCGGAGCAGGAATCAGAGCCGGCGGACCAGGCGCGGAGCAGTATTCAGAGCCGGCGGACCAGGCGCGGAGCAGGATTCAGAGCAGGCGGACCAGGGGCGGAGCAGGATTCAGAGCCGGCGGACCAGGGACGGAGCAGGATTCAGAGCCGGCTTACCAGGGACGGAGCAGGATTCAGAGCCGGCGGACCAGGGACGGAGCAGGATTCAGAGCCGGCGGACCTGGCACGGAGCAGGATTCAGATCCGGCGGACCAGGCACGGAGCAGGATTCAGAGCTGGCGGACCAGGGACGGAGCAGGATTGAGAGCCGGCGGACCAGGGACAGAGCAGGATTCAGAAACGGCGGACCAGGGACGGAGCAGGATTCAGAGCCGGCGGACCAGGGACGGAGCAGTATTCAGAGCCGGCGGACCAGGGACGGAGCAGGATTCAGAGCCGGCGGACCAGGGACGGAGCAGTATTCAGAGCCGGCGGACCAGGGACGGAGCAGGATTCAGAGCCGGCGGACCAGGGACGGAGCAGGATTCATAGCCGGCGGACCAGAGACGGAGCAGGATTCAGAGCCGGCGGTCCAGGGTCAGAGCAGGATTCAGAGCCGGCGGACCAGGGACGGAGCAGGATTGAGGGCCGGCGGACCAGGGACGGAGCAGTATTCAGAGCCGGCGGACCAGGCGCGGAGCAGGATTCAGAGCCAGCGGACCAGAGACGGAGCAGGATTCAGAGCCGGAGGACCAGGGACGGAGCAGGATTCAGAGCCGGCGGACCAGGGACGGAGGTAGGATTCAGAGCCGGCGGACCAGGGACGGAGCAGGATTCAGAGCCGGCGGAGCAGAGACGGAGCAGGATTCAGAGCCGGCGGACCAGGGACGGAGCAGGATTCAGAGCCGGCGGACCAGGTACAGAGCAGGATTCAGAGCCAGCGGACCAGAGACGGAGCAGGATTCAGAGCCGGAGGACCAGGGACGGAGCAGGATTCAGAGCCGGCGGACCAGAGACGGAGCAGGATTCAGAGCCGGCGGACCAGGGACGGAGCAGGATTCAGAGCCGGCGGACCAGGTACGGAGCAGGATTCAGAGCCGGCGGACCAGGGACGGAGCAGGATTGAGAGCCGGCAGACCAGGGACGGAGCAGTATTCAGAGCCGGCGGACCAGGCGCGGAGCAGGATTCAGAGCCGGCGGACCAGGCGCGGAGCAGGAATCAGAGCCGGCGGACCAGGCGCGGAGCAGTATTCAGAGCCGGCGGACCAGGCGCGGAGCAGGATTCAGAGCAGGCGGACCAGGGGCGGAGCAGGATTCAGAGCCGGCGGACCAGGGACGGAGCAGGATTCAGAGCCGGCTTACCAGGGACGGAGCAGGATTCAGAGCCGGCGGACCAGGGACGGAGCAGGATTCAGAGCCGGCGGACCTGGCACGGAGCAGGATTCAGAGCCGGCGGACCAGGCACGGAGCAGGATTCAGAGCTGGCGGACCAGGGACGGAGCAGGATTGAGAGCCGGCGGACCAGGGACAGAGCAGGATTCAGAGACGGCGGACCAGGGACGGAGCAGGATTCAGAGCCGGCGGACCAGGGACGGAGCAGTATTCAGAGCCGGCGGACCAGGGACGGAGCAGGATTCAGAGCCGGCGGACCAGGGACGGAGCAGTATTCAGAGCCGGCGGACCAGGGACGGAGCAGGATTCAGAGCCGGCGGACCAGGGACGGAGCAGGATTCAGAGCCGGCGGACCAGAGACGGAGCAGGATTCAGAGCCGGCGGTCCAGGGTCAGAGCAGGATTCAGAGCCGGCGGACCAGGGACGGAGCAGGATTGAGGGCCGGCGGACCAGGGACGGAGCAGTATTCAGAGCCGGCGGACCAGGCGCGGAGCAGGATTCAGAGCCAGCGGACCAGAGACGGAGCAGGATTCAGAGCCGGAGGACCAGGGACGGAGCAGGATTCAGAGCCGGCGGACCAGGGACGGAGGTAGGATTCAGAGCCGGCGGACCAGGGACGGAGCAGGATTCAGAGCCGGCGGAGCAGAGACGGAGCAGGATTCAGAGCCGGCGGACCAGGGACGGAGCAGGATTCAGAGCCGGCGGACCAGGTACAGAGCAGGATTCAGAGCCAGCGGACCAGAGACGGAGCAGGATTCAGAGCCGGAGGACCAGGGACGGAGCAGGATTCAGAGCCGGCGGACCAGAGACGGAGGTAGGATTCAGAGCCGGCGGACCAGAGACGGAGCAGGATTCAGAGCCAGCGGACCAGGGACGGAGCAGGATTCAGAGCCGGCGGACCAGGCCCAGAGCAGGATTCAGAGCCTGCGGACCAGAGACGGAGCAGGATTCAGAGCCGGCGGACCAGGGACGGAGCAGGATTCAGAGCCGGCGGACCAGGGACGGAGCAGTATTCAGAGCCGGCGGACCAGGGACGGAGCAGGATTCAGAGCCGGCGGACCAGAGACGGAGCAGGATTCAGAGCCGGCAGACCAGGGACGGAGCAGGACTCAGAGCCGGCGGACCAGGGACGGAGCAGGATTCAGAGCTGGAGGACCAGGTACGGAGCAGGATTTAGAGCCGCTGGACTAGGGACGGAGCAGGATTCAGAGCCGGCGGACCAGGGACGGAGCAGGATTCAGAGCCGTCTGACCAGGGACGGAGCAGTATTCAGAGCCGGCGGACCAGGGACGGAGCAGGAGGACCAGGGACGGAGCAGGATTCAGAGCCGGCGGACCAGGCACGGAGCAGGATTCAGAGCCGGCGGACCTGGCATGGAGCAGGATTCAGAGCCGGCGGACCAGGCACGGAGCAGGATTCAGAGCCGGCGGACCAGGGACAGAGCAGGATTCAGAGCCGGCAGACCAGGCGCGCAGGATTCAGAGCCGGCGGACCTGGCACGGAGCAGGATTCAGAGCCGGCGGACCAGGTACGGAGCAGGATTCAGAGCCGGCGGACCAGGGACGGAGCAGGATTGAGAGCCGGCAGACCAGGGACGGAGCAGTATTCAGAGCCGGCGGACCAGCCGCGGAGCAGGATTCAGAGCCGGCGGACCAGGCGCGGAGCAGGAATCAGAGCCGGCGGACCAGGCGCGGAGCAGTATTCAGAGCCGGCGGACCAGGCGCGGAGCAGGATTCAGAGCAGGCGGACCAGGGGCGGAGCAGGATTCAGAGCCGGCGGACCAGGGACGGAGCAGGATTCAGAGCCGGAGGACCAGGGACAGAGCAGGATTCAGAGCCGGCGGACCAGGGACGGAGCAGGATTCCGAGCCGGCGGACCAGGGACGGAGCAGGATTCAGAGCCGGCGGACCAGGCACGGAGCAGGATTCAGAGCCGGCAGACCAGGCGCGCAGGATTCAGAGCCGGCGGACCAGGCACGGAGCAGGATTCAGAGCCGGCGGACCTGGCATGGAGCAGGATTCAGAGCCGGCGGACCAGGCACGGAGCAGGATTCAGAGCCGGCGGACCAGGGACAGAGCAGGATTCAGAGCCGGCAGACCAGGCGCGCAGGATTCAGAGCCGGCGGACCTGGCACGGAGCAGGATTCAGAGCCGGCGGACCAGGTACGGAGCAGGATTCAGAGCCGGCGGACCAGGGACGGAGCAGGATTGAGAGCCGGCAGACCAGGGACGGAGCAGTATTCAGAGCCGGCGGACCAGGCGCGGAGCAGGATTCAGAGCCGGCGGACCAGGCGCGGAGCAGGAATCAGAGCCGGCGGACCAGGCGCGGAGCAGTATTCAGAGCCGGCGGACCAGGCGCGGAGCAGGATTCAGAGCAGGCGGACCAGGGGCGGAGCAGGATTCAGAGCCGGCGGACCAGGGACGGAGCAGGATTCAGAGCCGGCTTACCAGGGACGGAGCAGGATTCAGAGCCGGCGGACCAGGGACGGAGCAGGATTCAGAGCCGGCGGACCTGGCACGGAGCAGGATTCAGAGCCGGCGGACCAGGCACGGAGCAGGATTCAGAGCTGGCGGACCAGGGACGGAGCAGGATTGAGAGCCGGCGGACCAGGGACAGAGCAGGATTCAGAGACGGCGGACCAGGGACGGAGCAGGATTCAGAGCCGGCGGACCAGGGACGGAGCAGTATTCAGAGCCGGCAGACCAGGGACGGAGCAGGATTCAGAGCCGGCGGACCAAGGACGGAGCAGGATTCAGAGCCGTCGGACCAGAGACGGAGCAGGATTCAGAGCCGGCGGACCAGGCGCGGAGCAGGATTCAGATCCGGCGGACCAGGCGCGGAGCAGGATTCAGAGCCGGCGGACCAGGCGCGGAGCAGTATTCAGAGCCGGCGGACCAGGCGCGGAGCAGGATTCAGAGCAGGCGGACCAGGGGCGGAGCAGTATTCAGAGCCGGCGGACCAGGGACGGAGCAGGATTGAGAGCCGGCGGACCAGGGACAGAGCAGGATTCAGAGACGGCGGACCAGGGACGGAGCAGGATTCAGTGCCGGCGGACCAGGGACGGAGCAGTATTCAGAGCCGGCGGACCAGGGACGGAGCAGGATTCAGAGCCGGCGGACCAAGGACGGAGCAGGATTCAGAGCCGTCGGACCAGGCGCGGAGCAGGATTCAGAGCCGGCGGACCAGGCGCGGAGCAGGATTCAGAGCCGGCGGACCAGGCGCGGAGCAGGATTCAGAGCCGGCGGACCAGGCGCGGAGCAGTATTCAGAGCCGGCGGACCAGGCGCGGAGCAGGATTCAGAGCAGGCGGACCAGGGGCGGAGCAGTATTCAGAGCCGGCGGACCAGGGACGGAGCAGGATTCAGAGCCGGCTTACCAGGGACGGAGCAGGATTCAGAGCCGGCGGACCAGGGACGGAGCAGGATTCAGAGCCGGCGGACCTGGCGCAGAGCAGGATTCAGAGCCAGCGGACCTGTCGCGGAGCAGGATTCAGAGCCGGCGGACCAGGCACGGAGCAGGATTCAGAGCCGGCGGACCAGGGTCGGAGCAGGATTCAGAGCCGGCGGACCAGGGACGGAGCAGGATTGAGGGCCGGCGGACCAGGGACGGAGCAGTATTCAGAGCCGGCGGACCAGGGACGGAGCAGGATTCAGAGCCGGCGGACCAGGGACGGAGCAGGATTCAGAGCCGGCGGACCAGAGACAGAGCAGGATTCAGAGCCGGCGGACCAGGGACGGAGCAGGATTCAGAGCCGGCGGACCAGGGACGGAGCAGGATTCAGAGCCGGCGGACCAGGGACGGAGCAGGATTCAGAGCCGGCGGACCAGGGACGGAGCAGGATTCAGAGCCGGCGCACCAGGCACGGAGCAGGATTCAGAGCCTGTGGACCAGGGACGGAGCATGATTCAGAGCCGGCGGACCAGGGACGGAGCAGGATTCAGAGCCGGCGGACCAGGGACGGAGCAGGATTCAGAGCCGGCGGACCAGGGACGGAGCAGGATTCAGAGCCGTCTAACCAGGCATGGAGCAGGATTCAGAGCCTGCGGACCAGAAACGGAGCAGGATTCAGAGCCGGCGGACCAGGGACTGAGCAGTATTCAGAGCCGGCGGACCAGGGACGGAGCAGGAGGACCAGGGACGGAGCAGGATTCAGAGCCGGCGCACCTGGCACGGAGCAGGATTCAGAGCCGGCGGACCTGGCATGGAGCAGGATTCAGAGCCGGCGGACCAGTCACGGAGCAGGATTCAGAGCCGGCGGACCAGGCACGGAGCAGGATTGAGGGCCAGCGGACCAGGGACGGAGCAGGATTCAGAGCCGGCGGACCAGGGACAGAGCCGGCGGACCTGGCACGGAGCAGGATTCAGAGCCGGCGGACCAGGTACGTAGCAGGATTCAGAGCCGGCGGACCAGGGACGGAGCAGGATTGAGAGCCGGCGGACCAGGGACGGAGCAGTATTCAGAGCTGGCGGACCAGGGACGGAGCAGGATTCAGAGCCGGCGGACCAGGCGCGGAGCAGGATTCAGAGCCGGCGGACCAGGCGCGGAGCAGTATTCAGAGCCGGCGGACCAGGCGCGGAGCAGGATTCAGAGCAGGCGGACCAGGGGCGGAGCAGGATTCAGAGCCGGCGGACCAGGGACGGAGCAGGATTCAGAGCCGGCTTACCAGGGACGGAGCAGGATTCAGAGCCGGCGGACCAGGGACGGAGCAGGATTCAGAGCCGGCGGACCTGGCACAGAGCAGGATTCAGAGCCAGCGGACCAGGCACGGAGCAAATTTCAGAGCCGGCGGACCAGGGACGGAGCAGGATTGAGAGCCGGCGGACCAGGGACGGAGCAGGATTCAGAGCCGGCGGACCAGGGACGGAGCAGGATTCAGAGCCGGCGTACCAGGCGCAGAGCAGTATTCAGACCCGGCGGACCAGGCGCGGAGCAGGATTCAGAGCAGGCAGACCAGGGACGGAGCAGGATTCAGAGCCGGCGGACCAGGGACGGAGCGGGTTATTCCAGCTTCGGAGCAGGACGACCCGCAATCTAGCCTCGGTCCCTGAGCTCCTTATAAACATCTTCCGTCTAATAGGCCACAGTTGTACCTCCTTCAGCCAAGATGATCCAATGGCTCCGGGTGGCAGTAGGGCTGGCTGCAAGGCCCAGAGTCCGGAGTATGCGGATTCCCGAGCAAGTCCTGGAAGGTGGGCTCCGGACCAGACCCTAACAGTTGAATCATGGAATGCATCAATGTTTCCAAAGTAGCTAGCCATTTCTGCTCTTTTGTCAATGATTATTATCACCCGGTACTCAATGTTTATGAACACACAAATTCTTGTGTTTTCTGCTCTTTTTAAAACCTTAATCATGTCTTCTCTTCCGAAGAATACGAACAACACTGCTTTTCATTAATTCAAACATCTTGATGTGCTTCCACAGGTAGGTAGTCATCTTGGGTTGAATTAAAAAATACCTTGTCACTATTGTTATGTTTTATAGCTCCAAAACATTAAACTAATTAAAAGAAAGAATCTGAAATATGAACTTAACTTCATGTTTACTTTAAGCAAGGCATGTATCACATGGTAGCGTTATGACATATGCACTTCACATATTTTTACATATAACTCACAATTAATTTTCTAAACAATTAAAGAATGCCAACTCAACAGAATATTTTCAATATTACTCAAATATTACTGGAATATTCAATGCACAACACTATCCACTTCCCATTACCTCCCTTCCTTTATGCGCTCACATTTTCTTCCTCATCACACCACCACCACTGCATTTTCTTCCACACCAACCTCATTCGACCCATTTACCTACCTTCCCTCCTACTCTAACCCACTTCACCCCCAATCTTGACCATCACTGCTCCCATTCCATTCTGCCTCTCCTGTACCCAAATCCATCCATCCTCCTTCCCATATCCTTACACCTCTGCCAGTGCGTTTTACTTCAGTGGTGGGCATATCATTGGAGAAGATGCTTCGAGGCAGAACTTATGAGCATTTGGAGAAGCATTGTCTGACTAGGGATAGTCAGCGTGACTTTGTGTGGGGCAGGTCATGTCTCACAACCCTCATTGGAGGGCTATGTGGGAGAGGAGGGTCAGATTGATCTTACAGTAAGTTAAAAGGGCCTGTCCTGTGTTGTAATGAATTATTTGAGAATGTGACAAAATATGCTGATGAAGGTCAAGCTGTGGATGTGGTGTAAATGGGTTTTAGTAAGTCATTTGATAAGGTTCCTATGTTAGTCTCATTCAGAAAGTTAGGAGGCAAGGGATCCAGGAACACTTGGGTGTGTAGCTTCTGAAATGGCTTGCCCATAGAAAGCAGAGTGTGGTTGTAGATGGAGCGCATTTTGTCAGTGCCCTGCAGTGCTCTGCAGCAGTATGTTCTGGGACCCCTGCTCTTTGTGATTTTTATAAATGACTTAGAGAGGAAGAGAAAGGGTAAGTTAGTAAGTTTGTAGTTGACACAAGAGTTGGCAGAGTTGTGAATAGTGTGGAGGGTTGTTGTAGGTTGCAATGGGACATTGGCAGGATGCTGAAGTGGACTGAGAAGTGGCAGATGCAGTTCAACTCAGAAAAGTGTGAAGTGACTCATTTTAAAGGCGAATTTTGAAAGCAGAGTACAGGATTAATGGCAGAATTCTTAGCAGTGTAGAGGAATGGAGAGATCTTGGGGTCCACATCCATTGATCCCTCAAAGTTACCATACAAATTGATAGGGTTGTAAAGGGGGTGTATTTTATGTTATCCTTCATTAGTCAGGGATTGTTCAAGAGCCACTAGGTAATGTTTGCAGCTCTATAAAACCTAGTTGGATCACACATGGAATATTGTGTTCATTTGTGGTCACCTCATTACAGGAAGGATGTGGAAGCTTTAGAGAGGGTGCACAGTAGATTTACCAGGATTCTGCCTGGATTGGAGAACATATCTTATGAGAATAGGTTGAGCGAGCTGGAGCATTTTTTCTCTTGTGAGTGAGACTTGATAGAGGTGCACAAGGTGATATAGATCAAGTGGATAACTAAAGATATTTTCCCAAGGTAGAAATAGCTAATACGAGGGGACATAATTTTAAGGTGATTGCAGAAAAGTATAGGGGGGACATCAGGCTGTAGATGTTTCAGAAAGGACAGGGAGGGAGGCAAAAGAGGTGGGAGCGTGGCACCATTGGTCAGAGATAGTGTTTCGGCTGCAGAAAAGGAGGAAAACATGGAGGGGTTGTCTGCGGAGTCTCTGTGGGTGGAAGTTAGAAACAGGAAGGGGTCAATAACTCTACTGGGTGTTTTTTATAGACCATCCAATAGTAACAGAGACATTGAGGAGCAGACAGGGAGACAGATTCTGGAAAGGTGTAATAAAAACAGGGTTGTTGTGGTGGAAGATTTTAATTTCCCAAATATCGATTGACATCTCGCTAGACCAAGGGGTTTAGATGGGGTGGATTTTGTTAGGTGCGTTCAGGAAGGTTTCTTGACACAGTATGTAGATAAGCCTACAAGAGGAGAGGCTGTACTTGATCTGGTATTGGGAAATGAACCTGGTCAGGTGTCAGATCTCTCAGTGGGAGAGCATTTTGGAGATAGTGATCACAATTTTATCTCCTTTACCATAGCATTGGAGAGGGATAGGAACAGACAAGTTAGGAAAGCGTTTATTTGGAGTAAGGGGAAATATGAGGCTATCAGGCAGGAACTTAGAAGCATAAATTGGGAACAGATGTTCTCAGGGAAATGTGCAGAAGAAATGTGGCAAAATGAGACAGGGAAAAACTGATAGGGTACAGGAACTGTGGTGTACAAAGGCTATTGACAATCTAGTTAAGAAGAAAAGAAGAGCTTACAAAAGGTTCAAAAAACTAGGTAATGATAGAGATCTATAAGATGATGAGGCTAGCAGGAAGGAGCTTAAGAATGAAATTAGGAGAGCCAGAAGGGGCCATGAGAAGTTCTTGGCAGACAGGATTAAGGAAAACCCCAAGGCATTCTACAAGTATGTGAAGAGCAAGAAGATAAGACATGAGAGAATAGGACCTATCAAGTGTGACAGTGGAAAAGTATGTATGGAACCGGAGGAGATAGGAGAGTTACTTCATAAGTACTTTGCTTCAGTATTCACTATGGAAAAGGATCTTGGTGATGTAGTGATGACTTACAGCAGACTGAAAAGTTTGAGCATGTGGATATTAAGAAAGAGGATGTGCTGGAGCTTTTGGAAAGCTTCAAGTTGGGTGAGTCGCTGGGACCGGACGAGATGTACCCCAGTCTACTGTGGGAGGCGAGGGAGGTGATTACTGAGCCTCTGGTGATGATCTTTGCATCATCCGTGGGGATGGGGGAGGTTCCGGAGGATTGGAGGTTGCAGATGTTGTTCCCTTAACCAAGAAAGGGAGCAGAGATAGCCCAGGAAATTATAGACTAGTGAGTCTTACTTCAGTGGTTGGTAAGTTGATGGAGAAGATCCTGAGAAGCAGGATTTATGAACACTTGGAGAGGTATAATATGATTAAGAATAGTCAGCATGGCTTTGTCAAAGGCAAGTCGTGCCTTACAA
Source organism: Hypanus sabinus (assembly GCF_030144855.1). Lineage (NCBI taxonomy): Eukaryota > Metazoa > Chordata > Chondrichthyes > Myliobatiformes > Dasyatidae > Hypanus > Hypanus sabinus. The sequence continues at coordinate 29,077,811 of NC_082739.1, forward strand.
ACCTGATTGAATTTTTTGAGGATGTGACTAAACACATTGATGAAGGTAGAGCAGTAGATGTAGTGTATATGGATTTCAGCAAGGCATTTGACAAGGTACCCCACACAAAGCTTATTGAGTGAGTAAGGAGGCATGGGATCCAAGGGAACATTGCTTTGTGGCTTGTCTACAGAAGGCAAAGAGTGGTTGTAGACAGGTCATATTTTGCATGGAGTTCAGTCACCAGTGGTGTGCCTCAGGGATCTGTTCTGGGACCTCTACTCTTCATGATCTTTATAAATGACATGGATGAGGAAGTGGAGGGACGCATTAGTAAATTTGCTGATGACACAAAGGCTGGACGTGTTGTGGAGAGTGTGGAGGGCTGTCAGAGGTTACAGCGGGACATTGATAGGATGCAAAATTGGGCTGAGAAGTGGCAGATAGAGTTCAACCCAGATAAGTGTGAGGTGGTTCATTTTAGTAGGTCAGATATGATGACAGAATATCGTATTAATGGTAAGACTCTTGGCAGTGTAGAGGATCAGAGGGATCTTGGGGTCTGAGTCCATAGGACACTCAAAGCTGCTGCGCAGGTTGACTCTGTGGTTAAGAAAGCATATGGCCTTCATTAATCGTGGGATTGAGTTTAGGAGCTGAGAGGTAATGTTGCAGCTCTATAGGACCCTGGTGAGACCCCACTTGGAGTACTGTTCTCAGTTCTGGTTGCCTCACTACAGGAAGGATGTGGAAACCATAGAAAGAGTGCAGAGGAGATTTACAAGAATGTTGCCTGGATTGGGGAGCATGCCTTATGAGAATAGATTGAGTGAACTCAGCCTTTTCTCCTTGGAGCGACGGAGGATGAGATGTGACCTGATAGAGGTGTATAAGATAATGAGAGGCATTGATTATGTGGATAGTCAGAGGCTTTTTCCCAGGGCTGAAATGGCTCACACAAGAGGGCACAGCTTTAAGGTGCTTGGAAGTAGGTACAGAGGGGATGTCAGGGATAAGTTTTTTTTTACGCAGAGTGTGGTGAGTGCGTGGAATGGGCTGCCGGCGACTGTGGTGGAGGTGGATACAATAGGGGCTTTTAAGAGGCTCCTGGATAGGTACATGGAACTTAGTAAAATAGAGGGCTATGGGTATCCCTAGGCAATTTCTAAAGTAAATACATGTTTGGCACAGCTTTGTGGACCGAAGGGCCTGTATTGTGCTGTAGGTTTTCTGTGTTTCTACAGTTATCAGTAAGCCCCTTAATACCATTGAAGTACTATGGGGTCCAAGTTCATAGTTCACGGAAAGTGGCTACACAAATGAATAAGGTGGTAAGAAAAAGCATAAGGCACGCTCGACTTCATTGGTTGAGTATAAAAGTAAGGAATGTCACCTTTCGGTCTCCTTCCAAGGAATAAAGACCTGGCCTACTCAACCTCTCCCCACACTTCAGGCCTTTGAGTCCTTGCAATGTTCTTGTAAATCTTCTTTGAACTCTTTCCAGCTTAAAATAATCATTCTTATTTAAAATAGGATGTAATGCTGCAGCTTTATAAGGCATTGGTCAGACTGCACTTGGAGTACTGTGAACAATTTTGGGCCCCTTATCTGAAGGGATTGGAACTGGAATTGCAGAGGGTCCAGAGGAGATTCATGAGAATGGTCCCGGAAATGAAGAAGTTAACGTTTGAGGAGCGTTCAATGGCTTTGGGTCTGTACTCGCTGGAGTTTAGAAAAATGAGTGAGGATCTCATGGAAACCTATTGAATATTGAAAGGCCTTGAGAAGATGTTGGATGTTGAGAAGATGTTCTCTATAGTGGGGGAGTCTAGAACCAGAGGGCCAGAATCAGAATACAAAATGTCCCTTTAGAAAAGATATGAGGAAGAATTTCTTTAGCCAGAGGGTGGTGAATCTGTGAACTTCATAGACACAGATGGCTGTGGAGGCCAAGTCATTGGGTATACTTAAAGCAGAGGTTGACGGCTTCTTGATTAATAAGGGCACAAATGTTAGAGGAGAAGACAGGAGAATGGAGCTGAGGAGGATGATAAATCATCCATGATGGAATGGCGGAAGAGACTTGATAGACCAAATGGCCTAATTCTGTCTCTGTCTCATGGTCTATTAGAGAACAGTCAAAACTGTACACAAGAAAGCACAACCTCACCAGCATCTTGTACATTTGCGACATAATGTCCCAAATCTTATACTTAAGGTGCTGAACAATGAAAACCCATGTGTCAAATGCACCATTCCCCATTCACTTACAGGAAAAAAGAAACACAATAGAATTTATGAAGAACTATACATAAACAAGTGAGCTGCCTTAATGACTATCATCCAGTGGTACTCACATCTATGAGAAGTTGGTTATGGCTAGAATCAACTGCTGCCTCAACAAGGACCTGGACCCACTGCAATTTGCCTATCACTACAATAGGTCTACAGTGGATGCGATCTCGTTGGCTCTTCACATGGCCTTGGATCACTTGAACAATACTAATACTTATGTCAGGCTGCTGTTCGTCAACTATAGCTCAGTGTTTAACACAAAGTCATTTCCACCGTACTGATCAAAAAAATCCAGAATTTGTACCTCTGTACCTCGCTCTGCAATTGGATCCTCAGCTTCCTCACTGGAAGACCACAATCTGTGTGGATTGGAAATAACATCTCCACTTCACTGATAATCAACACTGGTGCACCTCAGGGATGTGTGTTTTGTTCACTGCTCTACTCTCTCTAAACCCACAACTGTGTGGCTAGGTATAGCTCAAATGCCATCCATAAATTTGCTGATGATACAACTATTGTGGTCAGAATTTCTGATGGTGACAAGAAGGCTAGCAGGAGCAAGATAAATCAGCTAGTTGAGTGATGTCACAGCAACAGCTTTGCACTCAGCATTAGTAAGACCAAAGAATTGATAGTGGACTTTTGAATGTTTAAAACGAAGGAATGTACACTAGTCCTCATCAAGGGATAAGAAGTGGAAAGATTGAGGAATTTCAAGTTCCTGGGTGTCAACATCTCTGAGGATCTATCCTGGGCCCAAGATATTGCTGCTGTTACAAAGAAGGCACAACAGTGGCTATATTTCATTAGAAGTTTGAGGAGGTTTGGGGTTTGGTGTGTCATCAAAGACACTCACAAATTTCTACATATATATCATGGAGAGCATTCTAATTGCATGTGTCACCGTCTGGTATGGGGGGGTGGGAGGTGGGTCACTGTACAGGATCAGAAAAACCTGCAGAAAGTTGTAAACTTAGTCAGCTCCATCATGGACACTAGCCTTGCCAGCATCCAGGACATCTTCAAGGAGCGATGTCTCAAAAAGGTGGCATCCATCAAAAAGGATGCCCATTACCCAGGGCATGTCCTCTTCTTATTGTTACCATTAAAGAGGAGGTACAGGAGCCTGTAGGCAAACAAATCAATGATTCAGGAATAGCTTCTTCCCCTCTGCCATCAGATTTCTGAACGGACTTTGAACCCATGAATATGATCCTTCACTACTCTTTGTTTTCTCTTTTGCACTGCTTATTTGATTTAATTTTTAATGCATATGTAATGTCCTGGTTAGGATTTCTACTACTATGCTGTGAAATATTTTATTTTAGCAGTTTTCCGTAAAAGCAGTTTGTCGTGCCGGTAAGATGTTTTGGTTTTGGCTAAAGATAAGGAGCCATGTTGTCCAACTTTGTAACGTTGTGTCAGCCGATCAGGATTGTGGGATGCAAAAGAAGGTTCCAGGGAGCTGAGGGGGTGGGGGTGGGGGGAAGAGTTTTCAGAAGGACAGTAGTTTGGGGGTCTTTTGGCAGAAGGTACAGAGGGAAGAGCACCAGGGAAGACACCTGGAGGTATCCCACCCGGATGGGAGACCCGATTGCAAAGAGAGCTTCATGAGGTGGAGGACTCCACGAAGGGAAGTTCTACCTGTGGTTGGTGATGAGGATTCAGCACCGTAAGTAAATTGATATACCCAGCTACTACAGAAATGAGCTCCAATGATTATGTGCACACTTAGACTGGTTTAACTGTAATGGGCCCCTATATCTTTATTTTTCTTTCTCTGTTAACTGTTTGATAAAGTTGAGAAGTGGTAAATATACTTTCTTTATAACCTTATGCTGGCGCACTATCTGTCATTTCTGGGCTACTGATAACTGTGTACAGGCAATATATACAGAGCATTGGTTCAAATTGATGTTCCTTCAATCGGAACCTCACAACTTTCTTGTTTGGTTGAACCCAAAATCATACCAACCTAAGACATGTATTGCTTATGAAAGGCATCTGTCTCACTACTGAGTCATGTGGCTGTTGACAGAGTAGCTAACAAGCCAAGATGGTGTATGAGCCCTGTTGAGAGGATTGCATATATATGATTCTTACTGTAATTGACAGTTGCAATGTACTGTTGCCAATAACAACAAATTTTCATGACGTATGCCAACGATACACCTGATTCTGATACACGTGTTGCACATCACAAAGACTGACAAACAACCAACGTGCAAAAAAAAAGGCAAACTGTTCAAATCAAAAATACTGAGATTTAAGAGGGTTGAGAGCTTCAAGATCCTGGGAGTGAATATCACCAAGAGTCTGTCTAGTCACATTGTTGGTGAGGAATGATATTCAGTCCCTTGTGAGGGGGGACATAGAATCAGGGGATGTAGAGTCAGTATGGATAGAACTGAGAAATTCTAAGAGTAGAAAGACCCTAATGGGAGTTATCTACAGGCCCCCAAACAGCAGTCTGGATGTAGGGTGTAAGTTGAATGAAGGGTTAAAATTGGCATGTTGCAAAGGTAATGATACAGTTGTCATGGGGGATTTCAACATGCAGGTAGACTGGGAGAATCAGAATGGTACTGGACCCCAAGAAAGGGAGTTTGTGGAGTGCCTCCGAGATGGATTCTTAGAACAGCTTATCCTGGAGCCTACCAGGGAGAAGGAAATTCTAGATTTAGTGTTGTGCAATGAACCGGATTTGATCGGGGACCTTGAGGTAAAGGAACCATTAGGAGGTAGTGACCATAATATGATATGTTTTAACCTACAATTTGAGAAGGAGAAGGGAAAATCGAATGTGTCAATATTACAGTTGAACAAAGGGAACTATGGAGCTATGAGGGAGGAGCTGGCCAAAGTTCAACGGAACAATACCCTAGCAGGGAAGACAGTGGAACAACAATGGCAGGTATTTCTGGGAATAATGCAGAAGGCGCAAGATTAGTTCATTTCAAAGAGGAAGAAAGATCCTAAGGGGGGTAAGGGGCGGCCGTGGCTGATGAGGGAAGTAAAGGGCAGTATAAAAATAAAAGAGAAGAAGTATAACATAGCAAAGATGAGCTGGAAACCGGAGGACTGGGAAGCTTTTAAAGAGCAACAGAAGATAACAAAAAAGGCAATACGCCAAGAAAAAATGAGGTACGAAGGTAAACTAGCCAAGAATATAAAGGAGGATAGTAAAAGCTTCTTTAGGTATGTGAATAGCAAAAAATAGTTAAGACCAAAATTGGGCCATTGAAGACAGAAACGGGTGAATTTATTATGGGGAACAAGGAAATGGCAGACAAGTTGAACAGGTACTTTGGATCTGTCTTCACTAGGGAAGACACAAACAATCTCCCAGATGTAATAGTGGCCAAAGGAACTAAGGTAAAGGATGAACTGAAGGAAATTTATATTAGGCAAGAAATGGTGTTGGATAGACTGTTGAGTCTGAAGGCTGATAAGTCCCCGGGACCTGATGGTCTGCATCAGAGAGAGAGTTAGATAGATATCTTATAAATAGCAGGGTCAAGGGATATGGGAAGAGGGCAGGATCGGGGTACTGATTGTGTATGATCAGCCATGATCACAGTGAATGGTGGTGCTGGCTCGAAGGGCCGAATGGCCTACTACTGTCTATTGTCTATTATCTACAGCCAAGAAAGCTCACCAGTGCCTCTACTCCCTCAGGACCCTAAAGAAATCTGGCATATTCCCTTTGATTTTCACCAAGTTTTATAGACGCACTGTGGAAAGCATCCTATTTGGATGCATAGCAGCTAGGTATGGCAACTACTCTTCCCGTAACTACAAGGAACTGCAGATAGTGATGGACATGCCATAGCACATCACAGAAATCAGTCTCCCATCTATAGACTGCTGCTGTGCAGAAGGACTTGGAAGTGCTTGTGCATGAATCACAAAAGGTTGGTTTACAGGTGCAGCAGGCAATCAAGAAAGCAAATGGAACATTGGCCTTCGTTGCTAGAAGGATTGAATTTAAGATCAGGGAGGTTATGTTCCGACTGTTTAGAGTGCTGGTGAGGCCGCACCTGGAGTACTGGTCTCCTTACTTGAGGAACAATATACCGGTTTTGGAGGTGGTGCAGAGGAGAGCTTGAGTCACCTGGGACTGTACTTGCTGGAATTCGAAGGGATGAGAGGAGATCTTATAGAACCATATAAAATTATGAAAGGGATAGATAAGACAGAGACAGGAAGGCTGTTTCCACTCGTAGGTGAGACTAGAACCAGGGGACATAGCGTCAAGATTCGGGGAAGTAAATTTGGGATGGAGATGAGGAGGAACTGCTTTTCCCAGAGAGTGCTGAATGTGTGGAATTCTCTGCCCAATGAAGCAATGGAGGGTACCTCAGTAAATATATTTAAGGCGAGGTTGGATAGATTTTTGTATAGTTGGGGAATTAAGGATTACGGGGAAAAGGCAGGTAAGTGAAGATGAGTCCATGGTCAGATCAGACATGATCTTATTGAATGGCAGAGCAGGCTTGATGGGCCAGATGGCTTTCTCCTGCTCCTATTTCTTATGTCCTTATGGTCTCTGCTTATTAAGCAGGCGGCAAAAAACCCACCCACCCTGGAAATTCTCTCTTCTCTCCTCTCCCCTCAGGCAGAAAGTACAAAAGCTAGTCTTTGCTTTCCTTCTTAAATAAAAGAACATTAGCCACTCTCCTGGCTTCCAGAACTTCACTAGTTGTTAAAGATGATACAAATATCTCTGTCAGGGCTTCTGCAATTTCTTCCTTAGCTTTCCACAAGGTCTGAGTATGTATTTGGTTATGCCCAAAGGACTTATTCACTTGCACGTACTTTAAAGTTGCCAATATTTCCTCCTGGGTAATTTGTATGTGGTCTTAGACATCACAGCTCATTAAAATCAAAGTCAAAGTAATTTTTAAAAATTGAAGCACATATATTATGTTAAGATTCATCTTCTTGCAGACATTTACATAAAAATAAATAATGCAATAGAATTGATGAAAAACTACATAAAGAATGACAAACAACAAATGTGTGAAAGAAGACAAATTGTGCAAATAAAACAAATAATAATACTGAGAAGATGAGTTGCACTTGAAAGTGAGTCTATAGGTTGTAGAATCAGCTCAGAGTTGTGGTAAGTGAAATTCAGGAGCCTGCTGGTTATAAGGTTATAACTGTTCCTGAACCTGGTGGTGTGGACCTAAGACTTCTGTATCTCTTGCCTAATGGTAGTAGCGAGAAGAGATCATGGTCTGGATGGTGTGGGTCTTTGATGGTGGATGCTCCTTTCTCATGACAGTGTTCCATGTTGATGTGGTCAATTGTGGTGAGGGCTTTACCTGTGATGGACTGGGTTGCATCCACCATTTTCTGTAGACTTCTCCATTCCTGGGCATTGGTGTTTCTATACCAGGCTGTGATGCAACCAGTCAAGATACTCTCCATTGTGTATCTATTGAAGTTTGTCAAAGTTTCGGTGACTTAGCATTCCTGATCTTCTCCACAATAAAACTGCTGACAAATATTCATTAAAAATCTCCCCAGTAATCTTTGGTTCCACCTGCAGGCAGCCATATTAAACTTTAGTTGTTAATATTCTCTCAGTAGGCACCCTTTTACTCTTTTACCTCCATCGCCGACCTCACCCACCTCTCACCCTATCCCCCGTTCTGCCCCATACCCCTCCCCCATCCTAACTCTTATCTCCACCCTGTCCCCTTAGCCTCCACACCCCCATTCTGCACCTATCCTTCTCCCATTTCCCTCTATTGCTTCCCACTAGTACTCACTTCCTCCCATCCTTCCCCATTCACCTCTGTTCCTCACTCCCCCATCTTCCCACTCCCCATCCTAATCCTGTCCGCACTGTTCCTCTCTACCTGGCACCCTCCCTTTCACCCATCCCTTGTTCTGCTCCATCTGTTATGTTTTGTAACTCTAAAACATGAAACTAATTGAAAGCAAAAACATGGAGCTAGGAATAAAGCTGTCTTAGTTTTATTTTTATTTTAAGAGAGTCATTTGCATATATGACGTGGTGGTGTGATGATGAATACCATTCATATACTTTTGCATATAACCCATATTGAATTATTTAAATGAACAATACTTGAACAATATATATAGATTACTCAAATATTACTAAAATATTAAACACACAACACTCCTTTACTGCTCAGCTACAAACTCCAACTCAATACAGAATGCATCTCAACTTATATACATATGTTTATATAAAGTACACGTCCTTTTCAGGTGGCTTGTCCACCTTTGGTCCCCACTTGGCACTCAGCTGTCGCCTGTGGCTCCCCGTAGCTGTTTGCATGTGACAGCGGCCACACCCCGGGCAATAGCTTCGACAAGCCGGCTAAACCAGGTGAGGGTAGCCAATGGGTCTGAAACCCTCGGTGAGATAGGGAGTTGTCTATCCCAGCACGTGAAGACTCCGGTGGATTGAGCGGACAAGACCAACGGATGGTCCAATGGTCAAGAAGGCGACCTCTGCAAGCCTTGTGGAAAGAGTAGAGCTCGACAAGACACAGAAGACATCCTGGCCATTCACTGCACCTAGTCCCATCTCCAGCCGTCTCAACTCTTGTTTTGCCAGTGGATCTAGATGGGAATTGAGAGGAGACAATGAGGGTGACACTGTGCAACTCTCCCTCACTTAAATCCAAATCAAGCGCTAGTCTCAACACCATTATAGCTGGCTGGTGGCATAGTGGCATTAGTGCTGGACTTTGGAGTGATAGGTCCCAAGTTCGAATCCAGCCGGCTCCCGTGCACGCTCTCCATCCGTGCCTGTGTTGAGTGTTGAGCTAACAACTCGACCTCGTAAAAAGTACTAATGGTGTCGAGGTCTTCATTGATGACGATGAATGAACCTTATATAATAAAACTTATATATAGACATCCATAGCATTGTAAGTTTTAGATTGTCCTATTTAGGTCTTAAGAAAGATTTGTAAAGATATCCTCTATCTTGGGCAGTGAATATTGAGATATTGATCTACTTTCAGGACTGGGTTGATTGATGGTGACCTTAAAATCACCACAGATCCTCAGAGACCCATTCTTCTTGGCTACTTGGACCATTGACATTGCCCAAGGGCTCCAAAGGTGGCCAAAGGAACTAGGGTAAAGGATGAACTGAAGGAAATTTATATTAGGCAAGAAACGGTGTTGAGTCTGAAGGCTGATAAGTCCCCGGGACCTGATGGTCTGCATCCCAGGGTACTTAAAGAGGTGGCTTTAGAAATTGTGGATGTATTGGTAATCATTTTCCAATGTTGTATAGATTCAGGAACAGTTCCTGCTGATTGGAGGGTGGCTAATGTTGTCCCACTTTTCAAGAAAGGAGGGAGAGAGAAAACAGGGAATTATAGACCGGTCAGCCTGACGTCAGTGGTGGGAAAGATGCTGGAGTCAATTATAAAAGAGGAAATTACGACACATTTGGATAGCAGTAGAAGGATCAGTCTGAGTCAGCATGGATTTATGAAGGGAAAATCATGCTTGACTAATCTTCTGGAGTTTTTTGAGGATGTAACTATGAAAATGGACAAGGGAGAGCCAGTGGATGTAGTGTACCTGGACTTCCAGAAAGCTTTTGATAAAGTCCCACATAGGAGATTAGTGGGCAAAATTAGGGCACATGGTATTGGAGGCAGAGTACTGACATGGATTGAAAATTGGCTGGCTGACAGGAAACAAAGAGTAGCGATTAATGGGTCCCTTTCGGAATGGCAGGCTGTGACCAGTGGGGTACTGCAAGGTTCGGTGCTGGGACCGCAGCTGTTTACAATATATATTAATGATTTAGATGAAGGGATTAAAAGTAACATTAGCAAATTTGCTGATGACACAAAGCTGGGTGGCAGTGTGAAATGTCAGGAGGATGTTACGAGAATGCAGGGTGACTTGAATAGGTTGGGTGAGTGGGCAAATGTATGGCAGATGCAGTTTAATGTGGATAAATGTGAGGTTATCCACTTTGGTGGCAAGAACAGGAAAGCAGTTTACTATCTAAATGGAGTCAAGTTAGGAAAAGGGGAAGTACAAAGAGATCTAGGTGTTCTTGTACATCAGTCAATGAAAGCAAGCATGCAGGTACAGCAGGCAGTGAAGAAAGCGAATGGCATGCTGCCCTTTATACCAAGAGGAGTTGAGTATAGGAGTAAAGAGGTTCTTCTGCAGCTGTACAGGGCCCTGGTGAGACCCCACCTGGAGTATTGCGTGCAGTTTTGGTCTCCAAATTTGAGGAAGGACATTCTTGCTATTGAGAGAGTGCAGCGTAGGTTCACAAGGTTAATTCCCGGAATGGCGGGACTGTCATATGTTGAAAGATTGGAGCAACTGGGCTTATATACACTGGAATTTAGAAGGATGAGAGGGGATCTGATTGAAACATGTAAGATTATTAAGGGGTTGGACACGCTGGAGGCAGGAAGCATGTTCCCGCTGATGGGTGAGTCCAGAACTAGAGGCCACAGTTTAAGAATAAGGGGTAGGCCATTTAGAACAGAGATGCGGAAAAACTTTTTCACCCAGAGATTGGTGGATATGTGGAATGCTCTGCCCCAGAAGGCAGCGGAGGTCAAGTCTCTGGATGCATTCAAGAGAGAGTTAGATAGAGCTCTTATAGATAGCAGGGTCAAGGGATATGGGGAGAGGGCAGGAATGGGGTACTGATTGTGTATGATCAGCCATGATCACAGTGAATGGCGGTGCTGGATAGAAGAGCTGAATGGCCTACTCCTGCACCTACTGTCTATTGTCCACTCAAACTTGGAGCAAAGTCCTTCAGCCTCCATGCGATCTAGCTCACTGGCTACTTTATCACAGATGGTATAAGGAACTGGGCGGGCTTTGCTACAGTTGGATGTGGCATTTTAATTAACACTATTTTACCCTTCATATGCCATCCTTGAACACTGTTGTGACATCATCCAGTATCTTTCTTGATTCATTTTCAGTTGACTCTATTGCAGGGGATGTGGCATGAAAATGGTGGATGGATCTCCAATTATGTTGTAGTTGTCTCAGCCGCTCATGATCCCACAATGCAGGTCCTCCTGTTTTTACCACACACAAGCCCAATGTGACTTATGGTTGTTGTGTATCACTGTTGCAAAAGTCATTCCCACAGGAGTTACCTTTTCTCCACTCTAAGTTCTTAGTTGGATATCTGCAGGCTTCAGTTCAGTATCTATGAAATGCCATTCAAATTCATTTTATGGAATGACTAAAGCAGCCGAGCCAGTGTCCAAATGTATTTCAATTAATTTGCTGTTCACTTCTGATGTAAACCATGTTGTTTGTCTTATGTTAGTTTTCAAATTGTAAATCTTAAGGCTACTCAGTCCTGCGTCACTCTCGTCATTATCATATTTTTTCATCAACAGCATGCAGCTTAGTGTTCTTTTTGAAATTGCAACATGACTTTTTATCTTTTTCTCTTCTCAGTGTAAACTATTTGTTTCTGTCTGCCTGACGTACTCTTTGTATCTGTTCTACTTTGTTGTATTTATTGCAAACTTCAACTTTAAATCTGCAGTGGTCTGGTGCATATGAGACTATGCCACAAGGGTAACACAATTTGTTTGCCCAGGCTGGTTTCTGTTTTGATGTTGAAATTTTGTTCACACTCACTTTCATTCTTGACTGCAACTCAGTTGGGCTTGATTGATACAGCTATCTCAACTGGTCTTATAAATGCAAGCTGTGCTTCAGTTTGGAGCCATTTTTGAATTTTTTTGTAAAATTCCATAAACTATGTGACCTCTCAGTACATCATTAAGCCCATCACTGAACTGACAAGGTTTTGACAATTCTTCTTCAATTCGGTCATGCACACTGATATGGATTCCCCTTCCTGTCGATTCTGCTCATTAAACATAAAGCATTCTGCAATCACCAATGGCTTCAGTTCTATATGTTCCTGCATTATGTTCATGATATTAGCAAAACTAATTTTGGCTGATTTGGTTGGAGCAATTAAACTTCTAAGCAAACTTAATACCATTAAATCCAATGCACTCAGCAAAATTGGCACTCACATTTCATTGGCTAATTCATTTGCTTCAAAATACTGCTCAATTTGTTCTGTATACAACAGCAGGTCATCTTTTATGTAATCAGATGGGTCTGGATGAGCCAGGCAGCACTGTGAGAATTATGTTCTTTGATTTCTCCAGTGCTTTTAACACCATACGACTTGCTTTATGAGGAAGCAAGTTCACCGAGATGCAGCTGGATGTTCCACTCATGCCCTGGATTATTGACAACCTGTTTAGATGGCCACTGTATATGAGGTGGCAGAGCTGTGTATCAGATACTGTGGTTAGCAGGTCACGGGACTGTCCCGAGCCCCTTTCTATTCACCATCAACACCTCAGACATCAGATACAACTTGGAGTCCTGTCACTTGAAGAAGTTTTTGGACGATTCAGCAAATGTGGGCAGTATTTAGCCAGGGTCAAGAAGCTGAGTACAGGAGAGTGGTGGACAACCTTGTTGAGGGGTGTGGGCTGACTCACCTGCAGCCCACCATCACTAAGATAAAGGAATTGGTGATAGACATCAAGAAGGTGACAATACCCCGCATTCCCATCTCCATCAAGGGAACGGATGTGGAAGTCGTCCAAAACTACAAAAACCTGGCAAGTAACCTTGACTACAAACTGAACCGGACTAAAAATACTGTGGCTCTGTACAAGAGGGACAGAGTCAACTGTACTTCCTGAGGAGGCTCCGGTCATTCAGCATCTGTGATGAAGATGTTCTATGATTCAGTTGCGGCCAGCACTTTATTCTACGTATTTAGTCTGCTGGGGCAGGGTAAGAGCAGCTGACACCAATAAGTTGTCAGGAAAGATGGTTCTGTTCTGGGGGTGGAACTGGATTCCCTGGTGGTTGTGTCTGACAACAGTATGCTGCAGGAGCTATGAAGCATTATGGACAATCCCTCTACCCCCTCCATGACACACTGGACAAACAGAGGAGCACCTTTAGTAACAGACTGATTCCACCGAGGTGCACCACTGAACGCCACAGGAGATCCTTTCTCCCTGTGGCTATAAGACTCTACCACTCCTCCTCAAGTATACAAGTATATGGTTTCATTGCACATCTGTATTTTGCACTATTACTTTTAAATGGACATTTTGTATTTTTTTTGTATCTCCATGTACATTTTGTCTTTAAAGTACAAACGTCTGTACATATTTTTGACAGAGCAACCTTGTAACAATAATTTCCTTCATGATAAATGAAGTTTTATCTTATGTTATTCTGATGTAGCCAGCCATTTCTGCTTCTAAAAAAAATCATTATTATTATTCAACCAGTACTCAGTGTTTAAGAACCTGTGAATTTTCCATTTTCTGCCATTGGTTTAATCAAATGTATTTCTCTTCTTGCCTTTGCAGAAAAAAAAATCCTGCTGCAATTTTTTTTAAAATCGAATACTTCACTGCGCTTCAACAGGTAAGGTTGTTGTCTTGGATTTGTTTATAACTTTCTCATTGCTACTGTTATGCTTTATAATTCCAAAACATAAAACTAATTAAAAGAAAAAGATGGGAGCCTTGGAATAACATGACTCAGTTTTGTTTTTACTTTATGTGAGGTGCGTACATATAAGACGAGGTGGCATTATGACGTATGCGATTCGCATACTTTTATATATAACCCATAACAAAATATTTAAATAAACAAGAATGCTTAGTTAAACAATATACTTACAATATTACTCAAATACTAAATATACAACACTCTTCCCCCTTCCACTCCGACCGTCTCCACTCATCACTCCATCACGTCCTCACTGAACCACCCAACCCTGTAACCCCCTCACTAATCCTCATTCACCCTGTTCTCCCCATTCCACCCCTCTCAACTCCCCCAACCTTCACATGTCAGCCCTCACCCATCTCATACCTCAACTTCACTTCACTCCACTCCACTCTCCCCTCCTCTCCTCTCCACCCCTCCCCCGGTACCCGGGTATCGGGTACCCACTTCCCACTCCCCCCCCCCCCCGCCCGGTGGCCGGATCTGTACCCGCGCAGGACCGCAGCCAATGGTTGTGCGCGGCGGGCGGGTCGTTTTATGCTAATGCGGGCGGCGCTGCTCCATTCTCCGTTTCGAGGTGGGCACCGACCGCTATTTACCTGGTGAAGGGAGGCCGCCCGGTGCTGAGTGGGGGCGTCTGGTGTGTTGGCGCTGTGCCATATATGCGGTAAGTACGGTAAGTGCGGCAGGTGGCCCTGGGCCGCCCACCCCCGCTCTGCTCTCTCATCGCCGCTCCCGGCTTCTTCTTATGTTAGTCGATCCCAAAATGGCGGCGGCTGCGGCCCGTCCCCGTTCCGCCCGCCGACCCGCGATGGCGGCTGTCGCGCACTTCCTTGCCGCTCTTCGCCGGTCCTGGCTAGGAGCCGAGCCCTGGGCTTGCCTGGCGGTAGCGGGCGGCCGCTTCAGCTCCCTCGCATTCTCCGGACCGGGTTGCGGCCCCACCGCTCTGCGCCGGTGGTACGGTCCGGCTGGGCTGGAACACTGCACCTCCGGGTCAGCGCGGGGGGAGCCGTCGCCCATCCGCCTGCCCGCCGCCCCAGGACACCCTTCCCAGACCCCGACCTGCCCGACAGCTTAGCCGCCCACCGCCATCCCCCAGCCAGCGGCCGCCGGCCTTTGCGGCCTCAGCCATCTTGACCTCGGCTGTTGTCCGAGTCCCCGCTTGCAGCTGGAGGTGGATGATTCCGCCCTGGCTTTTTAACGCGCGGCTGTTATTGGGGTTCGGGGTGGTGGATGGGGTCGCAGCTGGTGTTGAGGGAATGCAGGATGGATTGTTTGTGTAAAGGAGCAGGGGGGTAGACTGGAGGCTATAGAGGAAGAAAAGGGTTCGTGCGTGGCGGTGCAGTGGGTGTGGGTACAGTATGGGGAGTCTTGGGTGTGCGTGGGAAGTAGTTGGGTACAGTGCAGAAGTCTGGAGACGGGTTGGAATGCTGGGTTGGAATGGTGGATTATGGAGATGTTGATGGGCGGGAGGGGGGTTGCTCGTGGTAGGGATTGGTGGATTACAGGATGTGTAATGGGGGTCACAAGTGATGGGATTATTGATGGTGGGGGTGTGTGGTGGGGAGGGGGCAGTAAGAGTGTTGGTTATGGAGCTGCTTATGGTAGGGGAAATGATGGTTTGATCACAGCAGAGAGAGTGGAGCTGTTTGGGAGGCGAAGGAGGGAGGGTGTAATGGTAGTGTGTTGGGTAGGATCACTGATGTGAGCAAGTGTATGGAGTGAGTGAAGTTGACGGTTAGGGATTATAGATGGGGGGGGGTTGTACTGATAGAAGAACAATGAGGTAGGAGGATGAGTGCACTGAAGGTGATATTGCAAGCAAGAGTTGATCTGATGGGCATGTTGGAGGAGGGGAGGGACAGCCTGAGGACAATAGTTAAACAAATACACTCTGGCCGACATTCTAACCTTCACAAACAAGCTTGTTCAAAAGATCTGTCTTCCTGTGATCTCGTACCAATGCTGTTTACTCATTTCTGGGTGTGTTCATTTGGGGAATCATTGATCGGTTGCATTATGGAAGGCTGTTCAGCCTCTATATTGGCTCTTTTAAGAGCAGTAAAGATCATTCATCTTCCCAAAGACCTGCACACTTTCCTTTCAGATGTTTATCCTCTGATTCCACCATAAGTGCGTTCTAGCCAGCTCAACGTGCGCAAAATGCTGGGGGAACTCAGCAGGTTAGGCAACATCAATGGAAATGAATAAACAGTCGACTTTTCAGGCTGAGGTCCTTCATCAGAACTGCTGTTTTTTTAACACGCGAACTCCTTTTTCTATGTTTTTTTTTGTTTGTCAGTTATCCATTATTTGACCCCTTTTTAACCTCTCTGTCAATGGGAACAGTTTCTCTTGTGCTCCTGCCTGCACTGTCATTATTTCAAATGCGTCTAGCCACCTCCTCCTTTCCAAGGGAAATAACGTGGATTTTTTCCAATTATTTACATAACTGGTCCTGGAATCCTCAATTTTGGCTGAAAATATGCTTTTGCATTGCATCCATCCATTTCTAAAATGTAGGATCCTATAAAAACGAGACCAGTTTGTCCAGCAATCTGCTGCAGAGACACTCACCAGGTGTTGAGGTGTGTATGGGGGGTGGGGTGTGGGGTTGTTAAGGCCATGCATCAGCAGAATGCTTCTTGACGTGCTGAGTTCCTCCATGTTTTAGCTGGTTTCCTGCCTGTATACATTTTAATCTATTTCTCAGTGTTATGCCACTTTGAATAATGCACATTTACCTCTTTGAGAATTGTGCCTTCAAGTTTTCTTCCCACTGGAATGCAAGATTTCACATTGCTCAGTATTATATTTCATTTGTTACCTATTCCAATCTGCCAGCCTGTTAATATTTATGTGTCTTCAATTCATTGTGCTTCCCAAGTAGATTATTATCTAACAGTTTTGAACTTGTGCCCCGGACACGCAAGTATAAATTCTTGGTATATATTACCAAAAATGGCCTTTGTACTGACCCCGAGGGAGATCCATTATCCTAAAGTTCGAGAGAATGTTTTTTAGTATACTGTATATCCTGCAGTGGCTCCTTTTATTTAGTCTTAATGACAAGTTTATATGGTGTATCAAAACTTGGTAAACATATATGTATGTGAACTGTGTTTTCCTCCTCAGAGTTATGTAAGCTTTGTTCAAGATATATCCAGTGTCCCTAGTTGAAGCTTTGGTTCCTTCTGTTGACTTTGCATCCATGGATCTTGCACATGTTATTTTTGTGTGGAGTCTTTCACTTCTCTGTTAACTTTTGACCAGTGCAGGTTCATAAACTCTGCAAATAGCCATTCTGTTCCACAAGGTTAAACAGCACTGAAAGAGGCTTTTCCATCCAACTTATCCATGCTGACCTGATCAAGTCTCATTTTTAGAGCTGTACTGGGTCACATGTCACATGCACTGGGTTCAAATCATTACACAGTATGTTGAAGTAGAAGAAGGTAATACATTAATATAACTGCAGAGAAAGTGCAGGTAATAAGGTGCAAGATTATAATGAAGATTGTGAGGACAAGAGTGAATGTTGTCATACAATTCAATAGTCTTATAACAGTGGTGTTAAATCTGCCTTGAGCCTGGTCATGTATACTTTAAGGCTTTTGTATCATCTGCTTGTTGGCTTTACCAGGATAGGCCATTAGTGATCCTAGGAACTTATCAACCATGCTATCACCAGGCTTATACAAATTGTTAATATCTATGAAACAACATCGACTCTAACAGCACACTACTGGTCACAGGCTTTTAGTCTGGAAATACAATCTTCCAAGCCAGTTTTGTATCACATGGTATTTAAACTTCCAGATCAATCTAACAAGTGCGATTTCATTGAAAGATTAGACCATCATCACTGGTGAGTACCCAGTAGCACACAAATCTACAGTGATGAAGTGCTTTGAGAGGTTGGTCATGGGTAGAATTAACTGGCCGAAGCAAAGACTTGGAGCTGCAGCAATTTGCCTGGCATCACAATATGATGCCTATTAAAAGTTCTCTTCTCCTCCCCCCCCCCCCCCCCCACCCAAAGTTTTCATGTTTTGGTGTTTTTACAGCATTGAATCAGAGTGGATTTAATTTGTCTTTTTTGACACTGATCAACAGAAAAACACCCTTTCATACAAAGTGAAAACAGATCTCTACAAAGTGATCTTAATTAATTGCAAATATAGAACTCAAAATATTTGCATTATTACTCACCCCTCTCCCTTAATACGACACACCAAGTCATCACTAGTGCAGCCAATTGGTTTTAAAAGTCGTGTAATTAGTTAAGATGTCGTAGCTATATATAAAAACCTGTGTTCAGTTAAGGTGTTTCAATTAATTGTAGTAAAAATCCACCTGTGGCTGGAAGGTCCAACTGCTGGTGAGACAGTATCCTGGCAAAAACTACACCATGAGGACAAAAGGTCAACTTTGTGAAAAGGTTATTGAAAAGCACAAGTCAGGAGATGGATAAAAGAAAATTTCCAAGTCACTGATATGGCACAGCTGAAAATCTGCCTAAACAGGCTGTCCTCAAAAACTGGGTGACTGTGCAAGAAGGGCACTAAGTGAGGGAGGCCACCAAGAGACCTATGACAACTCTGGAGGAGTTACAAGCTCCAGTGGCTGAGAAAGGAGAGACTGTGCATACAACAACTGCTGCCTGGCTGTTTAACCAGTCACAGCTTAGGGGAATGTCGCAAAGAGAAAGCCACTGGTGAAAAATCCTCACATGAAATCTTGGCTAGAGTTTGCCAGAAGGCATGTGGGAGAGTGAAGTCAGCTGGAAGAAGTTTCTATGGTATGATGAAACCAAAACAGCTTTTTGGCCATCAGACTAAATGTTATGTTTGGTGTAAGCTAAATACCACACATCATTAAAAACACACCATCCCTACCGTGACACACGGTGGTGGCTGCATCATGCTGTGGGGATGCTTCACTGTAGCAGGTCCTGGAAGGCTTGTGAAGGTAGAGGGTAAAATGAATGCAGCAAAATACAGGGAGATCCTAGAAGAAAACCAGATGCAGTCTGCAAGAGAACTGTAACTTGGGAGATTTGTTATCCAGCAAGCCAATGACCCCAAGCATAAAGCCAAAGCTACACAGGAATCTCTTTAAAAACAATAAAGTTAATGTCCTGGAGTGGCCAAGTCAGAGTCCAGACCTCAATCCAATTGAGAATTTGTGGCTGGGCTTGAAAAGGTTTGTTCACTCGCGATCCCTGTGCAATCTGACAGAGCTTGAGCAGTTTTGTAAAGAAGAATGGGGGAAAATTGCAGTGTTTAGATGTGCAAAGCTGATAGAGACCTATCCACACAAACTCAAGGCTATAATTGCTGCCAAAGGTGCATCTACTGATACTAACTTGAAGCGGGTGAATAATTATGCAATCAATTATTTTGTGCCTTATATTTGTAATTAATTTAGATCACTTTCTAGAGATCTGTTTTCACTTTGTCATGAAAAGGTCTTTTTCTATAGATCAGTGCCAAAAAAGTCAAATTAAATCCACTGTGATTCACTGTTGTAAAACAATAAAACACGGAAACTTCCAAAGGGGTGAATACTTTTAATAGGCACTGTAGGTCTAGAGCAGATGCAGTCTTACTGGCTCTTCACTTGGCCTTGGACCAACTGGACAACAGCCATGCTTATGTCAGGCTGATGTTTATTGATTATAGCTCAGTGTTCTATACCATGAGACAGATAACATTTTGCAAGAGGGTAACCATTTGAAAACTGTGAGTCTCATCAGCAATGAGTCATTGAGCCAATAAAAAGAAAGGAGGTGTAAGCCGGGCAGCCATTGTTAGTGTGGTCTGGCTTTGGCTCAACAAATTTAGACAATCACAGACACCAGCCTATAAGCAAGTTACCAGTAACTTTTTTTTTGCCTATTAGTACATAGCTAGTGCACTGAGAATAGGTCCAGATTTAGTGGTATGTTCCTTGTGTGAGATGTGGGAACTTTGGGAGACGTCCAATCTCCCTGATAACATCTGCATGAAGTACATCAAGCTGCTTGAAGTACATCAAGCTGAGAGACCAAAGTTAAGGATCTGAAGCTGCAGCTTGATGACCTTTGGCTTGTAAGGAGGTGATAGATTGGAGCTACAGGGAAATAGTCATCCCTAAGTTACAGGTGGCAGATATCTGAGTGACTGTCAGGAGAGGGAAAGGGAATATGTAGCCAGTGCAGTCCCTGTGGCTGTTCCCCGCAATAGTAAGTTTACTGCTGTGGAAACTTGTGAGGCAGTGAGTAGTTCTCTGGCATTCAGTCTGGCTCTGTGATTCAGAAGGGGGGTGGAGGTGGAGAAGAAACGAGCTGTGGTGATAGGGGATTTGTTGCTTAGGGGAGCAGAAAGGAGGTCTTTGGACAAGAACGAGATTCCCGGTGGCAGGATCAGGGACATCTCGAATTGAGTACACAGCATTCTTAAGTTGGAGAGTAAGCAGCCAGACGTTGTGTAGGTATGTACCAGTGACATGGGTAGGAGGGATCACAAGGTTCTGCAAATTGAATTCAGGGAGTTAAATGCTGAGGTATATGACAGAATCTCCAGGGTTGCTACCCGTGCCATGTGCTGGTGAGGCCAGAAATGGAAGATTATGCAGTTTAACATGGCTAAGGTATTGGTGCAGGAGTGAGGGCTTCAGAGTTTTGGATCATTAGGCTCTCTTCCAGTGGAGGTGGGACCTGTATAGATGGGACAGTTTGCACCTGAACTGGAGGGGACCTAACATCTTAGTGGTAAGGTTTGCTATTGCTTCATTGTAAGGGTGGCAACCAGGACACCAGAGCAGATAGTGAAGTGGTTGCAGAGAAAGATGATGTTAAGCTTACATATGAGTTCAGGAATCAAAAGGTTGAGCATGAGAGACAAATGTTAAGTGGCGTATATTTCAATGCAGGGAGTATTATAGGAAAGGTGGATGAGCTTCGGACATGGATCAGCTTGTGAAAATACGACAATGTAGCCATTAATTACAGGCCAGTTAATTTGATCTAATTGGTTGAGAAGGTATTGGAGTCATTTGTTAAGGATGTGGTTTTGGGGTACTTGGAGACACATGATAAAATAGGCCGTAGTCAGCATTGTTTCTTCAGGGGAAAATCTTACCTGACAAATGAGTTGGAAATCTTTGAAGAAATAACAAGCAGGATAGACAAAGGAGAATCGGTTGATGTTGTGCACTTGGATTTTCAGAAGGCTTTTGACAAAGTGCCACAGGAGGCTGCTTAACAATTTAAGAGCCCATGGTATTACTTTAAAGATTCTAGCTTGGATAAAGCAGTGGCTGGCAGGAGGCAAAGAGCGGGAATAAAGGGAGCCTTTTCTGACTGGCTGCTGGTGATGAGTGGTGTTCCACAGGGGCTTGTGTTGGGACTGATTCTTTTTATGCTATATGTCGACGACTTGGATGATAAAATTGATAGCATTGTGGCAGAGTCTGCAGAAAATACGACAACAGGTGGGGGGCGTGTAATTTTGAGGAAGCAGAGAGGCTATAGAAGGACTTGGATTAGGAGAAGGGGCAAAGAAGTGGATGGAATACAGTGTTAGGAAGTGTATGCTCATGTACTGAGGTAGAAGTAAAAAGGTAGATTGGAGAGAATATCTGATGTGCAAAGGGACTTGAGAGTCAGTGGTGAGGAAGTCAAATGTGATGCTAGCATTCGTTTCAAGAGGTCTAGAATATAAAAGCAAGGATATAATGTTGAGGCTTTATAAGGCACTGGTGAGGCTTCTTTGGGAGTATTGTGAACCATTTCAGGCCCACATGTGCTAACATTGAAGAGGGTTCAAAGGAGGTTAACGAAAATGATTCTGGGATTGAAAAGTTTGTCATAAGAGTGTTTGATGGCTCTGGGTTTGTATTTACTGGAATTTAGAAGAATGAGGGGTGACCTCGATGAAACCTATCTAATGGTGAAAGCCTTGATAAAGTGAATGTGGAGAGGATGTTTCCTAATGTGGGAGAGTCTAAGACCAGAGGACACAGTCTCAGAATAGAGGGACATCCTTTTAGAACAGAGATGAGGAATTTCTTTCGGCAGAGAGTGGCAAATCTGTGGAATTCATTGCCTCAGGTGGCTTTAGATGCCAAGTCTTTGGGAACATTAAAGGTAGAAGTTGATAAGTTCTTGATTAGTCAGAGCATGAAGGGATGCATGGAGAAGGCAGCAGATTGGGGCTGAGAGGAAAATTGAATCAGCCATGATGAAATGGAGGAACAGACTCGATGGGCCAAATGGCCTCATTCTGCTTCTAGATCTCATGGTTTTAATCAGACTTGGTTGCCAGAAGTTCAGGACTGGCAGTGCAATGTTCCATGGTTCCATTGTTTTTGACATGATAGAGTGGGAGGGATTAAAGGAAGAGGGAACAGAAAGGAACTGGCAAGTGTGGATTGGGACAGGTTGTTTTGTGGAAAAGGTGTACTTGGTAAGTGGAAAGCCTGCAAAAATGAAATTTTGAGAGTATAGAGTTTGTATATTTTAGGGACCGGCCTCGATGCCGGTGCGCGCCACTTTGCAACTGCAACTCACCGACTGCGTGTCGTTATTCCAGCACTGTGTGTAGCACACCGCTACAGGGCCACACAACATAACGGGAATGTACCCAGTGTGAAGATGACTTTGGCTTTATGTAGAGAACCATTCTCCCAAATCTGTCTTGTATAGAAGCATTTGTCACAGACAGCTAGACAATGACTAAGTCAAATAGGAATTCATCTCTGATGCAACAAACAGATCAAGCAGCATCTGTGTGGGAAGAAAAGGAATTGTTAATGTTTCAGGTCAAAACCTGCATCAGGACCAGAACCAACATTGGTTCCACTCAACGTCTGTAACAAACCCAGTATGGCAGCAATATCCTTTAGGATATAGCCAGTGGCAGTGCCACAGACCACTCTTGGTGATGGTTATCGCTTTCTCCAATACAACAGTCTGTGCCACTGTGATTTGGTGTCTCTTTCAAGCACAGTGCAACATGTTGAAAAGAGTTGATAAGGCACAGAAAAAGCGCATCAAGTCCACGCTGAGTACTGGTCACTGCAAGACAAGTCACAGCTGTTGGCTGAATTTTCTGAAGTATTTGAACAAGAGGAAACATTATCGAGCTGCACAAGTAAACATCCAGTAGCTCATCCTTCATGATCATAAGAAGTAAGAGCGCAGAATTAGGCTCTTCAGCCCATCGAGACTGTTCCAGCAATCTTGGCTAATTTTTTTCCTCAACCCCAATCTCCTGTTTTTGCTCCATAACCCTTAACCCCCTTGTCAATTCAAAACACCCAATGACTTGGCCTCTACTGCCATCTGTAGCAACAAATTCCACATATTCACCTCTTTCTGGCCGAAGAAATTCCTCATCATCCAAGTTCTAAAGGGATGTCCCGTTATTCGAGGGTTGTGCCCTAAACTCTTCTAATGGGAACATCCTCTCCACATTCAGTCTATTTAGGCCTTCCAGTACCTGGCAGATTTCAATGTGATCCCCTCTCACCTTTCTGAACTCCATCCAGTACAGGCCCAGAAACAAACACTACTTATACATTCCTGGAATCAATCAGAATCTCCTCCATGGCTTAGAATGACAATTGCTCTGCACGTGACCACAAGAAACTGCAGAGTTGCAGACATAGCTCAGCACATCACGGAAACCAGCCTCCCCTCTGGGGTCTGTCTGTACCTCTTGTAAAGCAGGCAGCATCAAAGACCCCGTCCCAGGCATTCTTTCTTCTTCCATCAGGCAGAAGACACAAAAATCTGAAACCACACACCACCAGGCTTAAGGACAACTTCCACTGTTGTTAAAAAAAACTATTGTATTGTTCCCTAGTATGGTAAGATAAACACTCAAACTCACATTCTACCTCGCTATCTTGCACCTTGTCTCACTACACTGCACTCTCTGTAGCTGCTACACTTCTGCATCCTGTTTATTGTTTACCTTGCTGTACCTCAAAGCACTGTAATGAATTGATCTGTATAAACAGTACGCAAAATAAACTTTTTACTGTTCCCCAGTGTATGTAAAAATAATAAACCTGTTCCAATTCCTCCGGATTAGATCATGAAGCTTCAGATGTACCCCAGTACTTTTATATTCTGGTCATCTAGAAATGAATGCTGACATTGCATTTGTCTTCTTTACTACCAACTCAATGTACAAGTTAACCTTGAGGGAATCCTGAACTAGGACTTGCAACTTCCCACACAGATGCTGCTTGATCTGTTTGTTGCATCAGAGATGAATTCCTATTTGACTTAATCATTGTCTAGCTGTCTGTGACAAATGCTTCTGTACAAGACGGATTTGGTAGAATGGTTCTCTACATAAAGCCAAAGTCCATCTTCACACTGGGTGCATTACCGTTATGTTGTGTGGCCCTGTAGCAGCGCTGGAATAACGACACAAAGTCGGTGAGTTGCAGTTGCAAAAGCAATTTATTCAAACTTCACGGCCTGGCTTTAAAGCCTTCTTGTTCCTGCTCTCCCCGGGCGGGAATGCTGTAGGGGGCGCATATTCACAGTCCCATCCTGCGCATGGGCTTTTCCCGTTGTTGGTGAAGAAGGCCTGGCGCCCTTTTAGGGACCGGCCTCAATGCCAGCGTGTGCCACTTTGTGAGCCGGTTCGAGTGCGCTGGGAAGTGGGTTGCCACATAATCCCCCCCCAGAACTGGTGATACACTCCCCAATGTCCTCAGTCTGGCTCGGTCCCTGTTTGGGAGGTCTGCCTCTGCGCCGTGGTGCCTGAATCTTGACCAGCTACACTAAGTCCACATGGGCCAGTTTGAGTCAGTCCACTGTGAAAACCTCCTCTCTCCCCCCAATGTCCAGCACGAATGTGGACCCGTTGTTTCTGAGCACCGTAAACAGTCCCTCGTAGGGCAGTTGTAGCAGTGCCCGATGTCCACCCTGTCGTACAAAAACAAACTTACAGTGGCGGGTCATGAGAGCCGACTTCAGGTGATGGTGGAAACGCTCCACTAGTCCGTTCGACTGTGGGTGGTAGGCAGTTGTGTGGTGCAGCTGTGTCCCCAAAAGGCTGGCCATAGCTGACCACAGGCTGGAGGTGAACTGGGCGCCTCTGTCAGAGGTAATGTGGGCCGGTACACCAAAGCGAGATACCCAGGACGCAATCAGTGCTCGGGCGCAGGATTCGGAGGTGGTGTCAGTTAGCAGGACCTCCCTCAATGCCAGCGTGCGCCACTTTGTGAGCCGGTTCGAGTGCGCTGGAAAGTGGGTCGCCACAGTCCTGCATTTATCTGGGGAAGGGGGTAGACACAGGATAGATCTGGTGGTTCAGAATTGGTTCATGAGAGTCACTGGATCATTGTCATCTTCATCTTCAACAGTAATGTACATCACCACAGTCTGCAGTTACAGATGTTGGTAACAACAGCAGGCTGGGGTTGCAGCTGAGTAAAGCTGCAGCCCAGAACTACATGCTTGTTAAACAGAATACAATAGACAGGTGTTTGTTACTGCATTCAATAGATCAGATTGTGGCTCTGCTGCCTTACCATATTTAATTATGAATGATGGTGGACAATTGAATAGTTAACAGGAGGAGACAGCTCCAAGAATATTCCCATTCCCAGCTGTGTGTCCAGCATGAGTGCTCAAACAATTCTGAAGCACTCAACCAGTTTTAGCCAGAGTGCTATATAGACGATAGGCTTCAACTTGCTCTTGAGATCTCAACAGTTAGAAAAGCATGGTTCAGTCAATTTGATTGATTAGTCGAGAGAAACTTGAGAGCATTGGATAAAGCATTGAGATGATGTAACATCCCAGTACAAGGACCAGCTGTGCCATGAACCAGTGTTTTCCAGTACATTAAAAATATTGATACCTACCAAGCTCTGGAAAATTGACCACTATGTCCTGTTTAGAAAAAGCAGGGCAAATCTAATTTGACCAAATAGGTTGATCATGTGCTTGCAGTTATCTGCAAAATGAAGAAAGCTGTCATCAATAATGTGATCAAGCAGCATTTGCTCACTGATGCCACTTTGTGTCTCACTGGGACCATTCTGATCTTCACCTTAGTACAACCATACTAAATGCAAGGTGAGAGTTGCTGCCCTTGACTGTCAAGGCATCGTTTGTCAAAGTGTTGTATCAAGGAGTCTTGGTAAAGTCATGGTGTATCAAGGAGAAAATATTCCAAAGCTTGGGATCATATCCCACATAAACAAAAATGGTTGTATTTGTTGGGGGTCAATCTTCACCCCAAGACACCTTGGTTCTCCTTGGGGTAGTTTCTGGGACCCAACTATCTTCAGCCGTTTCATTGGTACAGTGATGCTGCTGTCTCCAGTGACCTGGATTTGATCTTGACCACTGGCACTGTCCATGTGGAGTTTGTACGTTATCCCTGTGATGTTTCACCTTTATTCTTTGGTTTCTTCTTGCATACCAAAAAGCAACTGGCAAGTGGTCAGTTTCTTTTATTTTTTGAGAAATACTTCAGTGCATTGGATAGAGGATTAAAATTAATGAGCATCCCAGTTTTGAGATCAGCTACTTTAAATTGCACCTAATATAGGTGAGTGGGAGGGGAACTGGGTGATTAGAAGCATGTAAGAGAAAACACTTGATTGACTGCAAGGCCAATGTTGTAAAGAAATTTTAATTAGGCCATATCTGAAATATTCTCTCTGTCATTGTGACTTTAACTGAAGCACACAGACAAGAATTGCAAATGAAACATTATTTTCAGCTCAAGTAAACATGGAGGTACAGGCACAGAGCTGGAGGAACTCAGTGGGTCAGGCAGAATGTAAGGAGGGAAATGGACAGCTGATGATTTTTTTCCATGCAGGGAGATATAGCGGATGAATGTTGTGTATGAATTTGTCTGAACTCAGAGAAAGCAATCACTTTTCTAACTCACTTTTCTGACATCGATAGCCTTGCACATCCCCTTTTAAACTTCCCCCTCCCAAACCTGTATGTATGTCCTCTAGTATTTGACATTTCTACCTCATATCTCTCAATTGTCTCCCCTCACCTTCTCATTCTACAGAGAACATTGCATATTTGTTCAACCAAAACCTGTTTTGGACCCTTTCTAAAGCTTTCACATCTTTCCTGTAATAATGAGACTAGAATTGCACACAATACTCCTAAGCCAACCTAATTTAAGTTTTCTTTAGCTGCAACTTGACTTATTGTTTTACTCAATGCCCCAACCTATGAAGGCAGGCATACCACATGTCTTTACCACCCAATGTGTTTGTGTGACAACGTTGAGCTATAGATTTGGATCCCAAATCCCTCTGTACATTACTTCTGTTTAGGGGCCTGCCATGAACTGTATACTTTCCCTCTTCATTTGACCTCATAAAGTGCAACACCTCAAGCTTGGATTGAACTCCATCAGTCACATTACTGCCTATATTTGTAAATGATCCATATCTTGCTGTATCCTTTAAGAGCCATCTACACTACACAGCTCCACTGATCTTCTGTCATCTGCAAACTTATTAACCTACCCTTCTACATTTTCATCGCAGTTATCGTAGTTAGCCAAGACCCCAATACTGATCCCTGTGGAACACCAATAGTCACAGCCCTCCAGCTAGAATAACACCCTTGCACCAACGCTTCTGTTGTATGGGCAAGCCGGTTCTGAATCCAAACTAAGTCATTGAGTCCTGTACGTCTTAATCTTTTTGAATAGCATGAAGTGGTCATGGTTAACATGGACACTAATGATATAAGTGTATGCCTGTATGCCTGAGTGACCAATGGGTCACTTGGGCCCTCAAGCTTACTCCTCCATTCAATAAGATTTTGGCTGATCTGACTGTGATCTCACCTCTGCAAACCCACCTACCTGTAGTAATCTCACCCATCTTTCTGCATACTTTATCAAGGATCTGTTTACCTCTTCTGTGGAAGAGAGTTCCATAGTTCAATAACTCTGAAAGAATAAAGTCACCCTCATTTCCATCTTACATTGTTGGCTCCTATGTTGAGGCAATGATTCTTCATTCCAGAAGAAATATTTGCTTCACGTCCACCCTATCAAGACTCATCAGGATTGTATATGTTCTCTCTTGCTTTGAAGGATATTCAAGGCTTTTTTTTAAAACAGTGTCATAGATGCTTGGAATGTGCTGGTACAACAGCAATGTTTAAGAAGCATTTACACAGATGCATGAACAGGCAGGGATTAGAGGGATATGTACTATGTGCAGGCAGGTGGGATTAGTTCAGATTGGTGACGTAATTAATACAAACACTGTGGGTGGGAGGACCTGTTTTTATGTTGTACTGTTTTGTGAGTATTACCTGAGCTACATGCAAATTTGGGAAAGGAGAAAAGAGATCAGAGAGTTTTAACAGCATGGCTCAGTGCAGTGAGAATTCCTCCAGGGGCTATGTTGTATTTTTGGTGTGAGATGTGTGAATTCTGGGAGACTTCCAGCCTCCCGTATGCCACATCTGCACCAGGTGCACCAAGCTGCCACTTAAATATACCACTTTGGGTACTGTTGGAGGTGGTGACCTACTGGGGGGAGCCACAGTCACTGGTGCTGTTGTACAGAAGAAGGCTGAAGTGGACTGCAGTCGTGACAGGACGTTCCAGTCAGAGGAACAGAGACGAAATTCTGTGGGTTATATGCAAGGTAGAGACACCCAGATGGAATATAGTCACCCAGGTGCCAGGGTCAGGGATGTCTGTGATTGGGTCCATTGAATTCTCAAGGGCGAAGGTGAGCAGCCAGGAGTCTTGGTACATATTGGCACCAATGACTTTGGTAGACAAGGTGCGGAGATCCTGAAGAGAGATTTTAGGAAACTATATGGAAAGCTGAGAAACTTACCTGCAGGGTAGTAATCTCTGGATTGCTGTCTGTACTACGCACCAGTGAGGGTAAGAATTTAATGATTTGGCAGATGAAAATGTGGCTGAAGAACTGGTGCAGGGGGCAGGGACTCAGATTTCTGAATCATTGAGATCTCTTCTGAGGAAGGTATGACCTCTGCAAAAAGATGGGTTGCACCTGAACCCTAGGGGAACCAATATCCTTGCGGGCAGGTTTGCTAGAGCTGTTTGGGAGGGTTTAAACTAAATTGGTGGGGGATGGGAACGGGAGTGATGGGGCTGAGAATGGAGTAGTTGGTTTACAAACAGAAGCAGTGTGTAGTGAGACTGCGAGCAAGAGATGACAGTGCAAAATTGCAATCAACAGGATGAGCTACAATGTAAAATGGGGACAAAATCAAAAAGAGTGATGAATGCAAGACTGAAGGTGTTATATTTGAATGCATGCAGTATACGGAAAAAGGTAGATGAACTTGTAGCACAGTTACAGATTGGCATATATGATGTTCTAGGTGTCTCTGAATTATGGCTGAAAGAAGATTATAGCTGGGAGCTTAATGTCCAAGGATACACAGTGTATTGAAAGGACAGGTAGTTTGGGAGAGGGGGTGGGGTAGCTCTATTGGTTTAAAAAAAGAAATCAAATCATTAGAAAGAGGTGACACAGGATTGATCAGAAGGTGTTGAATTGTTGTGGGTAGAGTTAAGGAACTGTAAGGGTAAAAAGACCCTAATGGGAGTTATCTACAGACCTCTAAACAGTAGCAAAGATGTGGTTTCCAAAATACAATGGGAGATAGATAATGCATGTCAAAAGGGCAATGTTATGGAATTTGGGTAGATTGGGAAAATCAGGTTGGTACTGGAACCCAAGAGGGGAATTTGTAGAATGCCTATGAGATGGCTTTTTAGAGCAGCTAGTGGTAGATCCACTCGTGGATCAGCTATTTTAGATTGGGTGTTGTGCAACAAACTGGAATTTATTAGAGAGCTGAAGGTAAAGGAACCCTTGGGTAGCAGTCACCATAATATGATCAAGATCATCCTACAATTTGAGAAGGAGAGCTAAAGTCAGAGATATCAGTATTACAGGGGAGTAAAGGAATTTACAGAGGCATGAGAGAGGAGCTGGCCAAAATTGATTGGAAGGAAACACTAGCAGGGATCACGGCAGAGCAGCTGTCTGGGAGCAATTTAGATGGCAGAGGACAGATACATTCCAAAGAGGTAGAAGTATTCTAAAGCAAACAGGAGGAAATCTGCAGATGCTAGAAATTCAAGCAACACACACAAAATGCTGGTGGAACGCAGCAGGCCAGGCAGGCAGCATCTACAGGGAGAAGCACTGTCGACGTCTCGGCCTGAAACATCGACAGCGTTTCTCCGTATAGATGCTGCCTGGCCTGCTGTGTTCCACCAGCATTGTGTGTGTGTTGCTTGAAGTATTCTAAAGGCAGGATGATGCAATTGTGGCTGACACGGGAAATTAAAACCAACATAAAGGCTAAAGAGAGGGCATATAATAGAGCAAAAATTAGTGGGACGTAGGAAGATCAGGAAGGTTTTTGAAAACCAGTAGAAGAAAGTGATATAGAAGGAAATGATGGAATACAAAGGTAAGCTAGCCAATAATATTAAAGAGGATACCATAAGGTTCTTCAGAAACATAAAGTGTAAAAGAGAAGCAAGAGTGGATATTGGACCGCTGGAGAGGTAGTAATTGGGGACAAGGAAATAGCAAACAAATTGAATAAGTACTTTGCATCAATCTTCACTGTGAAAGACATCAGCAGTATGCCGGAAGTTTAAGACTGTTAGGGGCAGAAGTGAGTAAAGTTGCCGTTACTCAGGAGGAGGTGCTTGAGATTCTGATAGGTCTGATGGTGAATGGTCATCTGGACCAGATGGTGTACATTCAAGAGTTCTGAAGGAAGTGGCTAAAGAGATTGTGGAAGTATTAGTAATGACTTTTCAAGAATCAATGAATTCTGGCATGGGTTTAGAGTACTGGAAAATTAGAAATGTCACTCCACTGTTCAAGAAGGGAGGGGGCAGAAGAAAGGAAATTACAGGCCAGATAGGACCTTAGTTGTTGGGAAAATGTTGGAGTCAATTGTTAAGGATGTGGTTTCGTGGTACTTGGAGACACATGATAAAATAGGCCAAAGTCAGTGTGGTTCCCTTGAGGGAAAATTTTCCCTGACAATCTGTTGTTGGAATTATTTCAAGAAATTACAAGTAGGGTAGACAATCAAGAATTGGTGGATGTTGTGTACTTGGATTTTCAGAAGGCCTTTGACAGTGTGCCACATATGAGGCTGCTTAACAAGTTAAGAGCCCAAAGTATTACATGAAATGTCAATGATTTGAATGAAGGATTGATGGCTTTGTAGCCATGTTTGCAGACAACACAAAGATAGTTGGAGGGGCAAGTGTTGTTGAGGAAATGGGAGGGAGCAGAAGGTCTTGAGTATTAGGAGAATGAGCAAAGAAGTGGCAGATGGAATACAGGATCAAGAAGTGTATGGTCATGCACTTTGGTAGAAGAAATAAAAGTGTATGGAGACTGTTTTCCTAAATTGAGAGAAATTTCAAAGGGACTTGGGGGCATTAATTTGCAGGTTCAGTAGGAAGGAAAACAAATGCCATGTTAGCATTCATTTCAAGAATATAAAAGCAAGGATGTAATGTTGATGCTTTATAAATCACTGGTGAACCCTCATTTGGAGTATTGTGAGCAGTTTTAGGCCCCTTATTTAAGAAAGGATGTACAGACATTAGAGAGGGTTCGAAGGAGGTTCACTGAAATGATTCTGAGATTGAAAGACTTGTCGTGTGAGGAGTGCTTGATGGCTTTGGGCCTCTATTTACTGGAATTCAGAAGAATGAGGGGAAGGAACCTCATTGAAACCTATTGAATGTTGAAAGGCCTCAATAGAATAGATTTGGAGAGGTTGCTTCCTATGGTGGGAGGAGTCTAAGACCAGAGGTCACAGCCTGAGAATAGAGGGTCATCCATTTAGGATGGCGATGAGGAGGAATTTCTTTAGCCAGTGAGTGGTGAATCTCTGGAATTTGTTGCCACAAGCTGCTGCGCAGGCCAAATCATTGGGTATATTGAAGGTGGAGGTTGATAGATTTTTGAAGAGTCAGGGCATGAAAGGATGTGGGGCTGAGAGGGAAGTGGATTAGCCATGATGAAATGGAGCAGAACAGCCTAATGGTAGCTATACATAATAGAAAAATGATAAATTACAAAAGGTGTGTGTGTGCGCACACGCACGCGCACACACACAGTGTTTACCCACTTGGAAGTTTTCATGCTTTATTCTTTTACAACATTGAATCATTATGGATTTAATTTGGCTTTTTTGACACTGGTCAACAGAAAGACTCTTTTGTGTCAAAGTGAAAACAGATCTCTACAAAGTGATCTAAATTACAAATTGATTGCATAAGTATTCAACCACTTCAATTCAGTATTTAGTAAATGCACCTTTGGCAGCACTTGCAGCCTTGAGTTTGTGTGGATAGGTCTCTATCAGCTTTGCACATCTAAACACTGCAATTTTTCCTCATTCTTCTTTACAAAACTGCTCAAGCTCTGTCAGATTGCATGGGGATCGTGAGTGAACAAACCTTTTCAAGTCCAGCCACAAATTCTCAATTGGATTGAGGTTTGGACTCTGACTTGGCCACTCCAGGACATTAACTTAGTTGTTTTTAAACCATCATGTGTAGTTTTGGCTTTATGCTTTGGGTCATTGTCTTGCTGGAAAACAAATCTTATTCCAAACTGCAGTTCTCATCAGGTTTTCCTCCAGGATTTCCCTGTATTTTGTTGCATTCATTTTACTGTCTACCTTCACAAACCTTCCAGGGCCTGCTGCAGTGAAGCATCCCCACAGCATGATGCAGCCACCACCATGCTTCATGGTAGGAATGGTGTGTTTTTGATGATGTGTGGTTTTTTGCTTATACCAAACATAGCATTTAGTCTGATGACTAAGAAGCTCAATTTTGATTTCATCAGAACATAGAACTCTCTCCCACATGCCTTCTGGCAAATTCTAGCTGAGATTTCATCTGAGTTCTTTTTTAAACCAGTTACTTTCTCTTTGCCACTGTTCCATAAAGCTGCAATTAGTGAAGCACCCAGGCAACAGTTGTATGCGCAGTCTCTCGTATCTCGGCCGCTGAAGCTCGTAACTCCTCTAGAGTTGTCGTAGGTCTCTTGGTGGCCTTGCTCACTAGTCCCCTTTTTGTATGGTCACTCAGATTTTGAGGATGGCCTGCTCTAGGCAGATATTCTTTCCATTTCTTGATGATTGACTTAACTGTACTCCAAGTGACTTGGAAATTTTCTTGGATCCATCTCCTGACTTGTGCTTTTCAATAACCTTTTCATGGAGTTGCTTGGAGTGTTCTTTTGTGTTTGTGGTGTAGTTTTTGCCAGGATCCTGACTCACCAGCAGTTGGACCTTTCAGATACAGGTGTATTTGTACTACAATCAATTAAAACACCTTGACTGAACACATGTGGTCTCCATTTAACCAACTATGTGACTTTGAAAATCAATTCAGCAAAGACAGACCAACAGAGGCTGATAAAGGGAAAAAATAACAAAGCAGACCATAAAAGCTTCTATGAATAAAAATGAAATAAGACATAGTAGCAGAATTGAGCAATTTGAATTATTGTATAATCATTATATATATAATGATATATGATATAATTCTCTTGTATCACCCGCATAAGTCATGAAATTTGTTTACTTTTTTTGGGGAAGCAATACAGTGCAATACGTAAAATTGCTAGGCATCCTAGTTATTTTTATTTATAAAAGTAAAAAATAATATCAGGTGACATGCAGGGTCTGGGAATTTTCAGAAAACTAGAAATTAATAGAACTGAAAATCAATTAAGTAGTTTAAAAATATTAGACAAGTGCAAGATGTTGCTTTTAGGAAGAAAACTAAGTGTTGGATTTTCACAGTGCATGGTAAGGTGCTGGGGTTTATTGTGGAAAAGAGTGACTCAGGATTACAAGTACTAATGCTGTATGGCTCTTTGGAAGAAGTGAATGCACTGTGTGTTATCTTTCAATGTTCCATAGATTCCTGAACTCTACCATTGATAGCAATATACTTCTGTAGAGCTAAAGACCTCAGAAGTAGTAAAATCTCAAACAAGAGAAAATCCGTAGATGCTGGAATTCCAAGTAATGCACACAAAATGCTGTAGGAACTCAGCAGGCCAAGCAGCATCTAGAGAAAAGAGTAAACGGTCAATGTTTTGGGCCAAGACCCTTCGTCAGGATTCAGTAGGATCTGTTGTTAAGAAAATGGCAGAGACTACTTCACTAATAACAACAGGACAAAATGGGTTTATGAAAAGGAAATAATGTCTGACAAATTAATTGAAGTTTTCTGTGGCTGCATTTAAGAATAATAAAGAATCTCAGTTGATGTGTATATTTGGACTCAAAATATTTTAAGCAAATTTTGGGCACATATGATTTGAGGCTTTTATTGTATAGTAGTATGGGTTGAAGATTGATTAATGGTCAGAGACTAAGAGTCATTTTTGGGTTGGAAGGCAGAAACCAATTGGGTGCCACAGGGCTTTGGGCAGAGCTGCAAGTGTAAATGATTCATATCCATGATTTAGATGAAAACAATATATTATTTCCAAGATTTACTGATGATTCAAAGCTGCGTAGCGTTGTGATAAAGATGGAGAAAGGTATTGATTGAAAGTCAACAGGCTGAGTGAGTGGGCAAGGGTATGTCAGATAAAATGCAATGTAGAGACGTTTAAGTTCAGTCACTTTGGGGGGAAAAATTAGAAAGCAGAGCAGCTGGAGCACTTTTAAAATGTGAGGGAGTAACAGGTGTGGGGTACAGAGATCACTGAAAATTAATGTGCAAATAATTTTGAAGTCAAGCTATATATTACTTCCATTGCAAAAGAATCTTTGTACACCACTTAAGATGTACTAAAATTAACTGTGACCCTTACAAAACTGCATTTCAAGTATTAAATTCACAGAGAGAGAGAGAGAGAGAGATACAGCCCGTTCTACATGACAAGTCCATGCTGATCACTAAGCATATATTTTTACACTCATCCTACCCTATACCAGATCATTCTCCATGTTCGCATCAAGTATCTCTCCACCCCCACTACCAATTATCTAACATTGGGATAATTTATTGCACACTTTTAGGATCTGGGGAAGGCCCACATGGTCCAGGGATAATGTGCAAACTCCAACAACCCAAGGTCAGGATTGAACCCAGGTCATTGGAATCAGGCAGCTGCTCAACAAGCTGCACCACCTACTTTGCATAAATCACATTTGTATCCAAAGAGGCAGATGACTTGTATGTAACTGCTGGCACAGAGACACCATCCACATTCACCAGATTAACTCAAGGCCCTTTTTAATTTATTGAAGCAGTACAGGAGGAACATTTCTTTAGCATTTACACGAGCACTGACTAGATAAATGCCCTGCATTTGCTGTTTCTAGATCATTGTGGAATCCAGAGGATTTTTTTTTTTTACAAATGGTTTCTATCTTTCTCACTGTTTCTTCAACTATATTTCAAAAAATCTGAGGAGGTGGTCAGAGGTTGAATGCATCCATTCAACTATTTCTGCCAAGCCCCAATTTGTAATTCTCACTTCCTTCCATGCACTTGAGCTAATTTTGTTCTTGAGATTCAGCAACTATTCCCACCCGGTTTCCCTCCTGGCTATATTTCAGCTGATCATATTGAAGTTTCTTGCTGGTAGGTTCTAACTCCTTCCATTGAAAACTTATCATCTTGACCCTCTGCAAATTCTTTAAATGTGATGACCTCCCAAATTCATAATCAAGTTTCTGCAAAGTCATGTTTGGATCTTTCCATTTGTTTTTGCTCCCTACTGAAATATCCTTTTTAAAAATTAGTTTATTTGTGACTGTGTATGGTCAACTGCTGCTCATCGGTCACCTTGAATTTTGATGGTGAGATCAGTTAAATATAGAAAAAAAAAGTCAGTCCAGTGGGCATTGGCATGATGAGTCATATGGGAGGATTAGAAAGATAAATTGCATCTGACTGGTAAGGCAACTGAATTAGAAGTCCAGTGTAAACAGTAGAAGCACATCACGTTAAACTACCCATCTTCCCATTCTGTTTGCATTCCTTCTGCTATTGGAGATACAGGTACTGTGTGAGCCTTAGTCAATCACTTCCAAAATCCACAGAAGACAGTCATCCTTGAGACTGTGTGGCTGCCAAACAAATGACAAGAAGTGTGCAGTTACAGCAGTGTGATGTTCCCCTTTTTATTCTACAATTTAGCTCATGCAGCTTCATTTGTAATATTTCAAATATTTCATTCTTATGTCTGCAACATTTTTAAGCAACATTGTCAACCTACCATCCCCATTGAATCCCTCCAGTGAGTAATGTTAAGTTGCCATGTATGATTAAGTGGTCATTTTGTCTTTAAGTAGGATTAGTATAGTTGGGAAAATGGTCATAAGGATGCGGTGGGCTTCGGGCCTGTTTCTGTGCTGTGCAACTTCAGGCGTCATAGTAGCGTCACGGTTCCCTCAACACTATTACAGCTCGGGGCGTCCAAGTTTGGAGTTGAATTCCAGTGTTGTCTGTATGTCCTCCCCATGGAATGTGTGGGTTTTCTCGGATGCTTCAGTTTCCTCACACGTTATAAAGCTTGGGTTAAATCTGGTGTTACTGGGAAGTGCGGCTCAAAGGGTCGAAAAGGAATATTGATGCCATATCTCAATAAATAAACAAATAAATAAATTCCATGGCACCTTCATGCAGTTGAATAGGCACCAAAGAACTTGCAGACTATAAGGGGCTCTTGGCCAGAGTGGCATTGTCCATGTTCTGTTTACATTTGACATAGTAGTCATCTATTTGGCCTATTCAATCAGTGCTGGTTCTCAGAACGAACCCATTTCTCCATAATCTCACTTTGCACATGCCCATTATTGCCCCTTGATTCTTCTACTACCCACTGACACCAGGGGTAATTTGAAGTATCCTGTTAAATCTAATAACCTTTGTAATGTGATGGAAACTGGAGTATTGAGAGGAAGCCCACGTGGCCATAAGGGAATGTGCAAACTCCTTGCAGCACTGGCATTCTGAATCAATCCTACGTGAATGGAGCTGTGAGATTGCTGCATTGCCTGTGGTGCTGCTGTGTCATTCTCTGATGTGGTATAGTAGCATTCTTGGCTGACTGGCTAAGGGACAAGTGAGAACTTGTTAGGTGTCAATGTCAGGAGTCCGAATACTTTAATCTTGTGTGGATGCAGCTGTTTATTGCTCAGAACCACAACTCCTCCCTGGGTCAGGTTGCTATCATCCCTGAAGGCTCCGTACAAAACTCTTAAGTAGAGATTGTTCCAGAAATTTGACCACCATCTTTAAATGCAGCTTTGGCATTCCTATGCCTGTTGCCTCCTTCCCTACTGGCCAATTGCAGTTTAATCACATTCTTATCTTCACCCCTCATTCTCTGATAGCAAAAACTCACTAGTGGTTACCGTCTAGTCAGGGGCACCAGCAAAGTAAATGTATCAGGCTCATGGGCAACAATTCACACTCCACGTTGTGACAGAGGATTGTCAGAATCTTGACAGCCAGCCTCTCATCGATGTACAGCATGGGCTGGAGTGGTCTTTATTTGAATGACTGCAAGAGCCTCATCCCGGTCTGGACTGTCCAGTTGTTTGCTAGCCCAGCCATTGAAAGGGTTCAGTTCATTTGTATTCACTCCCCATTCCGACTGGCATTTCTTCTCTTTCTCAGTCTGCCATGTATCAAAGTTGTGGAATCTGACGTCTCTGCTGGAACTGAGATCCCTTCCCATCTATTTACCGAACATTTTTCTGTTCTGAGCGAAACAGCTAATCATCTACCTTCAGCAACCAGCCTTCATTACAGAGTACAGTTACCGTTATGCTATAACACACTGTTCACACTCTCTCTGTGTCTGAAGCTTTTGCTGTGGATCTGCTTTTATCAGGTGTGGTCAGGTCTGACACAACCAGTTGGTGTTCATCACTTGGATTCCCTGTAATGACACTGCTACCGGGTACACTCGATCGCTTGCTCTGTCTGAGAGGGTGACAAGAAGCTGGGTCACACGGTTTTACCTGAGCCCAGTGTTTGCATTGGCTGCCTCACTGGGACTGAACACCAACACAGGCGTCGTTCGTCTGGAGCACCACCTGTGGTTCGATCCACCTGGGAATGAAACCTGTCTTATCAGCCAGCTCCCTACCATGGTCACCTGGCTGTGGGAGGAGTATCTTCTCTCCCTTGGCTCTCTGAGCAATATGTTGCTGCTGTTTTGTTCGATCCCTCAATGTCTTGCCCTGATTACAGTGGTCCTTCACATTTACAATTAATCCTAAATTGGCATCTGTAGTTTCTTCCTGTACCCTTGTAATTTCTGTAACTTCATGTTCTTCTGTTGTCCTCTTTGCACCAATGTCTTCCCGCCCATTCCCTACTATCCTTTTTCTGGTAAGCCTTTACTTCAATCATGCTACCTCCTCAGGCAACTACACTACTTCCAACAGCCCCTGACTGTGTTTGGCCCCTCACCTTGGGGCCTCCTGACATTATTCCCACACTTTACCCTGTCTGGGGCTGCTGTCTCTCTGTGGGCCATGTTAGCTGCTCTGTGGGTCACACAGTCTTGTTATTTGTTATTTCTCTTTATTTCTCCTTTTCCTGCCTTACTCAGTGTGTCAATCCTCAGGACAGAACCTTCATTGCTTGGCCACACCAAAAAATCTACAGGAAGCTGCACTCCCTCAGCCTCAAGTTCCTGGGGCTGATTCTCTCTACCCTCATTGTTTCACCTCCAGCACCTCTCCAGTCATGGGCGAAGGTAGATCAGCTATCAATACTGACCCCCCATATCCACTAACATTTCACATTGCCGGCTCCCTTATAAACCTCTTGTGTACATCCATGGATGGCCACCACTGGCGGTACAGTAGTCAGAATCAGAAAGAGAGGGTGCTGCTGTAGATTCTGCCTGCTTTGGTGAGTGACTCTCACACTTTTTTCAGGACATTGCCTCTGGTGAACTGCAATAATTTCCTTGAGCTTTCACCAGAATTCTGCATTTCTGCAGGCGACTTTAAATGAGGGAAACTCTGTCAAAATGCTCTGCTTTTCTTTGGGAGTGAAGGGCTTATGGATAGCTGTAATCGGGGTCAAGGCCTAGCTCAGGTCATCAGGGTTCTTGACCTGACGTCAAAAGGTGTCATCCCAACAGGTATATCTGGATATAACCTCTCCCTCAAATATCTCCACACTAATTCCCATATTATGCAAAACATAAACAGTGGATAAAACTAAACAGTACATACTTAAAACCAGAGTACGTACTCTGCAATCTGCTACTTGTGTGTGTCTGAGCTCGTAATGCCTGTTGTATCCCTTTGCATTTAACTGTTTCACCAAGGTTACAGATGTATTCTTAAAACAAGTAGACACACACACGCATGCGTCTGCTACTATACAATTCCCTGAACTGTATAGTGACACACGCCACTGGTGTCCTGGATGGTCAGTAACCACCTTTCGCAAGTGATGGCCCTGTCTCAGATTACCCAAAGATCTCTATCCCTCACATAAACACACCTACATGCGCGCATACACACACTACTTTTATATTTACCAATTTAGTTCTCCGCCGTGTTTGTGGTACAGTTGGTCCTCCTTATCCATGTGTTCTGCATGCGCGAATTCAACCAACCGCGAATCGAGAAAACCCAGAAGTGCTCTTCCAGCACTTATTGTTCGAGCATGTACAGACTTTTTTTTTCTTGTCATTATTCCCTAAACAATGCAGTATAACAACTAGTTTACATAGCATTTACGTTGTATTAGGTATTATAAATAATCTAGAGACGACTTAATCTATACGGGAGGATGTGCGTAGGTTATCGTGGATCGGGATCGATAAAAACCCAGTTCTTTTACTAAGTAAGTTGGAACAGGTACATCCGATATTATTTAGCGTCAGTTAATCAAACGTTTGTCTTAGTATATAGTATATATTTTACCTTTCTATGCATATAAAACACTTAATGTATGTTTCAGCGCTGGGCGATCCAGTGACAGATCACTCCCGAACACGCTATCCTTCCGTGCCGGGTTGATGAGGAGGATCAAAACCCCAAAACTCAATAATTAAACCACTGTGTTGCTTAGTAATAATTGTAGCTTTCATCGGGGCAGGGCCTTTCTCACTTTATCCTTTAAAATTGTTCCGATCGTTGACCGACTGTAGCTTAATGCTTTTCCAATGAATGATAGCAATTCATCTCTTTCCGATTGTATTATTTCAACTTTATTTTCAATCATGATCATGATTATTTTCGTGAACAGAAACACTGCAGATTCAGAGCTCTGCTGCCGGGTCCTAATGTCCACCAAACTGAGACAGGTTAAATAAGGTCCGGGGTTCCGTTGAGTCCTAAGGTCCACTGCATTGAACAGGTCGAATAAGAGACCTGAGCATCTGCGTTTTTTTGGTATCGGCGAGGGGTCCCGGAACCAACCCCTCGCGGATAGGGAAGGCCGACTGTACTTCGTGAATAGATCAAAGTCTGAATACTAATCTTAAAGAAATACTCACCCTGGACAAGCCTCCAAATGTTGTGACTGTGGAAAAATAACATCACCAGAGAGACACTGAAGCTGGTGGATTATAGAAGTCTTTATTAGCAAAACAAGCAGGAATCATACTGGAGACACTTTTAGAAGAAGAGAGCTGCCTGATTCAATATTGTATGATATTTCTATATGCCCAAAGATCAAAGGTAACAGTAGGAGAATTCTATAGTTACAATGCATTTACAGTGCTTCCTTTGAATTGCATATGATTTTCAAACACCTCTGTCTTCACGCGAACACTGCAGACACCCAAAATTAATGTTAATCCAGGTGGCTCTGGGTTGGCTGCATTCATGCATATTCAGACATCTTGGGTCAAATCGAGTGTTTTTTGTTTGCAATCAACCTCAGTCTGCAACTCCAAGAACGTCATTGTTTTGGGTACATTTTAAATTCAAGCTACAATCCACATTCAGGTCTGAAGACTGGTTGCTGTTGAAATTAATATTTGCTATATACCGTAACTCCAGAATACATCCTAACAACTTGGTATAGTGGCATTCTGGGCTGACTGGTTAAGCGACAAGTGAGAGCTAGTTGGGTGTCATTGTCAGGAGAGTGAATACTTTAATCTTGTGTGGAAGCAGCTGTTTCTCGCTCAGAACCACACCTCCTCCATGGGTCAGATCATTTGGTGGCTTTGTAAACTGCTGTAGGACATATTGAATCACTGTCATCATATCTCTGTTTGCAGTGGAATCCAGCGACTACTTTGTCGGTCTGACTGCTTGTATAGTATTTGCAATGCTCATTCATGGCTTCAACAGTCGTGTGATTGAGTAGTCATTTCTTTTTTGAGAACTCGTCCCTGGTGCCATGAGCACTATTAATTTTCCATAGATCTGTGTAATTGAAAACAAAGTTTATAGACTTCATATATGCTCATTGCCATTGAACTCAAGCTGTGGTATAAGGTTTGAGTAGTAAACCATGAAGTAACAACACTGGGGCAGTTAGCTGCAGGCTCCCTGCTGAGTGCTATTGGTGCTTGCTACTTACAAGGACAATAGAATTTCAGGCCCGCTGTGTGATTGTTAGTAGGTTTGCCTTTTAGGCTATAAATAAACATCACCTTAACATTGATCACCCAGGTAAATTGTAAAGTGATGGCAGGGTTTAAAATATGATCTGGTTATTTGAACAGCTTCTACATCAATATGCATTGACCTTAAAAAAAATCCTTGCATTGATGTTTTAAAAGTTGCGAGTTTTCTCTGTGATTTCACATGGAAACAGTAATCCATATTGAAAAATAGCAATCTGATCTTAGGCTTTTTCCACTGCCACTAAATGGTGAACATTTGTTTTTCTTTTTAGGAAAAAATTGCACATCGGTTTATTATAATATTATAACCTGAAGCCTTTCTGTCTTGTTGAAGTAAGTTAAATGCTGAAATTTTGCACTTGTATTAAGCCTATTCAGGTTTGCTTACCTCTTTATTAAACATCTGTATATTTTCCAGGGTTGAGTTATATTTATGTTCCTGATGTCAATATGTGACTGCAGTAAATGATGTACTGAGGCTGCATGAGACTTCTCAGGGGATCAGGAATGGAGTCTAAGACTGACAGTCCGCCTGTCTGGGGCACATCATCTGAACAGGATCAGACTCCGACTCAGGTGAGTGCATTCTGTCACTGGAACAGGGAATCACTTTGTAAATCGTATGATCAGCTGTGTTGCTTCAGGCAGATTGTTTGGATGAGCTATAAGAGGTGAATAGAAAGGAACATTGCGATAGCTATAAGAGGAATGGCATCACAAAGGAAAAATAATGGACTGATGAAATTACCCAGTTACTTTGCACTTTCTTCAACAGTCCTCTTTAGGATATATATTCACTGCAGCCTAGTCAGTGGTCAGGGCCATGCTTAGTGCCCTGTTAAGTATGGAATTCTAGGACTGTAAACCAGAAAACTCAAAGGCATACAGGGATTTTCTCATCTCAACTTCAGTATTGAATCTGCTGCAGAGCGTTTACAGAACTAAATGTTTCCTCACCATCACAAGACAAATTTGAGGTGTGTGTTAGGGACAGGGAGTAGAGGAGTGATGGTTAGGGGACAGGGGAAA
Organism: Hypanus sabinus; assembly: GCF_030144855.1. Taxonomy (NCBI): domain Eukaryota; kingdom Metazoa; phylum Chordata; class Chondrichthyes; order Myliobatiformes; family Dasyatidae; genus Hypanus; species Hypanus sabinus. Next base: position 29,120,312 of record NC_082739.1, read on the forward strand.
TGAAAGCTGGCAATGATTATTGATGAATTGCATAGAATATAGAACAGTATAGAATAGGAACAGACTCTTCAGCCCACAGTGCTGTGCCAAACCAGTTAAGTGGAGACAATGCCAACTCGGGGTGCCACTCTCTGGTGACATACTGACTCACCTATGTTGAAAACCTGAAAGGCCAGAGTGAAGTGTGGTGCTCAGACTAAACAGTGTTTTTCATGGGGGTTCAAACAGAGTTTATGTGATTGACCAAGCATCCACTCTGCTGTATTATTGCTCTTAAAGCTAATGGCCAACTTTCCATTCATTCTTTGAATTATTTCATATGCTCTCTATTGTTTATCTGGTCCTGAATTTCAAGCCCTAACTGCTCACTTATTCTTTCAGTTACTGTTATTCTGCGTTAATGATTACAGCAAAGAAGGAGGCCATCTGCCCCATCTTGTTTGTGCTGACCCTCAATCACTATAGAAGCTCACCATGTTGTGACTCTTTCTCTGTGGCCTAGCATATTTTCTCACTATTTATCCAATTCCCTATTAAAGACCACAATGGAAACTATCTCTACAGTATCTGCAGGCAGTACAATCCAAGTTCCAACCACAAGTTGTTTGAAAAAATTGGTATTACTTAACTGTTTTTTGTTCTTTCTTCTGGTGGCCTCCAGTCCTTGATATCTTTGTTAAAGGAACGGCCTTGCATAATCCCCTTTGTTCAGATCCCTTATTTTCTACACATCATCAAATCTTCCTGCAGCCCTCTCTTTTAAAAATAATAGACCCAGTGCCTCTAACCCATCATCATAATTGTTGCCCTTTATTCCAGAAGCCATTCTCATAAATCTTCACTGAGCCCTCTCTAATGCTGGTCTATCCTTCCTATCTTGTGACCAGAATTGAATGTAGCATAACCATTGAGTCTGGACAAGTGTTTTACAAAGTTCAGAATTACTTCACTGCTTTGATGCTCTCTGCCTCCATTAAATTGTGTGGAATTGTGTGCTTTCTCAATTTGTTCTGCTACTTTCAATCCTCCCAGGCAGACAGGCTCAGGAGTATGTATGCACAAGTATGTATCTTTAACTGAATTATATCTCCTAATTTTTGATACTGAAATTTATCACCTCTCACTTTTAAACTTTGTCTGCCAACATTACCCTGTAAATATCCTGCTGCTATCTCTGATTTTCTTCCTTACAGTTGACAATACAGACAAGTTTTGCATTATCTGCAAATCTGGATATTATGGCTGACACCCCTATGTCAAGGTCATAAAGATAGATCAATATAAACAATGAGAACCTTTTCTGAACATATAACCTTCATTATATTAAATAACTGGATCATATTTCTCATTACATCCTTTGAAGGAGAACAACCTCAGTTTTTTTTAATCTCTCCATGTAGCTGAAGTACCTTGTCCTTGGAGACCGTTTGATAGATGTCTTCTGCACCTGCTCTAAAGTCTTCACCTCTTTCCTAATGTGTGGTACCTAGAGCGAATACATTACTCCAGCTGTGGCTAAACCAGTGTTGTATAAAGATGCAACACAACTTCCTTGTTTTTGTACTCAGTGCTTTGACTTGAAAGATTGCTATCCTTTCTTTCTTTAACTACCTCTTCAGCCTGATGTGCCACTTTCAATGAACTGTGCACATGCACTTCCAGATCTCTATTCTCTCAACACTTTTAGAATTGTTCCCTCTGATTTATATTGTCTCTTAAGACACAGTTCTTCCACTTCTAACCTTGGAAGTCCTTTGTATATTCTGTATACCCAAGTCCAAATTATTATTATATATTACAAAAGCAAGTGGTATGTATGCTGACTCATGGGGAACCTCACTGTACACTTCCCTCTAGTCCAAACAGAAACATGAACTACCACTCTTTCCTATACAATAGTCAGTTTTCTATCCATGCTGCTTCACTCCCCTTTATTTCATGGGATTCATTCATGATTCCATTTTGTAAATCCATCTATATCACATGAGCATCATTTCCTTCGATAGGCCCTTTCTTATGTCATCAAAACACTCTCATCAGATTAGTTAGGCACAATTTTCCTTTCACAAATCCATACTGGCTTTCTCTAATCAAACAGCATGGCTATACCTGTTCTGATTATCATTTCCAGAATTTTACCTATTACAGAAGTTAACCTGAGTGATCTGTGGTTACTTCTTTATCCTTGCACTCTTCATTGAACAGAAGTGAAACATTCATAGGGTAGTTCCCCGAAATGAACAGATATTTAGAGGATTATGGTCAGAACCTCTGCAGTTTCCCCCTTCCTTTCCTCAGCATCTTAGAATCTATTCCATTTGCACCAGGATTGTTTATACATATGAAATGCAGCTAGTCTCTCTTGTATTTCCTCTACTGATGTTTTGTCCACCTGGAGTATGGTACTGAGGCTTTATGAGGTGTTGGTCAGACCGCACTTGGTATATGATGAGAAATTTTAGGCCCCGTGTCTTAGAAAGAATGTGCTGATATTGGAGAGGGTCCAGACAAGGTCACAGGGATGAGGCATGTTTGATGGCTCTGGGCTTGTACTCACTGGAGTTTAGAAGAATGAGGGAGAATCTCATTTAAACATGTTGAAAGGCCTCGATATAGTGGATGTGGAGAGGATGTTTCCTATAGTTGGAGAAGTCCAGGACCAAAGGGCACAGCTTCACAATACAAGGACATCCCTTTAGAACAGAGTTGAGGAGGAATTTCTTTACCTAGAGGGTGATGAATCTGTGGAATTCATTGCCACAGGCAGCTATGGAGGACAAGTCATTGGTTATATTTGTAGCAGTGGTCGATAGGCTCTTAATTAGTAAGAGTGTCAAAGTTTATGAGGAGGAAGCAGGTGAATAGGTTGAGAGGGATAATATATCAGCCGTGATGGAAAGGTGGAGCAGACTCTGGCTGAATGGCCTAATTCTGCTCCTATGTCTTATGGTCTACTTTTTTTTTTAATTAGTTTTTTTATACATTTTCTACATCGCTACAGATAAAAAAACCCCAGATCAAAATGAAGAACATTGATACAGTGCAAAAATAAACATACAATAATAATAAGGTACAAATAAGATAAATGAGAAAGCACCCAAATTGAAGACATGTAAAATTAGTATCCTCCCCAAGCCCCGCAACAAAAAAAAACTCCAGACCAACCACAACACAATATAGAGAATATAAATCAGGACAATCAAACCCCCAAAACTGTAAATACACTTAGCAACAGAAGATATTAATGCCTACTACCAAAAGAAAGGAGCTGAAAGCAAGGGACCGGGAAAAAAACCTTAGTTAAGAGGAAGGTTATGAAAGTACTCAATAAAAGGTCCCCAGACCTTTAAGCCATTGAGATCATTAAGCCATTGAGCATGCGTGGGCAGGGCAACATCTCTCCATCTCAGGAGGATTAAACGTCTAGCCAGGAGAGAAGCAAACGATAATATTCGACACTTAGTCGAACTCAGACGTAAATTTGTCTCACCCCAGAAACCGAACAAAGCAATTAAAGGGTTAGTTTCTAGGTGGTGATTCAGAATATACGATAACGTTATGAAGACATCTTTCCAAAATTTCTCCAAGCTAGGACAAAACCAGTACATATGAATGAGAGAGGCCTCACCCCTTTTGCATTTATCACAAAGCGGACTAATGTTAGGGTAAAATCGAGATAATTTAGATTTAGACATATGGGCTCAATGAACAATCTTAAACTGTAAAAGGCAATGGCGAGCACAAAGAGAGGTTGAATTAACCGAATTGAGAATCGAGTCCCAAGTCTCATCAGATAAGGAGGTATTTAAATCATGCTCCCAAGCCATTTTAATTTTATCCACAGGGGCACGTCGTAAGGCTGCTAATTTATCAAGAATAAATGATATTAAACCTTTACCTAGTGGATTAATAGAAAGAAAGAAATCCATAACATTTTTCTCAGGCATTTCAGGGAAGTTAGGAATTAAAGGATAAATAAAGTGTCTAATTTGGAGATATCTAAAAAAAATGAGCATTGGGCAGATTGAACTTAGCAGAGAGCTGTTGAAAAGAAGCAAAGCGATTATCAATGAAAAGATCTTCAAAATGTCTAATGCCCTTCCTATACCAATCATGGAATGCTGAATCGTACGTAGTAGGTAGAAAAAGGTGATTATGTACAACAGGGCTGGAAACGGAAAAACCATGGAAACCATAAAATTTCCTAAACTGAGCCCATATACACAAAGTGTGTCTAACAAGAGGATTAACTATTAATCTGGACAAACTACTTGGGAGTACAGAGCCAAGAAGTGCAGAGATAGATAAATCTTTAGTGGAGCTCAACTCCATTGCCACCCAATTAGGGCACTCGGGTTGGCCATGGAAAAAAGACCAAAAGGTAGCACAACGTATATTGGCTGCCCAATAATATAAACGAAAGTTAGGTAAAGCCATGCCACCCTCTTTTTTAGGTTTTTGGGGATAAACTTTATTAATTCTAGAGCGCTTATTCTTCCACAGATATGACAAAATAATAGAGTCTAAGGAATCAAAAAAAGATTTAGGAATAAAAATTGGGATTGATTGAAATAAATATAAAAATTTAGGGAGAACAAACATTTTAACAACATTAATACGACCGACCAAAGACATAGATAGAGGTGACCATTGTAACAGACTCTGTTTTATAGTATATGAAAGATTGGCAAAGTTTTCACGAAAAAGATCTTTAAACTTCCTTGTGACTGTAATCCCAAGATAAGTAAATTGATTATGAACTACTTTAAAAGGGAGATCACGGAATGTTAATTCCTGTACTTCTTTATTAATTGGGAAAAGTTCACTCTTATGTAAATTAAGTTTATAGCCAGAGATCTGGCTAAACTGATCAAGAAATGAAAACATTGGAGGTAAGGATGTAGATGGATTTGAAAGGAAAAGTAATAAGTCATCAGCATAAAGAGAAACTTTATGCTCAACACCACCTCTCCAAATCCCGGTCAATTCAGGACAATTTTGAAATGCTATCGCCAAAGGTTCTATAGCTAAATCAAAGAGAAAGGGACTTAAAGGGCATCCCTGACGGGTGCCACGTTTGGGGTTAAGTAACTGGGATTTCTGAAAATTAGTCAAAACAGAGGCAGTTGGACACAGATACAGCAATTTGATCCAAGAGATAAAACTTTGACCGAGGTCAAATTTTTCTAAAACTGCAAAAAGGTAGTTCCACTCTATACGATCAAATGCTTTCTCCGCATCGAGGGAAATAACACATTGAGGAATCCCAATTGGAGGTGAATATAAAATGTTAAATAAATGCCGAATGTTAAAAAAAGGAAGACTGTTTTTAATAAAACCAGTTTGATCCTCATAAATAATAGAGCGAATAACAGTTTCTAATCTATAAGCCAAAACTTTGGCCAAGATTTTAACATCAACATTAAGCAAAGAAATTGGCCTATACGAGGAACACTCTGTTGGGTCTTTACCCTTTTTCAATAAAAGAATAATAGATGCCTCATTAAAAGAGCGTGGCAATTTACCGTAATTAAACGAATCAGATAATACTGAGAATAACTGAGGAGAAAGAAGTGAAGAGAATGATTTATAGAATTCTACGGGGAACCCATCAGGTCCAGGAGATTTCCCTGAAGACAATGCAGAAATTGCAAAAGATATTTCTTATGATGATATAGGCGCATTAAGTTTAGCTTTAAAATCAGATGAAAGCGAAGGACTATTCAGATTATTTAAAAAATGATCAACAGAGATATTCTCATTCAGAGATTCAGAGGAATAAAGTCGAGAATAAAAATTTTTTAAAGCGTCATTGATTTCTAAGTGATCCGATGTAAAGTCTGCATTCTCCTTCTGGATCTTTGTAATATGTTGTTTGGCTTTGGAACGCCTCAGCTGATTGGCTAGAAATTTACCAGATTTGTCACCATGAATATAAAAGCGACTCTTACTTTCAAGAAGTTGGCGTTCGACAGGTTGAGTAGACAGAAGATTAAATTTAGTTTGAAGTTCTACACGCTTCTTGTATAATTCAGGATTCTTAGTTTGAGCATACAGTTGATCCAATTCTTTAATCTGATTAATGAGGTCTAATTGATCTGCACAGGACTTTCTATTAAGATTTGCTGTATAGGAGATTATTTGACCCCTCAAATATGCTTTCATGGCATCCCAGACAATCTGGGATGACACTTCAGGTGATGTATTGGTGTTAAAATAAAAGGTTATCTGATCCTCAATAAATTTTAGAAAATTATCATACGATAATAAAGTCGAATCAAACCACCAGTGTTTATTCCTCTGAGGGAGACCAGGAAAATTTAAAGACAGAGTAATTGGGGCATGGTCAGAAATCAGTAAACTCTGATAATCACAAGAATAGACAAATGGAATAAGTTGATTATCGAGTAAGAAGTAGTCAATTCTAGTAAAGGTATGGTGAACATGTGGAAAAAAAGAATAATCTCTCTCAGTAGGATGAAGGAAACGCCATATATCAGAGATACCATAATTAGAGAGAAAAGAGTGAATAGCTAAGGCAGGTTTAGTAGGCAGTCTAGTAACAGAGGACGACCGATCCAAATTAGGATCTAACCAACAATTGAAATCGCCACCCAGTATAAGAGAGTATGAGTTTAAGTCTGGTAGTGAGGAGAAAAAACGTTCACAAAAATTAACATAATCAAAATTGGGGGCATACAGGTTTGCTAGTACAACTTTAGTATTATATAATTTACCAGAAACAATAATAAAATGGCCATTTGTATCAGATATCTTATTATGGTGTTCAAAAGGAATATTTGATTTAATAAGGATGGAGACCCCCCCCCCCCCCCAGCTTTGGCGGCAAAGGATGAATGAAAATGCTGACCCACCCACTTTAACAAAAGCCGAGAATTATCAAAACTACGAATATGAGTTTCTTGAAGGAAAGCAATGTCAGCTTTGAGTTGTTTAATATGTGAGAAGACCTTCCTTCTTTTAACAGGGTGATTCAATCCCTTTACATTCCAGCGCACAAGTTTAAGTGTATTAACCATTATCAATTGTTAGCGCATAGAAGGCAGCAGGCATATAAAAAATCAAGCAGTACAATAACAGTCTGGGAGCAAAAATGTAAACATAGATCCATAGAATCAAAACAGACATGTCCTGAATAACAAAGGAAAGCAAAAGAAACAGTGAGTAGTGTTGGAACTGGAGAATCCACCCCACCCTCGCAACCCAAAACTAGACGGCTACCTAAAAAAGCAGCTAGCTCTACCAAAAAAATTAACCCAAATATGAGTTCCAGTTCTGTGTTGTTAACAACAGTTCCGTATAAATACTATAGCAAACAGTAGCTAGTTTATGCACTAGAAAACATATTTACAAATAGGAACAACTTCAACAGAAGTATAAAACTTGATACAAAGAAAATCAGAAGAAAACCAAAACTAACCTACCTGCGAAAAATTATAAAAGATTAAAAGAAAAAAAAAGGGAGGGAGAAAAGGGGGAAATTATAGATTCGAAGAGAGTACTTATCAACCATTTACAGAAAAAAAAAGCAAAACTTAAACTATGAATCAACCAACAGGGAGGCCTTCAATAAAAACTCCAAACCTCCAAAACAAGTTAAAGTCAATTGTAGATCTCTATAGATAAGGTTATACAAAAATAAAATAGATTACACAAGTACAATCTAAACGTCCGCAGGGAAACATTAAACTCAGATTATCTATTTAGAAAAAAACGCACCAAGTCCAGGGAGAGATTGACTACAGCCCTTAGAGTTTCAATAGATAATGTCTGAACTATTCAAGTAAAGTCTGAGTCCGGAAAAAATAGTTTTACTTCAAGAGGTACTTATCAACCATTTTAGAAGGTCAGGCCGGTTCCGAAGAAGACGAGGTGGCCGGAAGACTTCCAACAAATGCCTCAGCCTCCTTCACTGATTTAAACCACTTATAATCTCCAGTAGTAAGCGTAATTCGAAGATCGGCTGGATTTTGAAGGGAGGGTCTGAATCCGCGATTAAAAAGCACTTTCATTACACCTTTAAACTCGGCACGCATCTTCAGAACCTGGGGGGCAAAATCCTCCACAAAACGAATGACTGTACTTTGAAAAGCAAAAGTACCTCTGCGGCGTGCCTCCATAATCAAACGGTTTTTCATCTGGTATTGATGAAAGCACAAAATTACCGGCCGTGGACTGGAACCCAGAGTTGCACGGGGAACATACATCCTGTGAGCCCTTTCAAGCTCAGGTGGAGTCGGAAGAAATTCTTTCCCAAAAATCTCACAGAGAAAATCGGAAAAAAATTTCACGGGAGAGCCCTGTTCGGTGGCCTCTGGCAAACCAAGAATTCGTAGATTGCAACGTCTGCTCCGGTTTTCAAGATCCACTATTTTGGAAAAAAGTTTACTATTCTTCTCCTCAAAGCTGGAGCAGAGAGTTTCAAGATATTGAACACGGCGTTTTAAATCTTCAGAAGTTGAGTCAATGCGAGATAAATGTTCAGCAAGTTCATCCACTCTAGCGTTGATACGATCCAATTTGACATCCAGCTGGTTGAAAGAAGTTCTAAATTCCTTTAAAATATCTTGTCGATGTTGTTCCAAAACAGCGAGAATGTCAGCCGGCAAAGCCGTAGAAGTTTCCTTTTTCCCAGTTTTAGTACTTTTGGTAGCCATTATAAGATAGATGTGTTCGCAGGCAGGTAAAAGAGACCTAATAAAATACCTAACTAAGCTTTAAGAAGGGAGACATATAGTGCAAAGATAGGGAGAATGACGGAACAAAAGTTTGGAGCAGCTAAACAATCGCCATCTTACCGGAAGTCCCATGGGCTACTATTAACTGCATTTTTTTCTGTTGTTGAAAAACCAGCAGCAGCTTCTTCCTTAAAGACTGAAGTAAATGTTTCCTTCATGCTCAGCCATGCCCTCTGCTGATGTGAATGGAATCTTCAACAATATTTCTACAGCATTTCTGAAGTAGCAGAATATCTTGGTTATTTTCAAGGAGTATTATTGCATGAAGTTGACACAAAACCTTATAAAATGTTTTTAGGGCAAATTATGCAAAGCTTGGTCATTGCTTTTTTAAAAAAAAAAGAAAGGGAAGGAGAGATTTTGGCAGGAATGGCTGAGATTATTGATTTAGCATTGAAGTAGAGCTGCCAATGATGGAATCAACGGTTCAGAATTTTTGGAGAGTTCATACCCAAGGGGGATTTAGGGCTGGGGAGATTACAATTGGAGAGGAGTGAGACCTTGCAAAGTCATAGAGTTACATAGTATGGAAACAGGCCCTTCAACTCAACTTGTCCATTCCAACAAAGCTGCCTTTTTGAGGTAGTCAATTTGCTTGCAGTTGACTCGCATCTCTCTCAGCCTTGCCTATCCATGGAAATGTCTAAATAGTGCACTGTAGAATGACTCCACCTTCCAGCATTTTGTGTCTCCAGAGTTGCTTTGAGACTTGGATGTCCTTATGAAATAAGCGTCTGGTTGTAGTAGCTGATAAGGAAGTTAAAATATTTGCTGGCCCTCATAACAAGAGGATATTACATAGGATCAGGAATGCCTTGCAATTTTATCTTGAATACTGTGTTCAGTTTTGGTTTCTTTATCTTAGCAAAGATGTTCCTTCTGTGGAGGGAGTTCAGGGAAGATTCACCAGTTTGTTCCAGGGCCAGATGGGTAAAGGGATATGGGGAGAAAGCTGGAGCAGGGTTTAGATAACACACACAAAATGCTGGTGGAACACAGCAGGCCAGGCAGCATCTTTGGGAAGAAGCACTGACGACGTTTTGGGCCGAGACCCTTCGTCAGGACTAACTGAAAGGAGAGCTACGAAGAGATGTAAAAGTAGTGGGCACCAGGCCACTGTCTCCTATACCATCACCAACCTTATCAACTCATGGGATCTCCCATCCACTGCCACCAACCTCATAGTTCCCACACCCCGCACTTCCCAATTCTACCCAAGATCCACAAACCTGCCTGTCCAGGTAGACCTATTGTCTCAGCTTGCTCCTGCCCCACCGAACTCATTTCTGCATACCTTGACACTGTCTTATCCCCCCTTGTTCAATCTCGTCCAACCTATGTTCGTGAAACTTCTCACGCTTTGAATTCTTTCAATGATTTTAAGTTCGCTGGCCCCCACCGCCTTATTTTCACCATGGACGTCCAGTCCCTATATACCTCCATCCCCCACCCGGATGGTCTCAAAGCTCTTATCTTCTTTTTGGATTCCAGACCTAACCAATTCTCCTCTACCACCACTCTCCTCCGTCTAGCAGAATTAGTTCTTACTCTCAATAATTTCTCCTTTGGCTCCTCCCACTTCCTCCAAACCAAAGTTGTAGCCATGGGCACCCGCATGGGTCCCAGTTATGCCTGCCTTTTTGTTGGCTTTGTGGAACAGTCCATGTTCCAAGCCTATACGGGTATCCGTCCCCCTCTTTTCCTTCGCTACATCGATGACTGCATTGGCGCTGCCTCCTGCACGCATGCTGAGCTTGTTGACTTCATTAATTTTGCCTCCAACTTTCACCCTGCCCTCAAATTTACCTGGTCCATTTCTGACACCTCCCTCCCCTTTCTTGATCTTTCTGTCTCCATCTCTGGTGTTGGCTTATCTACAGATATCTACTATAAGCCTACAGACTCTCACAGCTACCTGGACTATTCCTCTTCCCACCCTGTCTCTTGCAAAAATGCTATCCCCTTCTCACAATTCCTCCGTCTCCGCCGCATCTGCTCTCAGGATGAGGCTTTTCATTCCAGGACGAAGGAGATGTCTTCCTTTTTTAAACAAAGGGGCTTCCCTTCTTCCACCACCAACTCTGCTCTCAAACACATCTCTCCCATTTCCTGCACATCTGCCCTCACCCCATCCGCCCGCCACCCCACTAGGGATAGGGTTCCCCTTGTCCTCACCTACCACCCCACCAGCCTCCAGGTCCAACATATAATTCTCCATAACTTCCGCCACCTCCAACGGGATCCCACTACCAAACACATCTTTCCCTCCCGCCCTTCTGCTTTCCGCAGGGATCGCTCCCTATGCGACTCCCTTGTCCACTCGTCCCCCCCCATCCCTTCCCACCAATCTCCCTCCTGGCACTTATCCTTGTAAGCGGAACAAGTGCTACACCTGCCCTTACACTTCCTCCCTCACCACCATTCAGGGCCCCAGACAGTCCTTCCAGGTGAGGCGACACTTCACCTGTGAGTCGGCTGGTGTGGTATACTGCATCCGGTGCTCCCAGTGTGGCCTCTTATATATTGGTGAGACCCGACGCAGACTGGGAGACCGTTTCACTGAACACCTACGCTCGGTCCGCCAGAGAAAGCAGGATCTCCCAGTGGCCACACATTTTAATTCCACGTCCCATTCCCATTCTGATATGTCTATCCATGGCCTCCTCTATTGTCAAGATGAAGCCACACTCAGGTTGGAGGAACAACACCTTATATACAGGCTGGGTAGCATCCAACCTGATGGCATGAACATTGACTTCTCTAACTTCTGTTAATGCCCCTCCTCCCCTTCTTACCCCATCCCTGACGATATTCAGTTGTTTGGTTTTTTTTCTCTCTCTGCCTATCACGCTGCCTGTTTTCCATCTGTTCTGTTGCTGCCCCTCCCCCTTTCTCCCTAGGCCTCCCATCCCATGATCCTTTCCCTTCTCCAGCTCTGTATCACTTTCGCCAATCACCTTTCCAGCTCTTCGCTTTATCCCACCCCCTCCGGTCTTCTCCTATCATTTCGCATTTCCCCTCCCCCCACTACTTTCAAATCTCATAATATCTCTCCTTTCAGTTAGTCCTGATGAAGGGTCTTGGCCCGAAACGTCGACAGTGCTTCTCCTTATAGATGCTGCCTGGTCTGCTGTGTTCCACCAGCATTTTGTGTGTGTTGCTTGAATTTCCAGCATCTGCAGATTTCCTCGTGATTGCAGGGTTTAGATGATCAGCTGCGATCACACTGAATGGCAAAGCAGGCTCAAAGAGTTGAATGGTGGCCTGTTCCTATAGCCCAGTGTTTCTATGAATGCACACAGGCACCAGACACACAGTTGAGCAGGGGTTCCCTCCAAACTGAGATCCACAGACCCCCTCAGTTAATGGTAGGGGTCCATGGCATACAAAAGATTGGGAATCCTGTTGTAGAGGCACATTGATCCCATTCAGAAATGAATTATCAGTTACAAAGTACCCAGCAAATATCAATCTAATTAATAATACTAATATTATATACTCCACCCCTTTCAGCTCCACATGAAGGGTCTTGACCTAAAACATCAACTGTCCATTTTCCTCCTCAGATGCTGCCTGACCTGTTTAGTCCCTTCAGAAGTTTATTTAGATGAGTTTCTCCAGCGATTTGTGTTTGCTGCTGCAGAATTTCTTGTGTGTATATTTAGTTGTTGTGATTGGTTTATGAAGGATTTGGCTTTGAACAGCCTTTTCCAGTGATACATGATGTCATCCTAAGCTGTCATTCAGAGAAGGGTTTTTGTAAACAAGTTTGTTTGGAGGAGGATGTTAGACTCATCATTAATCACTCTCATCACTCCATTTTGCTAGCTTTCATCTGCCTTTCCTATCTCCTTCCTCTTTGGAAATGCTAACCATTGTAGTGAGAAATGGGAGATGATATGAATAAATGATGCATTGTGCAATTCATGTGGCAAAATCTGACCCAAAAAGGTGAGTGTGAAGATTTTAACACCTCTGATAATTCCTTTTTTTTAATGTTTACCACTTTAAAACCAAAGAGCTCACAGTTCCTCAAAAAGAATAAGTGCTTTTAGTTCTGTGATAATTTGGGTTTTCCTTTGTCCTAAGGTTTCTTGACCTGGCATTTTTGTTCATCAGGTACATTTTGTTCCAGAGAACAGTGCTGTTGCTCAGATTGTTTACACAGATGAACAGGATCGACCACCTCAACAAGTGGTTTATGCGGCAGATGGAACGTCCTACACTTCAGTGGATGGGGCAGAACATACCCTGGTGTACATTCATCAGGCTGATGGGACACAGGTAAGCTAGGAGATGACAGTTCAAAGTGCATTTTAAAGTACAGTTATTATCAAAGTATGTATGCAGTATACAACCCTAAGATTCGTCTTCCCACAGACAGCCACAAAACAAAGAAACAGGATGGAACCCTTTCAGAGAAAACATCAAACACCCAATGCACAAAAACAAAAACTAAATTGCATAAATGGCAAAAAAATGAGTGAATAACACACAGAATGTTAAACAGCAAACTATAAAGTCCTTGAAACAATCTAGGAATGTTCAGTTCAGATCAAATTAGCTCTGTGTGTTGTTTCTTGACTGCAGGCCGCAGAGTTAGTCTGCTCAGTCAAAATCGCGCAAAATAATTAAAAAAGAGTAACCAGAAATCAGAAACGTACATAACATGAACTTCAGAGTCCTAAAAATTAGTTCAATCCACAAACCACAATGATCAAACCTTGCCCAAGACCCTACAGAGAGGGAGAGGGAAGACCAGTCAAGTGCCGAGCACTCACTCACCTTTTGGTCTTGTCCTCGTTGATTTCAAACTTGCCGGTCAAGTGCAGACTGATGGAACCGAACACCCGCTCACCTTCTGTTCTTTTCATTGATTTCAATCTAGCTCGACATTGATTGGCGAGTTGGTTGAGAATTGGAGCCAATCCTTGGTTCACACTACGCCATTCCCAATCTTGTTCTTAACCACGCTGAGTTCCCTTAGAGACAGCATAAGTACCAGGTTGCTCTGTTAGTCTAAAAACGCATTATCAAAATGTAAATTACAAGCTCCAATTGCACACAGATTAGTAGTAGATGTATATTTAAGAGAAGGAAAAGTAGTAGTAGTTTCATGAACTGTCTGCGGGACGTCGCCATTACTTGTATTGGTTGCTGGCGCTATCTTTCGAGCTTGGGGTTGTGTTACAAGTGAACGTTCCCTCAGGCTTCTAAAGACCCAATCTGGCTGACAAGGTTAGTATAAACCAATCTGTGCCATGGGATGGAGCACTCTGCCCATCAATGATTACGATCCTTGGTTGGCTACTCACTTACATGCACGTTGCATCCACATTTTAGATTGATTGTAAAATGGGAAAACTAGAATTGCATTTCCGTGGAAGTATGAACAAGTTATCATTTTATCTTGAGTTGTGAGATGTAAATGTTTGATGCAGGTGGATTTGTTGTGCAGTAAAGGCCATCTTGTGTAATATCATTAAACTTGTGTCTGTGACAGCAATTAGTGGCATTTCTGTAAGGTCTGGGATCCGATTTTATACCTGCAGCTCATCACATCCTTATGTTTTGTTACGTAGCTCTATGTCAGTAAAGTTATCTGATAACATTCCTGTGGAGCATTTAGAAAGTTAGTAGAACATTAATAGTGCTCAATAAATGCATGTTTTTGTTATCCTGGGACTTCTTCCTCTGGGAGCAGGTTCAGGGGACTTTGGGGAATAAGAGATCTGTTTGATTGTGATTGGTAACACTAAATACTCTTGTAACTCCCGTTTTTTTTTCCAGGCTGTTTTCACCGATCAGTCCCAGGTAGCATATATCCAACAGGACACAACCACTCAGCAGGTATCAAGGGTATTCTGGTCATTGCTCTGCATTAAACTAAATGAATCTCTTTTGATAGCAAGCTTTTTGTGCATTGCATGTTCAGAAAGGATGGTGAAAGTATCCATGTGCATTTGGTAAGAGTGAGTGTGTGTGTTTTTTTATACCTTAGAGCAGACTGATGAAGAGATCCCTCTGTACCTGAGATTTGGGCAGGATAATGGAGCTGTGCCTCCGCTGTACATTAGAAAACGGTGATAGTTGATGACTTAGCTCAACTCTTAATACAGGATAGTGGAGTAATCTTTCTGTAGTGTATACTTTAACAGACAGTGAAGGCCTCCTGTATATCTCCTCCACGTTCAACATAAAAAAAATCTTGGGATTGTAGCTCTGTCTACGTGTTCACATACATTAGTTAAGAACTTTGAAATATGTGCAAGTCTTTAATTTCCTTAAATTGCTTTGGCATCGTCTTGTTGTTTGAATCACAGCCATTACTTTTATTTTGGTTCCTTCACATTGACGTTGGGGGGCCTTGAGAATCTTCAGGTTCTCACATACAGTACATGCCACTTTATGCCAATGTAATTAGCAAATACAGGAACAACCCGCATTAGTATTTTGATAACAGGCAACATTGTCAGTTCACAACAACTTTGATGTTTTGTGCATCAGTTTACATTTTCCACTGTCAATTTTTATGCCCTCAATTTGCTGTTCATTCTAGTTCCAGCCAATGCAAATTAAAATAAACACTAATGGTTTCCGAATTTGACTGAGGCTCATATTCTCAACATTCCACACACCCCCTACCTCCATATATGATGCTTAACCCCAAACTGAAAGGTCTGGAGGTATACAAGTCACCTGGACCATACGGTGTACACCTCAGGGTCCTGAATGAGGTGGCTGAAGAGATTGTGGAGGCATTAGTAACAACCTTTCAAGAATCAATTGATTCTGGCATGGTTTTGTAGGAATGGAAAATTACAAATGTCATCCACTCTTCAGTAAGGGAGAGAGGCAGAGTAAGGAAATTATAGACCAGTTCGTCTGACGTCAGTAGTTGGGATGTTGGAGTCAATTGTTAAGGATGAGATCACAGGGTACTTGGAGACACATGATAAAAGAGGCTGTAGTCAGAATTGTTTCCTCAAGGGAAAATCATGCCTGACAGATGAATTGGAATTTATTTGAAGAAATAACAGGCAGGATAGACAAAGGGAAAATTGATGGATGTTGGGCACTTGGAATTTCAGAAGGCTTTTGACAAGGTGCCACAGGAGGCTGCTTAATAAGATGCGAGCCCATGGTATTACAGGAAAGATACTTGCATGGATGGAGTGTTGGCTGATTGGCAGGAGGCAAAAACTTGGAGAAAAGGGAGCCTTTTCTGTTTGGCTGCTGGTGACTTGTGTTCCATAGGGGTCTGTGTTGGGACCAATTCTTTTTATGTTAACTGTCAATGATTTGAATGACAGAATTGATAGCTTTGTAGCAAAGATTGTAGAAGATAAGAAGGTAGGTAAAGGGGCGGATAGTTTTGAGGAATTACTGTAGCTACAGGAGGACTTGGACAGATTCGGAGCATGGGCAAAGAAGTGGCAGATGGAATACGGTGCTGGAAAATGTATGGTTATACAGTTTGGGAGAAGAAATAAAAATGTAGACTGTTTTCTAAATGGAGAGAAAATCTCAGGTGCAAAAGGACTTGGAAACTTTTGTGCAGGATTAAGGTTAATTTGCAGATTGAGTTGGTGTTCAGGAAGGCAAATGCGATGTTAGCATTAATTTCAAGAGGACTCAAATACAAAAGCAAGGATGTAATGTTGAGGTTTTGTATAGCACCGGTGGGGTCTCACTTGGAGCATTGTGAGCAATTTTGGGCAACTTATCTCAGAAAGGATGTGCTGAAACACTGGAGAAGGTTTAAAGGAGGTTCACAAGTGTGATACCTGGATTGAAAGGCTTTTGTCATATGAAGAGCGCTTGATGGCTCTGGACCTGCATTCACTGGAATTCAGAAGAATGAGGAGTGATGTCATTGAAACCTATCGAATGGTGAAAGGTCTTAATAGGGTGTGAAACCCCCTGGTTTCCTTGGCTGTGTAAGTCTAGGGAAGACACCCTCTGGCCCCGCCATACTCGTGAGATTGAGGCACTCTCCCACCCCAAACCCCTGTTTTGTGAAGATGCTGTGTAATTTGCTACCCTGTTACAAATTAGAGCCACAAAATAAGACAGTACACTGCGTATGATTCTTAATTTGACTAAAGGGTTACTAAAGAAAAGAACAAAACAAGAAAAGGGCCCATTTTAATGAAACAATCTAACATACACAAGTTGGAGCTTACTGGTTCTCTAAGTCACTGATGCTCAATTGATCTTACCCCGGGTTTTGTTAAATCATGGTCCAGCTCCAGGTCGAATCCTATGACCTCCTCTCTCTTGCGTCTTCTCTTTTCATCCCCTCTCAAACAAAAAACCCCAAACCCAGCCTCAGTGTCCCTCACCAGAGTAACCTCCCCTCAATCCAACCATCCTAAATGGATGGCACACACTTCTCCTAATCTCTTATCTTCAACAATAACCCAAACAAGCTGAAAACAGAGCAAGCTGCTCTTACAGAACTGCCAAATGAAATACATATAGCACAAAATGAAATGCATGCAGCATAACAGTAAAAAGATATGAACTAGGGCATTACAAGTGGATGTGGAGAGGATGTTTCTTATAGTGGGGAAGTCTGAGACTAGAGGACAGCTTCAGAATAGAGGAGCGTCCTTTTAGAACGGAGATGAGGAGGAATTTCTTTAGCCAGGGAGTGGTGAATATGTGGAATTCGTTGCCACAGGCAGCTGTGGAGGCCTAGTCATTGGGTATGTGTAAGGCCAAGGTTGATAAATTCTTGATTACTCAGGGTGTGAAGGGATATGGGAGAAGGTAGGAGATTGGGGCTGAGGGGAAAAATGGATCAACCATGATGAAATGGTGGAGCAGACTCGATGGGCCAAATGGCATTTATGATCTGAAATGAAAGATTGTTAACCCTAAACTCTCTTTCCCCCCCACCCCCCCCCCGTAAATTCTCAGAAAAATCCCTTTGTTTTTTCTGAGACATTGTAATTTGTAGTTTTCTAGCTGTACGACTATGACGACACTTAATATCTGTAAAGTATTGTGAGACAACCTGAAATTGTGAAAGTTGCAGCTTGAAGATGTGACATTTTAATTTTGTAGCTTGCCAAGTGTTTCCAGAACTTTGTGTTCATTTTGTATTCCCAGCATCTTCAGTTTCCGTTTCTTTTATAAATATTGACACCTGAATTAATGAGTTTTAGTACTAAAGCTGTTAAAATCTTTTTTAAAAATTGGATGTTTATAAATAGGAACATGGACTAAAAACAGTAATAAGTTGAGGTAAATTTGTACTTGTTGCTGGTCAGACTTCTGTGTGATTTTTTTTGAGTTATGGAATGGATGTTAAATATGAGGAAATGTAATCTGTAGGTTGGTCTACAGGAGGAAGGACGAGTTAGCTGTAGGAGGTAATGAACACGAGCTTGCTATTCTTCTTTTGAACTTTTTTTATATAATGTAGTGATGTTTATGTGTAGCTGCACAAAACAACAGATTTCACAGCATACATCTGTGGTAATAAACCTGATTCTGAGTCACCATTGTTATGATCAGTTTTAAAACTAAAATTATCTTCACTGGAGCAGGGAATGTTAAAAAGAGAATTTAAAATCTTTTACACAGTGAATTGGAAATGCTGGAGAGAGATGAAGAGTTAAATATTTCAAATTCACCACATGTACAGTGAAATTCCAATGATCCATTATCTATTGGAAATGACAATGGTTGGGCTTCTGATTCAGCAGATGTTTCCTGAAATCCCCATCCACTCACTGGGGTCCTGGTTCCCACACTCTCCATTTGTCACCAGGGTCCTGTTCCCGTGTGCCTCACCTGTTCTGTTCACCACCTTCCTCTGGCAATATCTGGTTCTGTTTCCAGACACCCCTTTATATTTACCAGTGAAACCCCTTTTTACCGGGCTTCTCTGGAGATGCAGCTTGTAGTCCCTTGCTAACAGCCACTGGATTCAGCATTAAGAAAACCACCTTTCTCAGACTTTGAATGTCTAGGGTAGATACGACTTGGGTCGCACCAAGCCCGTGAGGTTGGAATGTGTCATCCACCCAAATCCCGGTTTGTGTGAATACTGTGTGATTTACTGCTCTATGTAATCACCTGTCGGCAAGAAATAACAAATCGTACACTGCAGACAATTAATGGGAAGTATATTTATGAATGTTAATTTAATGAAAGAGTTATTAAAGAAAAGAAAGAAACACAAAGGACCTATTATAATTAAACAGTCAAATGTGCACAGGTTGGAGCTCAAATCTTCCAAAGGCCGACTTGTGTGATGTACTCAGTTTCAACTCGTATTCACCAATCTCCGGTAGAATTCCCCTTCTTGGGCTCCATCAGATCGGGCAATCCCGCCAAATTGAATCCTATGGTCGATTCTCTCAAGCTTCTCTCTCTGTCTCCTGCTGAAAAAGACCTTGACCCACCTCAGTGTCTGTCACAAAACCTCTCCCAGTTCCACTCTCCTGACTGGATGACACAGCATTCCTGATTATCCCTTATCTTTAACGGTAACCCAAACACCACCAGCAGAACACATTGCTTCTGCAGAAAACTGTTACATGGAATACCCTACAACATTAACATTAACAGCTTAACTGAAATGTTTGGATGTTTCTTGTGTTGGAGTATTAATGAACTAATATCTGGTGGTCTGGAAAATTTGTTGGTTGGGCACACACAAAACCTCAAGTGTATTAGATTTGGTGGCTGCCACAGTTTGGAGGGCTCTGGAATGTGGGAGTGGTGACGAAGTAATTACTGCTTTCCTATGAGCAAGTTCATTTTGGAGAGGAATGGAAAACAAAACTGCAGATGACAATGCAGAGAAAGTCAGGCATGAGGGTGACTTCTACATTGCTCCATTAAAAGTCCGAGTTAGAGGAAATATGATCTCAAGTAGCAAATGCGATTTAACGTAGACCCTAGGTTCTTGATACAGGAAAGAAAAGACACATCAACTATACAAATTTACTGCAGAGAAGGTGGCCATTGTGATCAGGCTTGAGGAGGGAGCTTTGGAACATAATCTCACTGTCTCACACCTGGTTGGTAACACCAATTCCTCTTCAAAGGTTCAAAGGTCAAATTTAATGTTAGAGAAATATTCAGGTGGGAGTTACATTTGATGAGCGCCTCTGTCACCTAGAGAGCAGATTTCAAATCCCCATCCATCTTCCAGTGGATTATTTTTACTCTTGCTATCCTTTCACTTCCATTTTTAACCTTAAATCTGTGCTCATTAATTATCTCTTGAGAGAAATAGATTCTTCAGTTTGATTTGGCTGCCTTTTAATTTGATATTCCTTTTTGTTTTTGAAGTCTCCGTCCTGGCTGCAAAGGAAGGATGTCATTGGCCGTCTTTATCACATTTATCACAAATGTTGTGCTTCCCCCTAGAATCAATGGTTGTACCCTCCAAAATCCCTCTGTTCCTGTGCAACTTGTCAATGACATACTGTTTGTAATGTATGCAATTACCTTGCTTTCCTTTCCCAAATATATTACTGTATAGAAGAAAAAGGTTGGACCTCTCACTGTACCTTTGAATATATTGTTGCTCTGGCTATAACTATTCTTTTGAATGAAATCAGTTGGAATTACCTCATATGAACTGTTGGCATCTTGTAACAAATCTGACAGGCATACATACTGTGGCACAGCAGGTGGAGAGTATGTCTTGGCAGACATGATGTTTGTGCAAAGAGAAGGAGCAACTGATACTTCTGTGTATCAACAGATGCAAACAATGCTGAGATCCCCTGTAAGGATGCTTGGCAAGAGGTGACAACAATACAAAAGCTGTGGTTTGTGCCAACTGTCAGGATCAGGCAAAAGAGGACAGTTGGACTTTGACGCAATCAAGAAGCTTAAAACATTGATAAATATTGCAACTTAACACTGAGCCTACAGAGACAAATGCAATCATTAAAATATGCTTCTGCCACTGAGCCAGATTTGGATTTAGCTTGCCATTTTCCCTTTTAATCCAACTGCAATTACTGTTCTGGTCAGTCTGCCATGTGAGGGTGTCACACACTTTGCCTAGATCCATGTCAGTCGTGATGCCCTCCTAAACCCTTCCTATCACTATCTCAAAAGATTCAACAAAGCTTTGCTGACCATCCTTAATTAATCTGCATTTTATCAGGGATGTAGATGGCAGAGTTTGTCATCGACACCCATACCCGGCTAGAAGCCCGAAAAGAGTTTATTTGTCATATTTGCTGGGAAACTATTAGATCCTTTTTCAGATTTAAGATATGTTGATTGGTTTAATCAGGTACACTGATTACATTAAAACCATAACTCCGGGGCAAAATGATGGTCATACAAACCAGCAATAGAGTTGATGTTACAAAATCCTTTCTAAGATTTCAAAGAATGCATTTAAAAAAAATCTTCCTCCTGAAACCGATTCAGATGGTTGATGTAGATAGCTGTTTTGTTTCCATGAAAAATTGGGAGTAAATCAAAGAAACATTTGCAAATCTTTACATTTCATGTAATTGGCAAGGGATCCATCTTTCTGAACAGGGAATAATAGTGCTTGCAGTTGAGGGCAAACTTCAAACCAGTGATATTTAGTATGAGCAACGTCTCATATTTTAAGGGATTGCTTCCAGGTGACAGTAAAATATTTTCTTAAAAATGGGTAAAATGGATAAATCAAGGTCCTTATCTGCTCTGACAAAGTTTCTTTCTCTCCAGGTAACAGTTCTTTTGCCCACCAGTCAGAATGTATCTGGTGCCAATCTGGCAGTTCTTGGCAGTGTGACTGAGACCCAGCAGCCAATACCGGTGGAAAACAATTCTCAGGTAAAATAGTCTTCAGTTCAGCAGAAGTTCAATCATTGTCAGATATAATCCTAACACACTGACCATTCACCTTTGTCAAAAACCTGTACCTACCATCAAGTGTACAAGGGAAAAGTATCTAGAACAGAATACAGATGATGAATAGAAGTTCTTAACTGAGACTGAGGATAAACAAAGCACTAAATAAGGAAGGTGTATTATAGGGAAGGCAAAATCTAGAATGGTAGAGAGGACAATGAAGCAGAGCAGAATGACAATTAGGGAAGAATAATCAAATCATTTAAGGAAGGGACAGAAAATTCAAGTGTCCAGGCAAGCAATAGGTGCCAGTAAAACAGATAGTTTTATAAACACAAAATAAAATGTTTACACTGTCTTAAAATAATCTGTAAGATTAATCTGAAAATTTAATATCTAAATTCACAAAGCATTTTAATAAGATGAACAAATTTATAACACACATAGATGTAATTAGTTAAAATGATATTATAGCAATAGAGACAAGGCTGCATAGTGATATTAAAAAATTGGAGTTAAGTGTCTGATAATACTTGATATTTTGGAGGATACAAATTCTACAGTCCTTCATGTAATGTTGTAATAGAGAGGATGACATCAAATCGCAAATTAAAGATGTATACAAAAAATGAGCAGGGCATGTCAGGATTTGTCTGTGGAGTGGGAAATTGCTTGGGTTATTAGTAACTAGTGCCAGTAAAAAGAAGTGGAGTTTGAGCAGTGTGGCCATTGTGTGAATGGACAGTGTTAGAGTGATCAAACCTTCACTGGATGCAAGTGTGATACCAGATACTGAGCGTCAAGATCAGTGAATATGTGGAAAGCGAAAGTGGCTTTGTCAAGGACAGATCCTGCCTAACCAATTTGACTGAATTCTTTGTATCCATGGGGACAGGGCAGTAAATGTTATATAGATGGACTTCATTAAGATATTTGACAAGATCTTGCAATGGGAGACAGATTCAAACAGTTAAGGGCCATGGGATCCAAATTGGCAAACTGGATCCAAAATCAGCTTGGCAATGGGAGACAGAGGGTAATAGTCAAAGGTTGTTTGTACAGTTGTATGCTTGTGACTAGTGGTGTCCCATGTAGATCAGTTCTTGGACCCTTGTTGTTTGTAATGTATAGTACAGCTTTATCTTTCATGTATAACTTTTTGTAGAATTCTAATGCATTTTCCTGTGAATGCCTGCAAGAAAATGAATCTCAAGGTAGTGTATTACATATACATACTGTGTTAATAATTTGAACTTTGCAGATTTGTGAGGCAAGATCAATAAGTTTATGAATGACATGGAGGTTGGTGGAGTTGTTGATTATGTGGAGGGTAGTCTATGGCTACAGAGAGATATCGATGTGTTGGTGAAATGGCTGATAAATGGTAGATGGAGATTTAGCCAAACAAATATGAGATGATGCATTTTGGCAGCACTGAATGAGCTGGGACAAACACCATGAAAGGTAGGGAATTTAGGACAAAAGGAACATTGGAGTACAAGTCCGTAGATCCTTATAGGTACCAACAGAGGTTGTCAATGAGATTAAGAAGGCCTATAGGGTTTTGGCCATTATTTGGGGCAATGAGTACAGATGTAGGGTGGTTATGCTCCAATATTATAAAGCCTTGGTAGGCTTCAATTAGAGTACATTGTGCAGCTCTAGTTGCCAAGATATAGGAAGGATTTGATTGGGTTGGAAAGAGGGTAAAGAAGAATCACTGGGATGTTGCCAAGGATTGAGTGTTTGTTTCAGTTATATGGAGAAGCTGGGTCTGTTCTCCATGAATCAGAGGTGGTAAAGAGAGGACATGATTGAGGTATATGCAATTGAGCGGAGAAGATCAGGCAGAATCCAGAAAACTCTTCCCCATTTCAGATAAAACTAGTGGACATTGATTTAAGGTAAGGAACCTCAACCAGAGAGTGGTGAGTACCTGGCGTGCACTGCTTGAGGGCACATTTGAAGCTGACTCATTTTCAGCATCTAAGGAGTGTCAAGGCAAGAATTTGAGTGCTAGAGGAACCCAGCAGTCCAGCCAGCATTTATGGGGAAGAGTAGACAGTCAACGTTTTGGGCTGAGACTCTTCAGCAGGACTAGATAGAGGAAAAAAAAATGAAAAGTCATTTTTTTTTCCAGTCCCAATGAAGGGTCTTGGACTGTAGCGTCGACTGTTTACTGTTTTCCATAAATGCTGCCTGGTGTGCTGGGTTCCTCCAGCATTTTTTATGTGTTGCTTCTGTCATGCAGGTTGGGATGTATAGTTACATATTCATGCTTAGTTGTTTAGTCTAGTAGAGAGGGGTTCATGGGGAATGATATTTTTGTTGACTGCTATTCAATCACTATTAGTACACTTAAATACACTGATCACTTATTAGTTATGCTAAGTTAGTTTGACCACATAATTATACTAATTGGGACATTAATGGAACGCTAACTAGATCGCTAACTTTGCTTAAATGCATTAGTTCGGCCGCTAACTTCGTTACTTTGCTGATTTGAATGCTATATCTCTAATTTAGTTTTGTTAAGTTTTATCGCTATAAGATCGTCTTTGCTGGTTTTGTAATAAAGGATTTTCGATTTTGGCACTTCATTATTTTGGAAGCGCGTCATACAGTGTCAATCTCCTGGCTTAGTTTCTCAGGTGTTTTTGGTTTGTTTTAAAGTAACCACTACATTTTGTCAGCAAAAAGTAGTTGTATCAAATGAACCTCAGTCTCTGACAAAGGAATGCCTTGGACCTGTTGGTGAACTTGGAATTGCAACACTGAGAATAACACGTTGGAAACTGGAGCAACTTGCGGTAGGATTATCTGTGAGCTTTTGTTGATTCATGCTGCGTGTGTGTGATTTGAACACAGTTTTGAATAGTCAGCGCTGCCTGTCCATTGCGGACTGTTGCTCCATCATGTGGACTTTGCCTAAGGGTTCGTCACTTTGTTATATTGAACTGCTGAAATATTCCAGTTGTCAACATTTGAATTGACGGCTGCTTGTTCGGTCTGGTTTAAGCATTGTGGATGTGCAGTCAGTTTGTTTGTTGCCTATGTTTATTGAACAGAATATCGCTGGTGCTGTGGGCAAGCAAGGAGTTAATTGCGAGTGCCGCAATTAAAAACAAGAACATGAGTGAGTAGAAGCATGCAACTGGCGTCAGCGACCTTCACATTGGGACTGGTAAAAGAGAAATTAAACCTACTTCAAAAACATTAGAGGGTAGAATCGAAAGTTTTCAAAAGAAATATAAAACAAATGGGAACGTGAACAAAATTAAAGCTTTAATACCATCAATTAAGGGTCTTTTGGGAGATAAGAAAAGTGCCTTACAAGTGCAATCTTATCTTGAGGACTTGACTAGTTTCTACGAAGCTGTTGCTAAGCAACATCACATGTTGATCTCATCACTTCCCAAGACTGAGTAGGAAAAACAGAAACAATGATTTTCAAACATTAGTGCCTTCGTAGTGCACTCATAGAGGATATGAAACAATGGTTGACCCAAACATATTCCACTGAAGGTCAAGTTGCTGCAACAAGTGAATACTTCTCACCTTTCATCAGACCATGTTTCTCAAATTCCAAGGCGTGTTTTGACTATGTGTATTAGCAGAAGGCACAAAGGATTATGTAGACCTGAGCGATGGTGTGTCAAGTGTCGGTGCTCAATGTTCTGTTGCAGGCAGAGCATCTTCTGTATCTAATAACTTCTTTCTGCAACACTGTTAAAATTGAGTATGATTTAGCTACATTATTTGCAAGACAACAATCATTGAAGGACAAACGTACACTAGAAAAGCAAGAGGAACAGTTATGGAAAAGGAAGGAGCAGCTTAAGGTTGCAGGAAGAAATTGCCGCACAGATGACCAAACCTGAAGTGTTAAGGGCTTCAAGTGAGGTGAGTGCTAAAGGTGCTCCAGCAGGACAGTCCTATGGTATGAGTTCCCTTGTTGAAAAGGCACAAAGAAAAATAAACACATTCAATGTCAATGTTGATTCAGTTGTTCCTCAAGTGTCTGTGAAACATGACCAAAACCGCAAGAGGTGGTTCAGGATGTTTTCTCTCAGCCTGCACTAAGGAGGAACTTTGAACCTCTGCCATATCCAACAGCTTAAAGTGCTCATGGGGACATTTATTTACAGCATAAAAACACTTGTTTAAGACAGTAGAGGTCAAAACAGTATTACTGATATTATGAGGAAGCAAAATGAAGTAACAACTTTATTGGCACAACAAGCACATTTCATCTTTGCCTAAAGGAGAGATCCAAGTCTTTAATGGAAATCCATTATAGTATCATGCATTCATAGGGGCTTTTGAAAATAGCGTTGAAGGCAAGACTGACAGCAATAGTGATTGGCTCTATTTCCTTGAACATTACACTAGAGGTCTCCCTGGAGAACTTGTCAGAAGTTGCCAGCATGTCAACCCTAAGAAAGGGCATGTAAAACCTAAGGCTTTACTGCAGGAACATTTTGGTAATGAACAGAAAATTACACCTGCCCACATGCAAAAAGGTCTTTCTTGGGTACCTATCAAATCTGAAGTAACTCTTCAAAACTACATTCTTTTTCTTAGAGACTGTTACAGTGCTGTGGAAGAAGTGCAGTACACACATGAACTGGACACACTTGCTTATATGTCAATTGTTATAAAGAAGTTGTCTTATATGCTTAGGGATAAATGGAGAATGGTGGTCTGTAAGCTGCAAGAAAGACACAACTGCAATATTACTTTCACTGACATTTTGAAAGGCAAATAAAGATTGCTACACACCCAGTGTTTGGGAATATACAGGCTGCTACATCAATTGCAGTTAGCAAAGGTGTAAACAAAACTAAGTCACAATTTCATTTTAAGGCTAAAGGAAGCAGCTTTGTCGCTACTGTGGCCACTGTGAGAAGTAAAGCTAAACCTGAACATGAAACTAATGGAAGAGGAATGGTCTCGTCAGCTAAAAAGTGCTTGTCTGCTCAGTGAGGGTGAACATACATTGGACTCGTGCCCTGAGCTGGAGAGAAGGGCTCATAGTGAGAAGATTGACTTCCTAAAAGAAAATGGTGTCTGCTTTGGCTGTTTGTGTGCAGGAGACATCAGCAAGGATGTTTTCTGTAAGATATGCAGTGGCTAGTATTCCAATATGTTTCATATTCACTCTAACAAAAAGGGTGCAGAATCAAAATAAGCTCTGAAAGAAGCAGTGAGTAGTGCCCTGGTATCTAATTGCCTTACAGGGGCTGGTGATCATGATTGTAAACTTCCCATAATTGCAGTGTAAGTGAAGTTGAAGAAGGGTAACAAGACAGTGGCTACTTGTGCTTTGCTAGGCCAAGGAAGCCTCACAAAGAAGCCCAACCTCATTGGAAAAAGGACACACATTCTCTTACACAACATGGATCAAGAGAAGATTGTGAGTAGCTACATTGTTTCAGGATTGGAAGTGGCTGGTTAAGGTGGTGTATTCACGAAGGAAACATTCCATGTCAGAGGGTTTTACAGGGATGGTCTCACTGGAAACATGTCCATTTGCCAGAGATTGATTCAGAAATTAAACAAATGTGCCTTAAGCAATGGAGCCATTGCAAGTTAATAATGGACCCTATGCATTCAGAGCAATGTTGGGTTGGACTGCGAATGGACCACTGAAAGGAGACCATGGTGATGGAAGAGGGTGCTCAGCCGGAGCTGACAATTAACAGGAACTTGGTTTTGAACTTGGATGAGCTTTGACAATGGCAGTTCAAGGCAGACTTCCCTGAATGTAGACAGGATGAATAACCTGGTTTGTCAAGAGCAGACCCCAAGTTCATGTAGCTGGTTGTGAATTCTGCAAAACTGGTGGATGGGCACTACCAGATTAGTTTGCCTTTGATAAGGAAGGAGGTTAACATGTCAAATAATAGGAAGATGCTCTAAATGCAAGGAAGAGGTTTAAGAAGGATTTGTCATTTCATACTGACTACACAGCTTTCGAAGAATGTCATCTCCAAAGGTTATGCTGAAAGAGTGCTAGTAGAGGATCTGGAATGCAGTGATGGGGAAAGTCTGGTATGTTCCACACCAAGGTGTTTACCACCCCTGAAAAGGGAAACCGTGTTGTGTTGGATTGTGGAGTGACTTCAAAGAATATCACTGAATGATCAGCTTTTACGGGTACCTGTCCTTACTAGCTCACTGATTGGAGTCATAACCAGATTCAGAGAAGAACCAGATCATGGCAGATATTGAATCAACATTTCATCAGGTTAATGTACTAAAGGAAAATGGAGACCTGCTGAAGTTTCTCTGGTAGCCTGATGGTGGTCTCAGCCAAGATAAGGTGGACTTTAGAATGGTGGTACATCTCTTTGGAGTAGCCTTATCACTGAGATGTGCCAATTCTGTTCTTTGGAAATATGCAGAAGGCAATGAAGAAGTTATCTGTGAGACAGTGAATAAGGTTTTGCATTGCTTCCATGTTGATGGCTGTCTTGTGTCAGCGTCCTCTGAGAAAGAAGCTGTCTCTCTCTATCATGACCTTGTATCCATTTATGCTAAAGGCTGCTTTCAACTCTCAGTGGATAAGCCACAGACATAGTGTGCTAGCTGTGATACCCAAAGAGTAAAGAGCGAAAGGCATGAAGTATTTGGATTTTGATCAAGATATACCTTCGGTGGACAATACCGGGTGTGCAATGGTGCTTTCAGTCTGATACTTAGAAGTTTAAGATCCCGGTCCTAGATAAATCAGAAGGGGGAATCCTCTCCACGGTTAGTTCCTCCTTTGATTGTTTAGGAATTTTGAGTCCAGTAGTGCTATCTGCAAAGAAGATTCTACAAGATGGCTGGTGATCATTAGTGACTTTTTGGAGGCTGCAGAAAATTGTCTAAAATTTCATCTTAAGTATACTTTTGAATTATTTTTGCTGAAATCTACAGCATGTAAATTTCCTCTGAACCCTGGAATTCTAAATCACATCAATGATCTTCAGATCTCACGATTGACTAAAGAACCTGGACCAGTCAGGTGTGGCAACGTTAAGGCTGATCGCCATGGCCAGAAGTGTGGTAGGAGCAGGGGAGTCCAAGCCAGGTTGGAACGCAGAGGGATGAGGCCTCCACTACCCAGAATCTTGTTGATGAATGTGCTGTCACTGAATAATCTGAGGGCAAGTCTGCTGTATCAGAGGTAGATGAGAAATATCTCACTTGTTTGCTAAACTGAGACTTGGTTATCTACGAATATGCAGAATGCCACAGTTGAACCAGAAGTATTTACAATTTTCAGCATGGAAATTCTTGTCTTGGACTGTTTGAGGGAGACAGTGGCCTCTATTCTTAGATATAAGTGGCCTTGTTTCTTAGAAGAGCAAACAATTGAACATGGCTTTTGCTCAGTTTGACTTGGATGAAGAACAACAAGGATATTCTTTGGAGAGAGAGATTGAAAAGGCCAAGGTTGTGTCTTAGCGAAGAATCTTCAGATCTCTGACATCATTCGGAGGCGTGTACATCAAGAGGTGGGAGATGGTGGCCGTAACCATGTTATCTAGGTTGTGCCAAAAATACTGGATTCCCAGTGCTAGTACAGCTAAAAGAAGAATCCTATCTCAGTCTGTTGTTTGTTAATGGTTGCACACAGCTCCAGGATGCCAGCGCATGGTAGATCTACCTCCAGACAGTGTCTCTCCAGATGAACCTCTATTTAAACGTGTAGGAGTGAATTACTTTGGACCTTTTAGAGGTGAAGAGTAGAAGTAGTACAGTGAAGAGGTATGGGGTCATATCTACCTTTCTAGCTCTTCGAGCTGTTCACATTGAAGAGGCATCTTCTTTAGACACAGATTCCTTTGTTCATGCACTTTAATGCTTTATAACAGGACGAGGACAGGTTTGTAAACTGCACTCTACTGATGTGACAAACTTTGGATTTTGAGCGTGAGTTGTGAGAAGCCATTGAGAAGTGGAATCATTCATGATCCTGTGATGTCATTCTTCAAAAAAGAATGAAGTGGAATTTTAACCGCCAACTGATTCACATCATGAAGGAACATGGGAGAGATTGAACAGGTCTGTGTGAAAGGTTCTCAGTTCCACCATGAAGGTACCGAATCTTGACAAAGAGGGTTTCCACGCAGTTCTTTGTGAAGTAGAGGCTTTTTTCTATGGTCATCAGATTACGAAAGTATCATCCAATCCCAATGATTTGGAAGCACTGACACCCAACCGTCTGTATGGTTCTGAAGACCTCACCATCCTTACCACCAAGAGAGTTCCAAAAGGAAGACATTTATGCTCATTGTAGATGGAAGCAAGCCCAATCAATACATGTCAAACTTGTTTTGGAAACAGTATGTCAAGAAGTATGTACCATAGCTACAGGAGTGTCAGAAATGATGAGGTATAAATTGCAGTTTCCTGCCAGGAGATATTGTGCTTGTAGTTGACAACACAGTACCTTGAAACTCATATATCGTGTGAAGAGTCATTCAAGTCTTTCCAGACAGAGGAGGATTTATGCAGCAGGTAGGCATCAAGACCAAGACCAGCTGTCTGGAACCAAGATCTGTCTTCTACAGGGGGCAGAGGTTTGAGGGGCTTCAGCCCTAGAAGCTTCATGACTTTGACTTGACTCACTGACTTGATAGAGAGTGGTGGTAAAGATCACTCTGTACTGGACTAAGTACTGGTAACCTCTGGCCTAGATGACTGCTAAATGACTTGACTGGAAGAAGAAAGAGGGCATTTGTATAAGTGTTGAGATGTTTGTCTTTGAAAATTTCATGTATCCTATTTTAGTGGTATGCATTTGTAATTACTATAGTGTAATAATTAAGGGGCTGGGATGTAGGAGCCACGTATCTATTTTCTGTCACATGGGTTGTAGTAGAAGCAAATGAGTATAGTGACACATCCATGTTTTGTTTAGTCTATTGGAGAGAGCTTAACCCACGGAGAATAATACTTTTTTTGTCGGGCGCTATTTGATAACAATTAGTTTACTATGTGATCGCTATTTGTCTGTTATTAGTATGCTATTTGATCGCTATTAGTGCGCTGAAATATGCTGTTCGCTAATTAGTTAACGCTAAGTTAGTTCACCTGCTTAGTTGCGCTAATTGAGACCGCTAATTAGGATGCCATTGGAATGCTAATTAGATCGCAAATTTCGCTTTAAATGCGTTAATTCGATCGCTAACTTTGTTATTGCGCTAATTTGAACGCTATATCGCTAATTTAGTCTCATTAGTTT
The DNA here is from genome assembly GCF_030144855.1 of Hypanus sabinus. NCBI lineage: Eukaryota > Metazoa > Chordata > Chondrichthyes > Myliobatiformes > Dasyatidae > Hypanus > Hypanus sabinus. The sequence goes on from NC_082739.1 coordinate 29,151,137, forward strand.
TTTTTTTATTGCTACAAGATTGTTCATCTTTGCTGGTTTCATAAGAAAGGATCGAATGTATTTTTTCCGATTTTGGAACTTTGTTACTTTGGAAGCGCATCATACAGTGTCGATCTCCTGGCTTAGTCTCTCAGCGGTTTTTAATTTATTTTAAAGTAACCGCTACTGCGATTAATGCAGATGTATGCCCACTTTATCAGTGTGGATGAGTTGGGTCGACTGGCCTGTTTCTCTGCTGTATGATTATATGCTCCTGTTTTCTATTTCAATGTGATTGATATACAGCAGAATGAAGATGTTGGTTTGTTGCTAACACGAATTCTAGTAAATTGAATCTGTTTTGTCTTCTTAGTCACATTTGTCCACACTAAATCATGGTATTCCTCAGGTAACTGAGGTCAGTAACTCTGTGCAGCAAACACCAGACACATTGGACACAGCTGAACATGACCTGGACACAGAGGAGGATGAAGATGAAGACGAGGATGAGGAGGATGCGGACTCATCTGATATGGAGGATTGGGAGCCAGGTCCTCTTCGGCCCTTTAATCCATGTGATTTATGTAAGTTGAGTTGTGTAATCACACATTCACATGGCAATACAGCACAGAAACAGGCCCTTCGGCCCACTGAAGCCAGACTGAGCACCAGCCCTCCCTTCATTTAGCCTAATCCTATATTGAGTTTTTACTCTCCCCGCCTTCTTATCATCACTTTCAGATTCTACCACTCATCTACCCATTAGGGGCAATTTATAGTGGCCTGTTAACCCACCAACAAGCACATCTTTGGGATACATGAAAGGAAACAGCACCCGGAGAAAACTCATGTGGATATATGGTGAACGGGCAAACTCCGCATAGACAGCACCTGAGGTCAGGATTGAACTCAGGTCTTTGGTGCTGTGAGGCAGTGACTGTACCTCTATGGAAAAACATATTCGCTATCCATTTGGAAGAAATTCAAACATCAGTATTTTGATACTTTTCTGGTGTAACACTTGTTACTGGATGCTATTTATTAGATGGCAGCACGACTGAGAGCATCTTCACTTTAAAATAAAAAAGACATAAATGAAGTTGTTGATTAGGTTTGGTTTATTTTTTCGTATCGATGTACAGTGAAAATCTTGCCTTGCATGCAAATCAATTTATTACAACAGTGCATTGTGATAGTACAAGGTAAAACAATAAGAGTGCAGAATAAAGTGTTACAGTTAGAAAGAAAGTGTCTGTTATTTTCTGCTGTTCTTTACTGCAGGGTGTGAGGATTGTAACACTGCTCACCCCGGTGCATGCCCCAAGCATGGTACTCTGCACTGTATTCCCAATCGGCCTGTCCTGAGCAGGGCCAGGGCAAGCCTGCCACTTATTCTGTACATCAATCGGTTTGCTGGTGGAATTTTCTCTAAGAGGCGCATTCCAAAACGTACACAGTTTGGTCCTGTCGAAGGGCCATTAGTTAAACGGTCGGAGCTCTCTGATGATTATATTCATTTAAAGGTAAGGCTGATGAAACTTTTCACTTCCCTTAGTGGTTGCGTTAAGATTTTTTCCTGAGCTGAGATTGTCAAATCATGCTTAAGTAACACAGTTGAAGATCTAAGCTCACTGTTGAAATTTTGCAGCATTTTTTCACCTTGCTGAGAGTAGTTGGAGATGACTTTGTCACTCTGTCCTGGTTGTGAGAACCTGACACCAAAATACAAGTCCATTTGTCACTAAGGCATGTACAGATGTCTGTGCTGCTGTACTTGTTCACAGATTCCTGAAATGAAAAATGTATTTTCAGCTGCTTGTGTTGATGAACACTCCCCTCCAACCTTATTTAGGAATCTTCCCCCTTCTTTTCCTGTCCTGAAGAAGAGTCTTGGCCCAAAACACCGACTGTTTGTTCATTTCCATGGATGCTGTCTGACCTGCTGAGTTCCTCCAGCATTGTGTGTGTTGCTTTGCCTTTCCAGCATCTGCAGAATTTCAGTATTTGTGTTAATGAAGATAGTGGAAAATCAATATACCTGATTTGTCGCAGGGAGATCAGAAATTGTGTTCGTACCATGCACACCTGATGTGATTCTATCTCACCTTTGCATAAAGTAATCAACTCATAAATATAAATCAATGCACAAAGGAGACATAAATGTCAATTCAACAGGTGAGGCAGCGTCTAAGGCGGGAAATAAACAGTTAACCTTTTGGGTGGACATCTTTCATCAGGACTGGGAAAGTCGACTGTTGCTTCCTGACCTGTTCAGTACCTCGACCTCCTTTCTGTTTTGTTTCAGATTTCTAGACTTCATGAATATAGAATCACGGTTGCCAAACTAATGATTGTTGGATCTTCGATTCAGCTGCTGACAATGTTATCTGAGCTAATTGTGGGCAAGAAGACTCTAACGTAGTTTTCAGGTCCCAATTTGCACTCACTTTTGTACAATTCCCAGTCTGTGTTATAATGAATTCTGGAGCTTTTAAAAATTTAAAGTTCAAAGTACATTAATTATCAAATTACAATAATGATATACAACCTTGAGATTTGTCATCTTACAGGCAGCCACAAAACAGAAACCCAATAGAACCCATTAGCACAAAAGAAGACTGTCAAACACCCAATGTGCAGAAGGAAAAAAAGGAAATTGCGCAAACAGTAAAAGCAAATAGCATTCAGAACTGAAGTTCACAAAAGTGAGCCCAGAGCCTCAGTTCTGTGCAGAAATGAGTAAACTTTGCTTTTATTTGAAGAATGAGGAGTTTTTTCTTTGGGTAGCAGTTCTTCTCTTGACAAAATTGTGGGTGTTTATCCACATGAGGATCTGGATCAGTTTTTGGTAGCTTTGCTTTTACTACACAATCGAAGTTATAAATTGCAAAATCAGTCATTCATCAGAGTGAATGTGGAGGGGAGTGTTTGGAGTGTCATAACACAAAATGTTAATTGTATGAAGCACTTTGAGGCATGTGATGACATATCTTTCTCTTTTAACAGGTTGCTATGGGGGTTGGAAGGGATGAGTCAAAAGATGGAGAGAAATCTGGGGATTTGTGGTTTGATCTGTCTGATGAGAACATGTGCAACTGGATGATGTTTGTACGTCGAGCTCAGAACCACTTGGAACAGAACCTGGTGGTATACCAATACGGCAAGAACCTCTACTTTACCACCATCAAACATATTGAGCCAAAACAGGAACTCAAGGTAACAGATAACATGGGTGAATATGGGGCATGTGCTACTGGCGCAGGTGCTACCTCGAATAAAAAGTGATTCTAGAAATACTCAACAGGTCAGGCAGTACTTCTGTCTGAGAGAAAGGGTTAGAGTTCAGACTGGTGACCTTTACTGAGAACAGGGTAGAGCTGGCAATACACTTAATTGCAGAGAAAGACTACACTTGTGCTCGAAAGGTGGGTGTTACAGGATGGGGGTCAGGAGGGACGTGGCATAGAAAGTAGAGGTGCCAACTTAGGGAATCTAGGGAAGGTGTAAGTAGGAAAAAACAAATGCATTTGAACTAGCAGAAGAGGACACACAGAAGGGTAGCTTCTTCCAGGGGGAGCAGAGTCCAGTGCTAGAGGGTATAGGTTTAAAGCAAGAGAAGAGAAGTTTAAAGGAGGGGTAAAGGGTTGGTTTTTCACATAAAGGGTGGTGGCACTGTGGAATGAGCAGGAGACAGATACAATTAGTGTATAAAAGGCACTTGTTCAGGTACTTGGATAAAAACTGAATGGCCTGATGTGGAAAAGCATGGGTTGGGCTGAAGGAGCATTTCTGTGCTGAGTGACAGACCATGCAGAAGGCCAAGGACAGAGGTGAGACTGAGATGGAGCGCTGCAGGGAGACACAACTGGAAATTCAGTGCCAGCCTTGTGGACTAAACAGAAGTGTTATACAAAGCAGTCTCTCAGTTGGCATTTGGTTTCCCAGTATAGGGAAGACCACATTGTGATCACTGAAATGCAGTACACTACCTTGGCTGAACTACAAGCAAATTGCTCCCTCATCAAGAAGGAATGTCTTGGGGGGGGGGGGAATGGTTGGGTGAGGGGTGTCCCTGAGAAGTGATATAAAAGGGTAGGTGTGTCATCTCCTTCACTTGTATGGTAAGGTGTTGGGAGAGAAGGGGTAGTGGCTATTGGTGCAGATACAGTTGTAGACAAGAGCATTGTGGAGGGCATGCTCCCTTGTTTTCTCTGGCATATTGGAGGCTGAGGGGAGACCAGATAGAAGTTTTTAAAATTATGAGAGACAAAGATACCAGAGTCTCAGCCCACCATGCCCATGTTAAGCATTAAGTATCCGTCCATACTAATCCCATCTACCAGCATGCTCCATAGCTTTTGATACTTTGGTGACTCAAGAGCAAGTCTAGATAAATGTTGTGATTTACAAAGGGATCTTTGGGTCCAAATCCTTAGCTCATTGGAAGTGGCCATGTGAGTAGATAGGATGGCAAAGAAGATGTATGGCATGTTAGCCTTATCTGGCTGGGGCACTTTACATCAGAATAAGGAAGGCATGTTGCCGCTAAAACTTTGGTTAGGCTGCATTTGGGGTATTGTGTTAAATTCCCGTCACTTCATTACAGGAAGGATGTGGAGGCTTTGAGAAGGATGCTGAAGAGGTTTACCAGGATTTTGCCTGTTTTGGAGAGCATGGATAAACTTGGTTATTTTCTGTGGGTAGTAGAGGCTGAGGGGAGACCTGATGACCAGGGCAGTTTTTTTTTACTCAGACAGAGGTAGGTGCCTGAAACAGATCACCAGGTAGTGGCAGAAGTGGGGGCAATAGTAGGGTTCAAGAAGCTCTTAGATAGGTGTATGAATATTTAGGGAATGGTGGTAGGAGGTGAAGAATATGAATCATGTACAGTCAGTAGGGAATTGGTTTAATTATCACATTTGGTGCAGATATCATTGGGCAAAAGGCCCGTTTCTGTGCTGAACTGTTCTACGAAAATGCTGAAAGGAGTGGAAGGTGGAATAAATGCCTGGCATTGGCATTTCTTTGGACGTGGAAAAAATGTACTATATTTTATCACAAAAAGGTGTCTCTTGGCCTACTTAGGTCTATGCCAGCTCCCAGCAAAAACAGTCTCATCAATCCTATTCTCCTCTTCTAAATTTCCCTTTGCTCTGCAACTCCTGTCCCAAAAGCCCATTGACCCCTCCTCCTTTAATTCTATTGCCACTTAAATATGTTAAGTTGCTAATTAATCTACCAAAGCATCTTTGGGATGGAAGAGTAATGGGAGCATCTGAGGAAATAACATGTGGTCATGGGAGAACATGCAAATTCTGCACAACACCCAAGTCCAGGTTTGTTCCCAGGTTACTGGAATTGAGATAACTGTGTTTACTGTACTGTTGTTTTCTGGAGGCTGCCCTGTTGTTACTGGAGGCTCATGAAGTGGAAAATGAGGAAAAGGGCAATACTGTTATTGCTCACTGTGAGAGGAGGTGTTGAAAACGGGTATGGGAAATTATCAGTTATGGTTCAGACCTTTGACACTATCGTGGAAGGAAAAAGATGTGGAAGGAATAAGTTGATGTAGATAATGGTATGTTCATATCAGATGAGATGGAGGCTGAGAAACCAAAAGAATTGCTCATAAGTGGTAGGGCAGCTTTAGTATGGTTAAAGTAGGTGTGGTAGTCTGTAGGATTGTAGAAGGCTGATCACTAACCTGTCCCTGTGTGTTGGAGGCAGAGAAGTAGATCACAGAGACCTGCTTGAAGTTTGAATTTTTGAATTTCAGTTCTATAACAAAGCTCCATAAACCAAGATCGTGTTTTTTTTTAAACAGTCAGCAAAATGATATCCAGAAAGGTCTTGCAGAAAAGGTCACTCACTAAGATGATTGTGTTGGAGGTTCACATACAGGACTGGCTAAGCAAGGCAAAGCAGAGATGGTATCTTTTCTGTAATTAGTGGGATGCCGCACAGATCACTGGAGTGACTGTGACCATGAATCCCCATGTAAGACTTGAAATATCAGCAATTTCTTTCCTCTCACCAATGCTGCTGGACCTGTTGAGTTACTCCAGCAGGTTCTGATGATTCAGCAATGAGGTGTTTAACATCAGTGGGTACAGGTTTAAGCTGAGGTGCACGACAGTTGGAGGGAATCTGAGGAAACTTTGAAATTCTGTTCACCTATTTGGTGGTTGCAACCTGAAACACTCTGCCTGAGAATGTGGTGAAGATAAGTACTGTCTCAATTTTTCACAAGCATCTGGATGAGCATGTGAACTCCCGAGACAATGGATCATGTGTTGGTAAATGGGATTAGCATAAGTAGTTACATGATGGTCAGCAGGTCCTGTTTCTGTGCTGTGTGACTCCATGATCCTACAGTGGAGTGGCTGTACTATTGCTTTGCAGAGCAATAATAGATATATTACATGAGTGGACACTACTATGGCCAGTGGAGTCCATCAGATTATCTATTTTGGTAGAAAGTGGCTTAAAAAGAGATTACATTCTACTGTTGTACTGAGTGATCTGGTGTCCTTGTATATGAAACAAAGATCACTGTGAAGGTGCATCACTAATTAAATAGTTCCTTACAATATAGAAGGAGACGATTTTGTTTCATTGAGCTGTGCTGGTTCACAGAGCAATCCCGTTTTCTACATGTTTTCCTGTAATCTATTTGCCTCTTCATCAAATCTTTTATGCGCTCCTCTCCCTCTTCAGTATCTACTAATTTACCACTCATTTACACACTGGGGCAAATTACATGTCTTTGGGATTTGGGAGTAAATTGGAGCACTGGAAGAAATCTTAGGAAGAACGTGCAAACTTTGTACAGGAAGTCAGCAATGAACATGTGCAACCAAATCTGTGCCACCTAATGTGCTATCTACTGATGAGGAATAGAGGGAAGCTCTGGAGGATAAACAGCAGTGTGGATTTGTTGGGCTGTTTGTGTGGTTCACAGCGTGTGAATTGTCTGATAGAGCTTGTGCATTAATACAGATTAACCTCCTGTCCTCAAGTTTCTGGAGTGGGACTTGAACCCACAACCTTTTGCCTTAAAGGCAAAGGGTTACTTATTGAATCACATCTGAAATCAGGAAACAGAATGTTGGCCTTTATAGGAAGTGGTTTGGCATTGATATGGTTTTGGGATCCTTATTTATGTACTTACACCGGAGAATGTTCAGGGAGGGTAGAACAGGTTGATTCCTGGGATGAACGGCATGCTTTTTGAGGACTGATTAAACAGGTCGGGCAGACACTCAATTGAGTTTAGAAGAAGAAAAGGTGGTCTTATTGAAGCATATTGAGGGAGCACAAGGGTCGATGCTGAGGGGATGCCTCCCCTTGTGAGAAAACCTAGAATTGAGAATAACCTTGGTTTAATTTCAGAACAATTTAAGAGAGGCAAGAAGGGCTTTCTTCTGTGAACATCATCAATTGTTGAAACAATTGAAGTGGAAATGTTGAAGGAGCTCAGCTAGTTTGGCAGCATTTGTAGAAAGAAACCAGTTAATGCTTTGGGTTGGAGACCCTTAGTTGGAACTCGGCCTTTGGAATTCTTTATCCCAGAGACGGGTAGAGAGGTTAAACTTTTGAAACAAGGCAGACATATATTTAGACTCTAGGGTAGTCAGGCTTGGGGAACTGTAAGAAAGTGAGTTGAAGCCAAGATCAGGTCATGTTAGATCATTTTTAAGGGACGTGTTGCATCTTCCCAATTTCTAGCAAGGTTCTTGCTGGTTCTTCAGGAAGTGGGTTTGGCAGTGAAAATGTTACTGCCATTTGTAATTATTATTGTGCTTGAGAGCCTTGGATCAGTGTCTGCAGAACATGTAGAGCCGGAAAGTGTGTAGGATTTAATGAGTTTCACTGCTGACACTCATCATCTCAGCTTATTTGTGAGTCAAGGTCACTTTGAGTCAAGGTCCCATGGAAATGAATTTTTACAGAACTGAAACCTGCAGGACAGGAGAACTGAAAGTTGGCAAGGTAACAATTAATGATGTTTGTGAGGAGAAAAAAATAGAGGATTTAATCCATTAAAGAGAAAATGTCATAAAGACTTGGAAGGACAGGCAGCATCTGTAGAAAGAGAAACAGAGTAAAATTCTGAGTTGAAGGCCCTTTGTTGTTTCTAACCTTCTGAGTGCTTCCAGCATTTTTCATTTTTGTTTCAGATTTCCAGCATCTGCAACTCTGATATTTTGTAGCACTTATTTTAATGGATTGTCACACAGATATAGTAATGGAATTTTTTTCTGTGGTAATGACAAAGGTGAATATGAGTAAGGTCTTATTTGAGACTCCTCAGGCCAGGCAGTGTTTCTGACTATTGCTGTCTGTGTGCTTGCAGGTGTGGTATGCAGCATCCTATGCAGATTTTGTGGAGCAGAAGATCCATGATATATCAGAAGAAGAACGGAAGGGTGAGTAACTGTTCCTGTATTCCATGCCAGCACCCTTGACAGAACGCTGGAAGAGAAGGAAAGACATGATAATCCACCTCTACCTGTACAACCAAGAGATTACTTTTGAGTAACGTGGCAGTCATTCTGAATATAGTGCAGGGCATCTATGATATTGATTGAGAGATAAACAACCTTAAGAGTTGTCTCTGCTCTTTGCACAGAGTCAGAGGAGACAGACTAGACTTGTGAATGGCACAATACATAATGCATTCCTTACAAATAAATAACTGGCCACATTATCAACTGAAAATCCCGAACCTATGGTTTGATTTGGGGTACATGTACCCATACCCTCTTCACATACACCTAGGTTTTGTTTATCCTTTTCTGTGAGAAGAAATAAAGACTGGGTGATAGGGAAAACTTATTCCACACTCTGTTTGATAATGATGGAGTACTAGAGAATCATCATGGAGTTGGATTTCTCTAAGTTTGTGGGAGGAGAAAAAGGTTCTTTGATGCAATAAGGCCTAGTATTATACACTGCCTTTATTAGTTTTCTAAAAACAAACCACTGAAGGAACTTAGTGGGTCAGACGGTACCCTTGGAGGGAGATGGACAGTCAGTATTTTGGATCAAGACCTTTCATCTCGATTGAAAGATAAAGGGGAAGTAGCCTGTATAAAGAGACGAGGGGAAAGGGTGCTGCAAGAGCTGGCAGTCTATAGGTGGATCCAGGTGAGCAGGGGTGACTGACAGATGGAGGGAGGAGGGGAGATTGGAAATAATGACAGAGGAGTGGTAGTTGACTCCACCAATGACAGCAGAGCCAACCTGCCCATCACCTCCCAGTCTCTCTCACTGATGCACTATTCATTACATACCAATTGATGGATCAAGTGTTAACAATATTAGATTGTGGGGTGAGATGAATTGTGATTTTGGTTTTTGAAAGTTTGTGGGAAACCAAAGAGAAGCTGGTAGCTGGTGAAACTGGTAGCATATACATCTTAAATGTAAGGAAATGAAAGAATGTGAATTAACACCATTTTATATTCTGTCCTTCTAATTTGTCATATTTCTAACATCTGTAGTATTTGCATTAAATATGTCACATTCAACATATTTTTCATTAATAGGCATCAATAGCAAGATAGCAGCTATCAATAGCAAGATGAACTTTGCTGTTTATCCCTAATTACCCTTGAATTGCTCCAACTTGTTTGGTAAAACCTTGAAGAGTCTATTATACTGGTATATGTCTGGATTGGTGTATGGGCCCAATAAGAATTATAGATTTCCATCTTAAGACAGCATAAGAAAACCAGTTGGGCTTTTCAGTAACTCCATAATTGACACTTACTCTTATTCTAAAATGTATCTGATTATGGGTTCTTATTGTCTAGCTGCTGTGATAGAACTTAGATGAATGTTTCCTGATACAGAAACAAGATTAGGACAGTTCACATTACGCAATGATTAAGGGCTAATTTTGTTGAGCAGGGTAAAATTATGTTGGCAGAGTCAGTAAGGGTACGCCCAACTAACTCTCTCAATTTCAAGGGAAGCAAGTACAGCCTGTCCAGTCTCTCTTGCCACAGAAACACTACATCCCAGGCAACATTATGGTGTATCCCAGATAATTTCTTTCCCACCTTCTCTACCTGTGCTACTTCCTTTAGGGATCCATGAACTTGTGCACCAAGATCCCACTGTTCCTCAGTACTGTAAAACCTTCATAGCACGGTATTTTTAGGAATTTGTTAGTACTAGACAAGCAAATGTTACCGCTAATAATATCAAAAGACACTTTTATAATACTTTTTATTTAAACATGTGATTTGGAAAGGAATGAGAAAGACAGTACTGTGCAAAAGTCTTAGGCACATGCTTAAAAGAAGTTCTGTAAAGCAAAGAAGCTTTCAAAAATAATTGAATGAAAAATTTCTAAATATCAAAAAATATTATGAAGAGCAGTAAACAGTTTAAAAAGTATTAATATTTGGTATGATCACCCTTTGCCTGTAATACTTAAATTATTACAGATTCCACGTAGAGAAATCCTTCACACTTTTCATGTAATGTTTTAAGGTAGATCCTGCAAGAACTTTCAAAAGTCAATTACTTTATGACCAAGAGATTAATTTGTGGGATTCTTGGTAAAAGATTAGGCTTTAGGAATGAATTTCAAAGCCAGCATCAGATTCTTTTAAGATTCTCTGATTTTGTTAGTTTGTGACTGACAGTTGAATCTTTATTACACTTTTATTGCAACCATGACCTATACACCAAATTCTGCAGTGAATGCTAGCATGAAGTAAGGTACTGATTGTCAGTTGGTAAGGAACAGAATCCACTGGCATGGTTGAAGAGGAGTAGGGAATTTTCCCCCGTTTCTGGCCAATATTTATCTTTTAACACCACTGAAGAAGATTTACCTGTCTGTTTGAACAGTGACAGAATATCAAAAAATAATTCATAAGCAGTGGAGTACTTTAGGAAATCCTGAAGAACCGCAGGTATCAATGGAGTGAAATTGCGAAAACGAATCCAATCCTAAATTTTTACTTTGTGAAACATTATTTGACCACTGTTTTCCTATTATGTTAATTAGGTATGATTTCCTTTTTAAATCTTGAATATCATTCCTAGATTACTTGAACAAGACACTGGGAACATTGTTAAATGTGTCACACTTTCTGTCAAGACAGTGGGATTTGTGATATATAGGGAAGACCAGACCAACTGGGCTAGAAGAAGTCAGTGGGTCAGGCAGCATCTATGGAGGGAAATAGACAGTTGATGTGCTTTTTTACAGGAAGTTATAGCGTATCCATACCTTATCATACTAAGTGATCAGCATTCATTTACAGTTAGTTGTTCTGCAAATTCAGAATTTTTTGTTTTCATGATTTGTACATGATTTTTGGCCACCTCTTCTTCCCACACTGACTCTCCCACCACCACATTCACTGCAGTAGATCATGATGTAGAGATTGTGTGGGCTTCTATTTATTAAATTGGTTTTCTAGAATGCCTGGCTGTGTGTACATGGTTAATACTCTGAGAATATTTTTTTCAAAATCAATATTTTAGGTGCATCATTTTGTGCTAGCTGTATTCTGGTATTTTGTTCCTGCTGTTACTATTCCATACACCAATTTTTTTTAAAGCTTTATTTTCTTAATGAAATTATATTGGTAATGGTGTATTACTGTCACATGTACCGAAATACAGTGAAGAGCTTTTCTGCGCCACCCAGTTCGATCATTCCATTTGTAACTGTAAAAGAAAAACAAATCACAATTCAGAATGTTGTGTTACAAGTACAGAGTAGTTGCAATCTAAGTAGACAAATAAGGGGCAGGAGCCTTGATGAGGTAAATTGAGAGATCAGGAGTTTGTAATGTATGTAAAATTCTTTCAAGTGTTTTTTAATTGTGGGATAGAAGCTGTCCTTGAGCCTGGTGGTGTCAAAATATATATATATTTTTTAACAATTGCATAAGGTGTCTTTGTTTAGTTGAATATATTTTCTTGGATCTCTCCTCCACTTCATCCTCTGCCATAAGTTGTCCCTTTTCCTCCATAGATGCTGCCTGACCCACTGGGTTCCTTCTGCATTTTATGTTGCCTCAGATTCTAGCATCTGCATTCATTTTTTACATTTGCTGCATTCACTTTGTTTCCTCAGTTCTACGAGACCAGGAAAAAAATTGGCCATGCTATGAGTGTAATCGTCGTTTTACCAGCTCAGAGCAGCTTCAGCAACATCTCAACATGCATGATGAAAAGCTAGACTACTTCAGCAGGTACAACCATGAATGCATTTGAAGTTATTACCCTTTCTCTTCGCTGCCTTTCGCTTTGCTTGTCAACATAAGAAAATCAAAGCTGGAGTCAGCCACTCAGCTTCTCTCATCTGTCCCCCATTCGGTATAGTTATAGCTACTATCTCCCAGGCTTTATCTCCTCTGCTATGCTAGTTCCCCATAGCCTGATCTTTTCATTTCCCTGATAATTCAAAAATTTTCAGTTGCCTCTTTAAATAACCTGCATTGTTATAACCCTCAGGGGGTTGAGAACTCCAGATGCATTGCAAGATGTTCCTTCACAATTCAGTTTAAATAGCAGCACTCTATATGGCTTGCTCAAGAAACATCTTATCATACCTTGTCATACCCCATCAGGATATTAGATGAAGTTGTCCTTCATTCTTCTAAACCCTTTTAAAAATAGATCAATTTTCCTTAGCTGCTAATAATAAGGCAACCCTTGCATCCCAGGAATTAAACTCCTTTGAGCTGCTTAAAATGCCAGTTTATCTTTTTTTAATAGAAAAGATCAAAATTGGGCATATTATTCCATATGTAACCTCACTACTTCCCTACACAAATTATAAACATATTTTGCTTTTTACTGATCCACTCATTTTGACACTTGGAGGGTACAATGTAAAAATAATCATTACCTAATTCCAGCAATCAATCTTTATCAATTGGTGTGTAATATAGCCAGCCATGGGGCTATGGCAATGCCTTTATGAAACATTGTCTAAAGTATCATCTCTGTTCTGTAGTGCTAAATGTAGCAGTGATATTGATTTCCAATTCCTTCCAAGTCAGTAGAAATAAATTTCAGTGGGGGTATCATGAGTATTTTTCTATTTTACGTCAGTCATATAAGCTGTGCAAATTTATAAAATTGTGAAATATTTATAGTTTGACCTCTTATTCTGTGCTTCATCACTTTAAACAAAAATAGCATTTTCTGCTACATCCATTTAGACTCTTTTACTCTCTTCACTTGTTTCTCGGAGTATCCTGGAGAGTTCATTTCTGGCCCTGAGGATTTATTCATCCTTGAGCGTTCCAATACATCCAACATCACCATCTTTTTAGTGCTTCTGTACTATGAATTAACAATGTACTCCCTGAATGCTCTATCTTCCACATTCTACTCTGCAGTTAATCCATGTGAAAAGTATTTATTTGGAGCCTTGTCCATATTCCCTGGCTCCACACACAGTTTATTCCTAAGAGGATTTACTCTTTCCTTCACAACCTCTTATTCCTGATAGATTTATGAAATATCTTGGGGTTGGGATTATCTTGATTCTTGCTTGCCAAAAATATTTTGTGGCCCCTTTTTATCCTCATAATTTCTTTCTGAAGTTCTTTCCTACATCCCCCTATATTCCATTAGGGTCTCACTTTATTGCAGTTGCCTTTACCCATCATATACTTGTTCTTCTTTCTCCAAGCTGTTCAAAATGCTTTGTCGTTCAAGGTTCCCGTATCTTAACATCTTTGCCTCTTTTCAATGACTCTCACTTGTCTGATATGGTTTTTATTTGTAAACATCTGCTCCCAATCTACTATTGTTATTAGTATAGCTTTGTTATTGTTACATGTACCGAGATATAGTGAAAAGTTTGACTTGCATACTGTTCATACAGATGACCTGAAAGTTGCCTCACAGGTAGATATTAAGAAAGCTTATGGGGTGTTAGCTTTCATAACTTGAGGGATAGAGTTTAAGAGTTGCAAGGTAATGATGCAGCTCTATAAAACTCTGGTTAGGCCACAGTTGGAGTACTGTGTCCAGTTCTGGTTGTCTCACTATAGGAAGGATGTGGAAGCATTGGAAAGGGTACCGAGGAGATTTACCAGGATGCTGCCTGGTTTAGAGAGTATGGATTATGATCAGAGATTAAGGGAGCTAGGGCTTTGCTCTTTGGAGAGAAAGAGGATGAGAGGAGACATGATAGAGGTGTACAAGATATTAAGAGGAATAGACAGAGTGGACAACCAGCACCTCTTCCCCAGGGCACCACTGCTCGGTACAAGAGGACATGGCTTTAAGGTAAGGGGAGGGAAGTTCAAGGGGGATATTAGAACTAGAAGAAGGTAAAGCAATACTGCAGAATAAAGTGTAAAAGCAAGCAAAAAGTGCAGTGTAGGTAGCTGATAAAGTGCAAGATCATATCGAAGTACATTGTAAAGCCAAGAGTCCATCTTATCATACACAGTGGGATGGAAGCTGTCCTTCAGTCTAGTGGTATGTACATTCAGGATTTTGTTTCTTATGCCTGAAAGAGGAAAAGAGAGAATATCTGGCGTGCATGAGGTCTGTGATTATCCTGGCTGCTTTACTGAGGCAGTGAGAAATATAAACAAGAGTCCCTGGAGGGGAGGCTGGTTTCTGTGATGTGCTGAGCTGTGACCACAACTCTCTGCAGTTTCTTGTCTTGTTCCAATCTACTGAATTCAGAATTCCTCCCATTTCATGACTAACTTGAGAACCAATCTTATCCCTTTCCACAGCTATCTTGAAACTTTAAAAAAAATTATGGTTCTATTTCCAAAGTGTTCCCAGCAATATTTACACCACCTGCTCAGTTTCATATTCTAATCTTTAGTAGGATTTTCTACACGTTGCCTCAAATAAAACTCTCTTGAACAATTCTTCCACATTGTAAGACCCTTGCTCGAAGACAATCCCAATCAATATGGGGGAAAATTAGAATCCCCCAGTACTAAAACCCTATCACTTATACACCTTTCTGCAATTTGCTTCCAAATTCCTAATTTCTACTCATGGCCTCATTGGAAGATGTTCTAGGAAGAACGAGGCTCGCACGAGGGAGACCAGAGCAAGAAACAGACTCACGCAAGAAGTTGTTTGTATGCATTAGAAATCACAGTGAGAGCAACGCTGTAAGTTAATAGATAATCGATATGTTGAATTAAAATGTTAACGCCAATCCCGTTAAAAGATTCCTAGAACATCTTCACCAAGTATTGTAGTGATTAGTCTTATTTGATAGTGCAACTCCCCTTCTGCCACACCTGAAAATTCTACTTTTCATAACATTAAGTTGGCAGTCCTGTCATTCACTCAGCCACCTTTCTGTGAATGCAGTAATATCATAATTTTGTATAGTAACTCACACTCTTGAATTGCCTGTCTTCCCTGTTGGGCTCTTTGTATCAATGTAAGTGTTGTTAAGCCTACGAGTCCTCTCATGTTTCTTATCATTGTTTCTGTCAGCTCTACCCAACGGACAGTCATTTTATCCTTTACATCAGATGCTCCGCTGCTTGCACTGCTGTAATGCACCCTACTTCCAAATTAGTTTAAACCTTTTTTTTGAAAGCACTCCCCCCCCCCCCCCCCCCCCAGCAAGGATATTGGTCCCCTTCTAATTTTGGAGCAACCTGTCAATCTTGGTCAAGTCCTGTCTGTCCCAGAACTGATACCGACCTCCTCCCCCCACCCACCGCCTGCTCTTCAGCTACACGGTCATCTGCACCTCCTATTGTTACCCTGGCTAGCATGTAGTTCAGGGAGTAGATGTGAGAATACAACCATGCAGGTAAGATTTATAATCTTCTGCCCAAATTTACTTTGCAGGACCTTGCCCCTCTTTCTACCTACAATGTTGATGTCAATGTGTATTATGACCTCTGGCTATTCCCTCTCCCTTTTACCATGTTTTGTAACAGCTCTACAGCATCTCTGATCCTGGCAACAGGCCATACTTAAGTCTTGCTTACAGCTATAGACATGGTTGTCTATTCCACTTAGTTACAAATTCCTTCGCCCACCCCCCCACCACCGCCGCTACTGTTCACCTAGATATCTTCCTCCCCTGCTGTGTACCAGAGCCAACCATGCTGTTACAAACTTCGCTGCTGCTCCCCTTTGAGAGACCATTTCCTCCAAACAGTATCCATATCAGATCATCTGGTTGAGAGGAAAATGGTAACAGGGACTCCTGCATAATCCACAACAGAAATGGGTTCTTCTTGTTTCTCCAAACAAAGCCTCTCTAAATATAATCAGACAAATAATTGTTGTTCCTGAAGACGACACTTGGGAGGTTTGAGACAGTCTGGGAAGAAACGTTATTAATATTCCCTTTTGTTTATCCTCGCCAGTCTGTCTTACTCAGTAAATTTTGTATACACACTAGTACCTTCATTGGCTTTGGCTTTATTAAAAGATATTATGATCCACTTTATCAAGCAGTTTCTGAACTTCAATGTGCATATCAACTACTTCACAATTGTAGAAAGAATACAAATGCAATGGGGAAAAATGTACCATCAATAGTGGTGGCTCAGTCCGATGGTTTGAGATGTGTCTATTTTAATGTGAGGAGTATTATGAATAAAGCGGATGAGCTAAGAGCATGGATCAGCGCTTGGAGCTATGATGTTGTGGCCATTACAGAGACTTGGATGGTGCAGGGGCAGGAATGGCTACTTCAAATGCCAGGCTTTAGATGTTTCAGAAAGGATAGGGAGGGAGGCAAAAGAGGTGGGGGTGTGGCACTGTGGATCAGAGATAGTGTCACGGCTGCAGAAAAGGTGGAAGTCATGGAGGGGTTGTCTGCAGAGTCTCTGTGCATGGAAGTTAGGAATAGGAAGGGGTCAATATCTCTACTGGATATTTTTTATACACCACCCAATAGTAACATGGACATCGAGGAGCAGATAGGGAGGACAGATTCTGGAAAGGAGTAATAATAACAGGGTTGTTGTAGTGGGAGATTTTAATTTCCCAGATATTGTTTGGCATCTTCCTAGAGCGAGGTGTTTAGATGGGGTGGAGTTTTTTAGGTGTGTTCAGGAAGGTTTCTTGACACAATATGTAGATAAGCCTACAAGAGGAGAGGCTGTACTTGATCTGGTATTGGGAAATGAACCTGGTCAGGTGTCAGATCTCATGGTGGGAGAGCACTTTGGAGACAGTGATCACAATTCTATCTCCTTTATTGAAGAGGGATAGGAACAGACAAGTTAGGGCAAAGTTTCATTGGAGTAAGGGGAACTATGAGGCAATCAGGCAGGAACTTGGAAGCAGAAATTGGAAACAGATGTCCTCGGAAACGTACCAAAGAAATGTGGCAAATGTTCAGGGGATATTTGCGTGGGGTTCTGAGTAGGTGCGTTCCAATGAGACAGGGAAAGGATGGTAGGGTACAAGATCTGTGGTGCACAAAGGCTGTTGTAAATCTAGTCAAGAAGAAAAGAGGAGCTTACGAAAGGTTCAAAAAACTAGGTAATGATATGAATCTAGAAGATTATAAGTCTAATAGGAAGGAGCTTAAGAATGAAATTAAGAGAGCCAAAAGAGGCCATGAGAAGGCCTTGAAGGACAGGATTAAGGAAAACCCCAAGGCATTCTACACGTATATGAAGAGCAAGAGGATAAGACGTGAAAGAATAGGACCAATCAAGTGTGACAATGGAAAAGTGTGCATGGAACCGGAGGAAATAGCAGAGGTACTTAATGAATCCTTTGCTTCAGTATTCATTAACGAAAAGGATCTTGGCGATTGTAGGGATGACTTGCAGTGGACTGAAAAGCTTGAGAATGCAGATAATAAAGAGGATGTGCTGGAGCTTTTGGAAAGCATCAAGTTGGATAAGTCACTGGGACCAGATGGGATGTACCCCAGGCTACTGTGGAAAGCGAGGGTGGAGATTGTTGAGCCTCTGACAATGATCATTTGATAAGGTATCCCATGCAAGGCTTATTGAGAAAGTAAGGTGGCATGGGATCCAAGGGGATATTGCTTTGTGGATCCAGGACTGGCATGCCCACAGAAGGCAAAGAGTGGTTGTAGACGGGTCATATTCTGCACGGAGGCCAGTGAACAGTGGTGTGCCTTAGAGATCTGTTCTGGGACCCCTACTCTTTGTAATTTTTATAAATGACCTGGATGAGGAAGTGGAGGGATGGGTCGGTAAATTTGCTGATGACACAAAGGCTGGAGGTGTTGTGGATAGTGTGGAGGGCTATCAGAGGTTACAGCGGGAAATTGATAGGATGCAAAACTGAGCTGAGAAGTGGCAGATGGAGTTCAACCCAGATAAGTATGAGTTTAATTTTGGTAGGTCAGATATGATATTAATGGTAAGACTCTTGGCAGTGTGGAGGATCAGAGGGATCTTGGGGTCTGAGTCCATAGGACTCTCAAAGCTGACTCTGTGACTCTGGTTAAGAAGTTTAACCAGAGGTTGACCCTGTGGTTAAGAAGGCATATGGTGCATTGGCCGTCATCAATTGGGGGGTTGAGTTTAAGAGCCTAGAGCAGGGGTTGGCAACCTTTACCACTGAAAGAGCCAGATGGACCCATTTCCCACAGAAAAGAAAACACTGGGAGCCACAAAACCCGTTTGACATTTAAAATGAAATTACACTGCATACAAAGGTTTTTTTTTTTGCCTTTATGCTATGTATAAACAAACTATAATGTGTTGCATTTATGAAATTGATGAACTCCTGCAGAGAAAACGAAATTACATTTCTGCATGCAACAAAAACATTTTGAACTCTGAAAAAAAGACGTTGGGTTGAAGGTTACTCCATAGTTAGCCTACCTTGGATCGAAAAATTAAAAGAAATCGCGCATTGGCGGGTGTCAGGCATTGGCAGTGGTGACGTATATTAATAGCGATAAAAAAACACGTTGTAGCGGTGTGCTACACACTATAACGACACTGCAGTCAAAGATAACTTTATTCGAATTAAACAGCCTTGCTTTAAAGCCTCCCTCAACCCGCCCCCCGTGGGCGCGGATGCTCCAAAAGACACGTACTCACAACCCCCCGTAGGCTATCTCCCTTAGCCGGAACGGTGGCTAATTGTGAGCTGGTTCGGATGTGCCAGGAAATGGGGTCGCCACAACGTTTTATTTAGATTGTACAAGATCACCATAATCTTCAAATTTCGAATTACATTTCAAAAACTAACAAACCACGGGGAGCCGCAGCACAGAGATGAAAGAGCCGCGGGTTGCCGACCCCTGGCCTAGAGGTAATGTTGCAGCTATGTAGGACCCTGGTCAGACCCCACTTGGAGTACTGTGCTCAATTCTGGTCACCTCACTATAGGAAGGACGTGGAAACCATAGAAAGGGTGCAGAGGAGATTTACAAGGATGTTGCCTGGATTGGGGAGCATGCCTTATGAGAATAGGTTGAGTGAACTCGGCCTTTTCTCCTTGGATCGATGGAGGATGAGAGGTGACTTGATAGAGGTGTACAAGATAATTGATTGTGTGGATAATCAGAGGCTTTTTCCCAGGTCTGAAATGGCTAGCACGAGAGGGCATAGTTTTCAGGTGCTTGGAAGTAGGTACAGAGGAGATGTCAGGGGTAAGTTTCTTACGCAGAGAGTGGTGAGTGCGTGGAATGGGCTACCGGCGGCGGTGGTGAAGGAGGAAACGATAGGGTCTTTTAAGAGACTCCTGGATGGCTACATGAAGCTTAGAAAAATAGAGGGCTATGGGTAAAACCTAGGTAGTTCTAATGTTGGGACATGTTCGGCACAGCTTTATGGGCCGAAGGGCCCGTATTGTGAAGTATGTCTTCTATGTTTCCAATATTGCTGTTGAGAGGCTCTCAGTATAGCAGAAGTTTTGAGAATTTGGGTCTTTTCCCTGGAGCTTTGGCTTTGACATTTTCTTCCCAATATTCATACTTAGGTCATGGTCCTTTTCACACAGCGATACTGTTCCTGGTGATGTTGATCAATTGTCTCTTGACAGGTCAAAGAGCAGAAGTCGTGGCCGAGGCAGAAGGCGCTTCGGCTCAGGGAGGCGACCTGGGCGCCCGCCGAAGTTTCACAGACAAGATTCAACTGTAGATCAGAGTGAGGTGAGACTGGTTATTTAGAAAGGTATTCTTGTTAAGTCTTCTGAAATAACAAATCTGCATTCAGTTACACTACTCTCTCACCTATCTTAATAACACTTTTAATTCAATTACCTATGATAATTCCCTTTGCTACCTCTTCATCCTGCTAAAAGTTACCATGATCCTTTCATGGTCCATGAGATGCCCATCTTTACCTTCACTGCTGGGTTGCAGTGAAGGAAGGTATTGAATTTTTCTCAACAAAGAGAGAGTGAGGTCTAGAAAATTATAGAATTCAATGATGAGTTTGTTGATGTTGTGATTTCTTCTATACTGAAGGGAATATGAAAAGTTTACTGATGTATGATTTGTGTTGAAATAAGATTCTGTTTGGTTTTTGATTGCGAAAGTGCATGACTATGTTGTGATTGTAATTGAAGTCACTGGAGAGACATTAAAGCTGGTGCTATAGAAGTTTTTATTCATCACAACAGTTGGCATCATTTCTGGAGACACTAAGTGGAGCTTCTCAATCCCAAAAGTACTTCGCATTCTTATACCCTTAAGATCAAAAGGTGATTCAATACAGTTTCAATAGTTACAATGGCATTTTTTTTACTTCAATACATTGCATTGACAAATGGTTCTGTGAATTGCAAATCTATAGTGGGAGATGCCTCTGAGTCTTCAAATACCTTTGCTGAGACAGACTAATTTGCAAAGATTTTCCAAAAATTTCTGAGAGCCGAAGATTGGTGTTCTGAGAGCTGAATCTCTGAGTACACAGATCTCCCAGCTATTGATAGATCAGCTATTCGATGTGCTAAGTGACAGTATCAGTCTTGTCTGCAGTCTTCCTTGAACAGGTGTATAATGGTGCAAATTAACATAACCTTATGGTCTTAATATTTGGCTGATATATATGTGAACATCTTATGATCACCATTTTGTAAACCATACCTCTACCAGCTAGTCCCCTGCTGTGGGCCAACCTGTACTCTACAGACAGTATTGTTCATTTGCAAAGGTGTCCCTTTAACTTCAAACTGATTACTGCTTGCAATTTACATTAAGAACTGAAGGCTGATTCATTCTTAGATTTCCATCTGATATATTCACATAATTCCATAACTCCTCAATAATCCCTAACAGATCAGACTCTTCCCTATATTGTATTACATCTGCCACTTCTCCTAATCTGTCCAAGTCCTTCAGCAGACTCTCTCTGCTTCTTCAATGCTGCCTGCCGCTCCATATCTTTGTATCATCTGTAGATTTGGCCAAAAAGACATTGACTCCGTCATCCAAATCATGAGTGTATAATACGAACAGAAGCAGTCCCAACACCAACCTCTGTGCAACACCAATAGTCACCGGCAGCCCACCAAAAAAGGTCCCCTTTATTCAAGTTCAAGTTTAACTGCATTCAACAATACATGAATACCCATGAATACAGCCAAATGAAACATCGTTCCTCCGGGGCCAGGGTGCAGAACACAGTACCACCAGTCTCACGCAGCACAAGACGCATAGAGCACATATAAAATAGCAAGTAAGCATACAGTCACACAAAAAATATTTATACATGTAGCCCAAGACCCCAAGAAACATGTCCTGTAAATTGATGGTGCATGGATGTTATCAGCAAGTTCTCAGAAGACTGCAGATGAATGTACACGTATACACAGTCCAGCTTGTCATTCCACCAATTGAACACTGGACGGCAGCACTAATGGGACGGGACAGCCTCCAACCCAGCAGAGATGCCATGCCACTCCACCTCTAGCGTCTCCTCTCCTCGACTTGTGCAACAGGCAAACCGCAGCCTGAGGCCTAGTCATCACTGTGCCTGAGACCATGCAGCTCCCCCACCAATAATCAAGGGAAACAGGCTTGCAGTATTTTACATTACCATTGTCTAACAGGGTCTTGCAATTGCAATAGATTTGTTCAAGATAATACTCACTGTTTGGCTGCACATCTCCTTCGCACACTGACTCGGATGCCTATCTGTAGAAGGCAGTAACATGGTCCGCACCAAATCCAGCTCCTCTGCCAACAAGCAGCTTGCTGATGGGGTAGACTTGCAGTACTTGAAGTTCTTAATGTTCAGCATTGTCTTGCAGTCACAAAAAAGATGTTTAAGAAACACTGAGGCCCCCAAGAGGTCGCTGTGTCTGAACAAGCCGCCAGCTTACCAGAAGTCACTCTTTGCCTCCTGTCAGTCAGCCAGTCTTCTATCCCTGCTTTACATTTCCTGAAATACCATGGGCTCTTGTTTAGCAGACTCGTGTGTAGCACCTTGTTAAAGACTTTCTGAAAATCTAAGTAAACAACATCCACTGACTCTCCTGTGTGTATCCTGCTTGTTATTTTGTCAAAGAATTCCAAAAGATTTATCAAGCTAGATTTCCCCTTCAAGAAATGATGCTGACTTTGGCCAACTTTATCATGTGCTTCCAAGAACCTTGAAACCTCATCTGTAATAATGGACCCCAACATCTTCCCATCCACTGAAGTCAGACTAACTGGCCTATAATCCCTTTCTTCTGCCTCCCTTCCTTGAAGAGTGGAGTGACATTTGCAATTTTCCAGTCCTCGGGAACCATTCTAGAATCTAGTAATTGTAGAAGGATCACTACTGGTGCTTCTACAATTGCTTCAATTACCTTTTTCAGAACCCTGGGGTGCAGTCCATCTGGTCCAGGTGACTTATCTACCTTTAGACCTTTCAGTTTCCCAAGCACCTTCTTTGTAATAATGCCTACACCCACTTCTGCCCCCTGACGCTCTCAAATTTCTGGAATTCCATTCATGTCTTCCACAGTCAAGACTGACACAAAAGAGTTTTTAAGTTCTTCCACCATTTTTATTTCCCCCATTGCTACCTCTCGAACATCAATATCCAGTGGTCCGATATCTTGTTTCTGTATTACTCTTCATATATCTGGAAAAAAAATTGATATCCTTTTTTATATTATTGGCTAACTTGCCTTCATGTTTCATTTTTTCTCTTCTTGCTTTTTTTCAGTTGCCTTCTGTTGATTTTTAAAAGCTTCCCAATCCTCTTGCTTCCCACAAATTCTTGTGATGTATGCCTTCTCTCTTGCTTTTGTGATGTTTTTGACTTGACTTGTTAGCCATGGTTGTCTCATCCTCCCATTTAGAATACCTCTACTACTTTGGGATGTACCTGTCCATCCTGCAGTTTCCGAATTGCTCCTAGAAACTCTGGCCATTGTTGTTCTGCCGTTATCCCTGCTGGTGTCCTCTTCCAATCAACTTTGGCCAGCTTTTCTCTCATGGCTCTGTAATTTTCTTTAATACTGGTCCATCTGACTTTATCTTCTCTCTCTGAAGATGCAGGGTAAATTCTATCATTATGATCACTGCCTCCCAAGGATTCCTTTAACTTAAGCTTGCTAATCAAATCTGGTTCATTACATGACACCGAATTCAGAATTGTCTTGACCCGAGTGGGCTCAACCACAAGCTGCTCTTAAAAAGTCACCTCGTAGGCATTCTACAAATTCCATCTCTTAAGATCCATCACAAGCCTGATTTTCCCAACCTACCTGCATATTGAAATCCCCATGATTTATTACATGCCTTTTCTGTCTCCTATTGTAATTTGTATCCCATGTCTTGGCAACTGTTCAAAAACCTTGAACTCCCATTAGGGTCTTTTTAACCTTGTAGTTTTTTAACTATGCCCACAAGGATTCTACATGTTTTGGTCCTATGTCACCCTTTCTAGGGATCTGATTTCATTTTTAGCAACAGAGCCACCCTACTCCCTCTGCCCACCTGCCTGTCCTGATACCATGAACGTCCTTGGATTTTAAGCTCCCAACTTTGATTTTCTTTCAGCCACGGCTCAGTGATGCCCACAACACCACCTGTCAGTCTGTAATTGTGCCATAAGATCATCTACCTTATTCCGTAAACTGCATGTAGTCAAATATAACACCTTCAGCCCTGTACTCACCACCCTTTGCAATTTTATCTTTATGTTACCAGAAGTTAAATTCTTATCCCTTTCCAAACTTTTTTGTCTTTCTATTTATTCTGGAGACTCTCGTAACCTCTCCTGCATTATCTCCCTACTCTTTAGTTTAAAGACCCTATCCACAGTCCTAGTTATTTGATTCGCCAGGACCCTGGTCCCAGCATGGTTCGGGTAGAGCCTGTCCCAGTGGAATGGTTCCCTCCTTCCCCAGGAATGGTGTCAATATTCCACAAATTCAAATCCACTTTACCCACACCAATCTTAGAGCCATGCTTTTACCTCTCTGATCCGATTAACCCTTTGTAATTTGCACATAGCTGAGGTAACAAACCAGAGATTATTATCTTTTTGGTTCTGCATTTTAATTTAGCCCCGGCTGCTCAATTTCCTATCACAGAACCCTTTTCCTTGTTCTTCCTACATCGTTGGTACCCATGTGGACCATGACAATTGGTTCAACCCCTTCCTTATCCAGATTGCTCTGTCATTCAGATGAGGTGTCCTGAACCTGGACACCAGGCAGACAAGAGCCTTCAGGACTCCTGATCCTTGTGACAGAGAGTTTTTCCCTGACTATCCTGTCATAACTACATTTTTCTTCCCTCCCCTTCCCCCTTTTTAAATGGCTTCCTGAACCACGCTGCCAGAGTTTGGTTACTCATCCTTCCTGTCATCCTCACAGGAAGCAACAATCTCAGATCTGTTGGGCAAGCTCAAGGACTGAGTCTCCTTCAGCACTACCTCTGGGATCCCTCTACTTGCCTCACTTGTTGCGTTTCTGATCCCCTTTCACCTTAAACCTCTGCACTCTAGTTTCTGACTCCCCTACCCAGGAAAACAGACCAACATCTACAAACATTTTAATCACACTACCTAAATTCTCACCCAAATCATTAATGTATATGATGAACAATTAAGAACTCAGCACCAACCCCATCAAATTTGTGAGGCTTGATCCCCCAAACACAAACCATGGTGACTCACCCTAATCACTCCTTGCCTTTCTGAATGCAAATAAATCCAGTTCCT
Organism: Hypanus sabinus; assembly: GCF_030144855.1. Taxonomy (NCBI): domain Eukaryota; kingdom Metazoa; phylum Chordata; class Chondrichthyes; order Myliobatiformes; family Dasyatidae; genus Hypanus; species Hypanus sabinus. The sequence goes on from NC_082739.1 coordinate 29,176,216, forward strand.
TAGAATCCCTTCCAGTAACTTTCCCACAACCGCGCAGTTCTTGTATCTTAGCCATGACTAACAAAGTACAAAAATCTCTGCTAAGGATTGCCACTCCCATCCCTTGCTTCCCAAAATAACTTAAAATATATCTGTTCAGGCCTAGAGTTTATCCATCCTTATTTACTTTAGCACCACCAATCCTATATGAACGATTTGAATGTAAATCTGCAAGGTGTGGTTCAGACCTTTGCGGATGATTCTAAACAGGTGATGTTATAGACAGTGTAGGAGGTTATGAAAGGTTACAGGGAGATCTTGACCTGCTGGGTAGATGGGCTTGAGGATTAGTAAATGGCTTTTAAAACAGTTAAATGTAAGTTTTGAATTTTGGGAGATCAAACCAGGGTACAGTGAATGAAATAGCCTTGGGTAGTGTGGTGTAGAGGAGGTTTACCAGAAGGCTGCCTGGACTAGAGGGCATGTCTTCTGAGGATAGTTTGAGTGAGCAAGGGCTTTTCTCTTTGGAGTGATGGAGAATGAAAGGTGACTTGATGTGGTACACAAGATGATGAGAGGCCTTTATTGAGTGGATAGCCAAAGACTTTTTCCCGGGGGGAAAAATAGCTAATACAAAGGGTCATAATTTTAAGGTCACTGGAGAAACGTGTGGAGGGATGTCAGATGTAGATTTTTTTTTAAACAACAGTTGTGGGTTAGTGATAGAGGCAGATACATTAAGCACATTTAAGAAACTGTAAGATAGGCACATGGATGAAAGAAAAATGGAAGCCTTTGTCAGAGGAAAGGGTTGGATTGATCTTGGAGTAGGAGAAAAGGTTGGTATAGCATTGTGGGCCAAAAGGCCTATACTGTGCTATAATGTATTTTGCTGTAATTCTATTTTAAATCTTCCCTGGACACACTTGACAGTCTGCCATGTCTAATCGCTTTGCATTGTGGCATTCTCAGTAAATTTCAGGGAAGGTAAAATCACCTAATATTACAACCCTGTTGTTCCTACACTTGTTTGCAATTGTGCTACACATTTGCTCCTCTAATTCACACTGACTGTTGGGGGGGGGGGGGTGGCTATAGTATAATCTCATCAGTGATTCCCTTTTTTAAATTTTCCGAGTTCTACCCAAATGGAAGTTTCCCTGGGACATTCTCTTCAAGTACTGCTGTAATGTTATTTCTAATAATGCAAGCCCCCCCCCCTTCTTTCTTACCTCCATCTCTGTCACAGCAGAAGCATTTGTATATTGAAATATTAGAACATAGAACAGTTTGTTCATTATGCACCATATGGTATATGATGTGAGTTTTTTCATGACATTGATTGTTCTCGGCAAATTTTTCCACAAAAGTGATTTGCCATTGTTTTCTTCTGGGCAGTGACTTTATCAGACGAGTGACCCCAGCCATTATGAAAACTCTTCAGAGATTGTCTGCCTGGTGTCAGTGGTCGCATAACCAGGACTTGTGATATGTACCAGCTGCTCATACGACCATCCACCACCTGCTCCTGTGGCTTCACATGACCCTGATGGGGTGAGGGGGGCTAAGCAGGTGTTACACCTTGTCCAAGGGTGACCTGCAGGCTAGCGGAGGGAAGGAGTGCCTTATGCTTCCTTTGGTAGAGGTCTATCTCTGCCCCACCTCTCTGGAACAGTACAGCACTGGTAAACACAAGAGATTCTGCAGATGCTGGAAATCCAGAGTAACACACACAATACTGGAAAAACTCAGCAGGTCAGGCAGCATCTGCGGAGAGGAATAAATAGTCAGCGTTTCGGGCTGGGACCCGTCATCGCTACTGGCACCAGAACAGGCTCTTTGGCCCACGTTGTGCCAGACTAATTCAACTTAAATAGCTATCTAATCTAATCCCTTCTGCCTACCCAGTCAATATCCCCATGTTCTGTGAACATTTATGTGCCTATCTAAAAGTCCCTTTTAAACATCTCTATCATATTTGCCTCCATCACCACCCCTGACAGCACATTCCAGGTATCCATTACTTTCAGGTCATTTGTATCTATCACAAAAGGCCCAGGACAGAACACCACTAAGTCACTGACTTACAGTCAGAATAAATCCCATCAACCACTACCCTCTGCCTTCTATGGCAAGCCAGTTCTGAATCTAAACAGCCAAGTCACCATGAATCCCTTTGATCTTAATCCTACGTGAGGCTGCTTAACAAGATAAAATCCCATGGTGTTATAGGAAAGAAATTGGCGGAGATAGAGAAATGGCTGATGGGCAGGAGACAGTGAGTGGGAATAAAAGGGGCCTTTTCTGGTTGGCTGCTAGTGACTAGAAGTGTTCTTTAGAGGTCAGTTTGGGACCGCTACTGTTCATATTGTTTGTCAGTGATTTAGATAGTGGAATTGATAGCTTTGTGGCGAAGATAAGTGGAGAGGTAGGTAGGGCTAAGGAAGCAATGTGATTGCAGCAGGACTTAAACAAATTGGAAGAATAGGCAAAAAAGCGGCAGGTGGAATATGTATGATAATGAATTGTGGTATAAGGAACAATAGTGCAGACTATTATCAAAATGAGGAGAAGGTTCAAACATCAGAGGTGCAGAGGGACTTGGGAGCCCTTGTACAAGACTCCCAGAAGGTTAATTTACAAATTGAGTCAGTGGTAAAGAAGACAAATGTAATGCTGGCATTTATTTCAAAGGGGATAGAATATAAAAGCAAAGAGATAATGCTCAGTCTTTATAAGACACTAGTCAGGCTGCACTTGAAGCATTATCAACAGTTTTGGGCCCCATATCTCAGAAAGGATGTGTTGTCATTGGAGAGAGTCCAGAGTGCTCTGCCACAGACTGCAGTGGAGGCCAAGTCCGTGGGTATATTTAAAGCAGAAGTTGATCATTTCTGGATCAGTCAGGGCTTCCAAGGATATGGCGAGAAGGCAGGTGTATGGGGTTGAGCGGGATCCAGGATCAGCCATGATGGAATGGTGGATCAGACTCGATGGGATGAATGGCCTAATTCTGCTCCTTTGTCTTATGGTCTTATGCAATGAGCTGCCAATCTTGTCCATGTGTCAACAATGTTTCCGTAATAGCTGTAATATCACAATACTATGTGCCGATCCCTGTTCTGAATCCACCTGCCTTACCCATCAAGCTTCAGGTATTAAGTTAAAGGACTATCCTTTTTTTTTAAATCAACAATCCATAGTTCTAGATCTTCCAGCAAGAGGGAATATTTTCCCCACATCCACTTTGTCAAGACTCCTCAATTAAGTCATCTGCAACTCTTCAAACCTGAGCTGTCCAATCTTGCCACACTTCAGGAACATGCTGATCGCAGGACCTCCTCTGAGCTGTTTCTACTACATTAATTTTCCTTAGACCCATTTCTGCTAATTTGTGTTTTCTGACATTGTGCAGCTGTCTCAACCCTCTGGTGATATAGGTTAGATCCTGACTACTTAAAATTAGGGTCTAGGAAATAAAAAGGGGAAACTGATTATTCTGAGAATTGGCACAGACTAGGTTGACAAAATGGTTGCATCCTATGTCAAAGTAATAGCACTTATGGCATCTTATTAAATGGATTGAAAAAACTGCTAATCACCAGTTCACCTTCAAATAGTTCAATAATTTGGAAAAATGTGGTTTTTTCCTTTTACAAAACCGTGTAGATTTGCCTTATCTTTGTAAGTGCCTGATGTAATTACTTTACTAACAGCATTGTACATTTGCTCTGTGAATGAAGTTAAACTTGCTGACTTCAGTTCTATGCTTTTTATATTTTTTGAATAAGAGAATTAAATATCCTATTTTAAATTACTGGAACTTTTCCTGAATCCATGCGATTCTGGAAGAACTTAATTAATACAATACTTATCTCATTGGCCACTTTAAGGTCCCTGGGAGGAAGTCCATTTGGACCCAAAGTCTTGTCAGCCCATAGCTCCAACAAATTGCTCAGTACCACTGTCCTGGTGATTGTAATTTTCCTGAGTTCCTCCCTAACCTCCAATTAGCTCAAGGCATGAATGATCCAGTAACAAGCAAGCATGTTTCTCAATCAATTCCTGGTTGATTTGCTTAATACAGCTGTGAGTCATTTTCAGCTTTGTCTTCATTCAAGTAATCGTGGTGTATCCTGTTTAGACAACCTCATCTAATCCCTTGCTGAAGGCATCAATTTAATTATCTAAATAAATCTTATCTGTTTGAATGTACCTATAACAGGGTCTCCCTGTCTTTTATATACATCCTACTTTAATGACATGTTTATTTATTCCTTCAGTGAAACTGGTGTTAATACAAGAACTTTGCTTTTAATGTTCTACTAAAACAAATTCAGCGAAGTTTTATAATGAAACACTGCCGTCTCATCAACCATGTATCCTTTTTCTTACATTATTTCCTCCTTGACAAAAATACTTTTGCCATATTATTAATATTTTTGTGTAATTAATACCTCAACCTTTATAACTACTCCTAATTGATCAATGATCTACCTTTCAACATATTGATTAGTAATGAAAACTCTGTATATTCTCCACTTGAGGATATGATATCCTTGTGCAACGTAGCTATTTATAGGTTACATTCTTGCTTTCATACTTTCTCCATTAAGTACTTTCAATACATTAAAAACAATGATGCATTGTGGAAATGGGCATAAATGTTTTTATCAGTGCTCGTTTCTAAATGTTTCCATCCAGTCAGCAATCATCACATTATCTCTCATTAACTTCAACTGTCCCTGTCTAAAGTCCATCTATTCCCATCTTTGATTTGTCTTTATAATATCTATATTTAATTTTGTCTGAATGCTTTAGAAATCTATGCTTCTACAATGTGCCTGAACCACATTAATCATTTCATAGTATGCTGTTATTAAACAACTGTTCATGTCAGAGTTCTGCTCTTTAGCACTGTAGCTCCACCTGGTTGTTGTCCACTTGAAGCCAATCATATTTGCACACTCAGAATCGTATTCTTGTATCCTGTCACTTGCATCATCAACGGAAGCCAACTTTCTACTTCAAAGGAATGTGAAAAGTCTCTTGTCATCTTTCTATGTATCAGGAGTGGTCAGCTTATCAAAATAGTTCTCTTAAAATATTTATAGACAAGAACACAAACTGTTTCACTATTCTTAACCACACTTCTCCTGATTTAATCATCTTGTATTGAACCAAGTTCTGTCAGCGAATTATTGACAGATAATTTAAACTTGGTTACTTGCAAGGTAGTTATAGATTCGGAAATCTCATTTGATGGAGCAATTTTCCTGTTTGTAACTGAAGATATTTGATATAAACAAGAATTTCTTGTTCAGGTCCTCTAGGAAACCTTTACTGTCTAATGCTATATTTCCTTAATACTTTTAAAACATTAATCACATAAAAAAGTCACATAGTCTAATCACATAGTCTCCCAAGGTCCAAGTTGTTGTACATTTTCTTATTGTTGTTTTGCACCAGATTCTGCAGAAGCTGGAAATCCAGAGCAACACACAAAATGCTTGAGGATCTCAGCAGGTCAGGCAGCATCCATGGAAATGAAGAGACAAGACCCAAAAGTTGACTGTCTATTCAGTTGCATCGGTGCTGCCTGGCCTGCTGAGTTCCTCCAGCATTTCAAGTGTGTTTCTATTGTTCCTTTGTCCATTTCATCAAGCTCTGTGTAATTCCATTAAGTAATGCAAGGCTAGGTCTTTTTACGAAAACAATACAAAGACCAAAAATGGGAAATATATTCACAACTACCATACAAACACATGTTATATCTGTAATACATACTGCATAATGTAACAGCTGATGTGGTAGAGTACTTACCATAGAAATTGTTTGTAAGTTAGTATGCTGATGATTTGAGAAAAGCAGTGAAGATCAGTTATGTGGGATGTGTTAGGCCTGAAGTTATGGTAGCTATCATTGCAACTCGCCTAATAATGAGATAAAATTTCCTGTCAATCCTTTTTCCTGCACAATGTTTTTGTAGTGTTTTTGGAAGAATTAGACGTATTTGATATTAATGATGTAAGTGCAATTTCTAATGAAGCAAGTATTTCATCTTGGATCAAAATCACAAAACACAATGAAAAATGTGTCAATCCAATTTGCCTAATGTCTTTGTGTTGGTTTCTTTCCAATTTTATTCACCACAATCAGGCACTACAGCTTGCTGTGAAGCGGCGCCTTGAAGACACAGATGAACCTGTGGCTAATGGAATGGATCAAGAGGAAGACTCGTCAAATAGCTTAGAGCAGCCAGAAAATGATTCGAGTATTGCTAATAACAAAACAACCACTGGCCCTGGGGAGGAAGTGCGGCGCAACAAACGCATACGGGTAATCACCAACATCATTTGCAGATTCTTACTTTTAAAAATAAGATACTCTGTTGTCAATGAATCTAGAATTAAACAGGATTGAAATTAAGGACCTGGTTTACATATGTGATAGTTGGATAGGAAGCCATTGCCATTGGCAATAAGAATTTGGATCAGAACTGAAATTATTTAAAAATAGTACGCTGGAAGTGCCATTAAGAGATTTAAAATGAGGAAAGTGTGAAACCCCCGGTTTCCTTGGCTGTGTAAGTCTAGGGAAAGCAACCTCCAGCTCCGCCAATCTCGAGATTGAGGCGCTCTCCCACCCCAAACCCCTGTTTGTGTGGATGCTGTGTAATTCGCTACCCTGTTACAAATTAGTGCCACAAAATAACAGACAGTACACTGCGTATGATTAAAAGAGTATATGAATTTTAATTTGACTAAAGGTTACTAAAGAAATGAACAAAACAAGAAAAGGGCCCATTTTAATGAAACAATCTAACATACACAAGTTGGAGCTTACTGGTTCTCTAAGTCACTGATGCTCAATTGATCTTACCCCGGGTTTTGTTAAATCATGGTCCAGCTCCAGGTCGAATCCTACGACCTCCTCTCTCCTGCGTCTTCTCTTTTCATCCCCTCTCAAACAAAAAACCCCAAACCCAGCCTCAGTGTCCCTCACCAGAGTAACCTCCCCTCAATCCAACCATCCTAAATGGATGGCACACACTTCTCCTAATCTCTTATCTTCAACAATAACAATAATTTAATAGCAAATTTCCTCTTTCAAAAACTAATTTTAAATATGATTTGAGAGACTGCATTCAGTAATGTACTGGTAGTTTTGTTGGTACTTGTTTAAAATAACTCAACCTTTTAAAAATTATTATTGTTAGAATTTCTTTTAATGGTGAGTTGGTTACTATATAATGAGTATCCATTGATAACTGGCAATTTGTGCTCTTAAATGAGAGTTAACAATGTTACTTGTATAAAACTTACCTGAAGATTTAATACAAAAATTGAAAATGCTTGGCAAGTCAAGCTGCATTTATTGGCAGAGGAACAGTTAGCTTTTCAAGTTGAAGACCCTTTGTCAATTTCTGTTTGTTTTAAATTTCCAGCATTTGCATTTGTGTTTTTTTTTAAACTTTCGTTGCTTGAGTATTTGTCAAGAACCTGCATCAATATTAAAATCTGATCTTGCAGCAGATAGATGCTGAATACATTATAGCAGCAACTAGATTGAGGAATTGACACTTACATTTCCTATTCTAATCTGTCAAAGGATTATTAAGATATCCAACTCTCTTCTGGTTAACAACTAAATACAGTGTTTGTGGAATGTATTATATAAAAGTTGTCTGAATAGCTCTTTAATAGTGTTGTCATTAATCTTATTTAATTTTTGCATGGACTGTACGTAATTAAGATGTTTGAAGTTGTTTAAGTGATTTAGTGGCAGTTTTGGTTGTAGTATTTAACTTTATCAGTATTTTCTTTTTCCATATGCTTCGCAGGTGGATTTTCAGGTGGGTTTTTTATTTAAGCACGTTGGCAAAACCATGGTTCAACTTTTAACTTTTGAGAAATTTTTGTGAGAATATTCTTGTCTTGTATTCTACTTCCACTTGGTGTCCCTGCATCGACTGATTAAATTCTCAATTAAAATGGGCTATTGAATCATGCCTTTACTAATCTCTGTGTGTCTGTTTATAATACAGATGTTTAATTAAATCATTGGATATTCTTGCATTATCTTGGTTACTGTGTAAATAGTATGAATGATAGGATTGACTTCAATTTCTGCCACCCACAGCACACTGAAGGTCTTTTTTAGGATCATTACCTTGTAGTTGCTACCTTCTCCTTTCTTTTGAAAACAAAATTGGTGTTGTAGATCAGAAGAAAATCTTTCTGATATCTGTCGTAAATTAGCCACTTACTGGTTTAAAACTTGGATGCAATTTAATTTTGAATGGCTCTGCTTTTCCACACTGTTTATATCCTGGTGCATTTGTTGGAAAACCATGCTCTCAAACCCATATAATTAAGATTAATAAACAACGAGAAGTCAGACTAATGGACCTGGGGGCTGGCCTTGTGGCTCTTCTCGTTGTCTGCATTAATTAATCTTCCTTGTGTCTTACCATCTTCATTTTTAGTTTTGTGTAATTTTCAAGTAGACAATGTTTCATTAGATATTGTTTGTAAAACAAGGAGACAACTACAGAAAACATTAGTGGACCAACCATGTTAATGACATTAATATACTAAGCATTACAGATAAGATATAGTTTAGTTGTCCTCCAATTATCATGTCTGAATGCAGAAGACTGATATTTATGTTTCAAAATAAACAGGAATAGTTGCAATTAAGAGTATGAAGTTGGGTAAACTGTCATGGCTGCTCTGCGTCATATGGTTTGTACTATAATTCATGTTCTGTAATAAATGTCTTAAACTGGAGGAAATCTAATTTTTAACATAAGGGAGGATATGACAAAGGTAGATTGGGTGCATCTACTTGCAGGTGAGCCCAGATCTGCATAGTGGGGAAACATTCAGAGGAGAAAGAGTTAAAAGACAATGCATTCGTGTCAGTGTAGGTGGTAGGGATTGAGGTTTTTTTTGTTTAGTTTTTCTTCTTTCGCATATTGATTGTCAGTCTTGTGTATGCGTTTTTTTTTATTATTGATTTCAGTCAGGCCTTTGACAAGATCCAAGGTTGGACAGCATCTATACTCCCTTGTGTTTCCAACATGGGAGACTGAGAGTGGCTGAAACAGGGTCACCATCAACATTTAAGAAGTGCCTGGATGAATATTTCAATCACTTAGGCATAGAAGTTTACAAGCCAAGTGCTAGACAATGTGATTTATATGGAAAGGTACCCGCTGGTCAGTATTGATGAGTTGAGCCAAATGGGCTGTTTCCATGATGTATGTTTCTAGGACTGTGTCAGTACTATAAGAGATGAGTTAATCTTCAGAGGGAATGTTCTCCAGATCCAGTGATTTAACTGTTATTTTCAACTTTCTTTTCATCATGTTTTTGTGGGGGATGAATGAGAAATAAAAAGTTCAAATGTTCACCAGAGACCAAAACAATCAGAGATTGCTGAGAGAAGTTGGAACATCTCTTGAATATTTTATAGATCTACTGACACACATCCAGTTGGCTCTTAATCACTCCTTTCCCAACTGTAATGTATTCTCCTGATGTTTGCATTGCATTATTTTGTTTTTGGGTAAATCTTGAGTGTAGACCTTGGCCACTGAGTGATGTAGTAATTTTGGATTTTCAGCACTGAGTTGACTGGACCATCTGGTGGACATTTCATTTGTCCTGAGGAAGTAACTTTCCCTTGATGCAACTGAGTTACATTAATCAGGGAAACCTTACACCCTCTTACAAAAGCTTGTATCAAGAAATCTTAGAATGAAGGATGTCAGGTGAAAGCCTGAAATGTATAATACATTCATTATGCCTCTTCTCAAATCTTCAGTTTTCCTCTTGGACTGTTAGATTACCGACATACTAGTCCTCTCACAATTGCTAACATTGCATTACTACTGACTCAATCTGCATTTAGGGAATCCTGCATGAGAACCGCCAAGTTCCTTTGCCCCTCTGATTTCTGAATGTTCTCCCTGTTTGGAAAATAGTCTATGCCTTTTATTCCTTCTACCTACATGCCTGACTACACACTTCCCCACGCAGTATTCCACCTGCCACTGTTTTTGCTCATCCTCCGATTCTGTCTACGTCCTTCTGTAGACTCCGTGCTTCCTTGACACTCCCTGCCCCTCCATTTATCTTTATATTGTCCACAAAATAACAGGCTGGAATTAAAAAAAAACAGAAAATGCAGGAGATACTGAATCAGATGGGCCGCTTCTGTGGAGGGAGAAATGTTTAACATATGGTTAATGTCATCTTAGCAGAAACAATATGTAAACTCTGATATTCTGTCCACAGGTTCTGCCTGAACTGCTGAGTTTCTCCAGCATTTTCTGATTCTTATCTCGATTTACAGCACTTGTAGTTTTTAAATATTTTTCAATAACATGTGTGCTCTTGTGGGATTTTACTGGGTGATAGAGTATTATAACAACTTTTTTTTTAAATGAATGTATATGTATAAATGCCTTTTCCTTTTTTTCTTTAGAATGCTGCTCTCCATCATCTCTTTATACGTAAAACTTTTCGACCATTTAAATGCCTTCACTGTGGGAAAGCATTTCGGGAGAAAGAGAAGTTGGATCAGCACCTGCATTTCCATGGGCGGGAGGGCAACTACCCACTGACTTGTGATATCTGTAACAAAGGCTTCATAAACAGTTCAGCACGTGATTCACACATGAAGTTCCACTCTGATCAGAAAACCTACTCCTGTATTTTCTGTACAGAATCTTTTGATAGGCTGGATCTCCTCAAAGAACACGTTGCAGTTCATGTTACTAACGGCTGTTTCACCTGTCCCTCCTGTAAAAAACAATTTCCAGACTTTATCCAGGTGAGTGCCTGTTTCAGACTTTTTGTAAGTCAATGTGGTTCTGTATGATTTTAATGCCTGTACTTAACAAGTCTTTTGGGGTTTCTGATTTCAACAATAGCTGTGTTGAATGCTCTTTCTCAGAGCAAACCTCCTGCCCTCCTCTTTTTCCCATAACTCAATATCTTTCAGTGCATGGGGAGGGTGATGCATGCGTGGAGCAATCTGCCAGTGGAAGTGGCAGAAGTGGGTACAATTATGACATAAAAGACATTTGGACAGCTACGCTGATAGGAAAAGTTTGGGAGATGGGGCCAGTCACGGGGAAATGGGACTATCTAAGTTAAACAACTTTGGATTGGGTGAGTTGAGCTGATGGTCCTGCTTATCAGTGTTGTGTAGCTCTATGATAGTAAACAAATCTGGTCATCTGAAATTCCTGAATTCCATGTAGTCAGGTGAGATGTTCCTTTTTGAGCTTTTGTTGGGCTTCCTCAGAGAAGTGCAAGACCAGATGGTTTAGGTTTGGGATGTGGTGGGTGCAGGATCACCCTTACAGACTGAACTGAGCTGTTCTGCTAAGTACTCACCCAAGCTGCATTTGGTATCTCTATTGCAGAGAACACAGAGCGCAGAAAGAACAGCACAGCACGTGAGAATTACAAGTGCTGCTTTTTCAGTTTGGGTCCCTGATGGCAGGAAATGAAAAGTGGACAAATGGTTCACGCCTTGTGGTTACAGGGAACCATGAGCAGGGTTGTGCAATGGTGGGTGATGGAAGAGTGCACCAAGGAGTCGCAGCTGGAGCAGTCACTTACGAATGTCGAATGCTGAGAGGACGAGATACAAAAGTTATTGAGGAAAATGTCTGAGGAATAAGATTAATCCATTTCAAAAAGAGAAGATTAATCTAAGAAAGTCAGCGTGCTTTGTTAGAGAAGATCCAGTTTAATCAAATTAACAGAATTGTTTAAAAAAAACTGTATTGTGTTAATGCTTAAAGTTCAAGTTCAAAGTAAATTTATTATCAAAGTATATATATGTCACCATATACTACCCTGAGATTCATTTTCTTGCAGGCATTCACATTACAACAAAGAAATACAATAGAGTCAATGGAAAAACACTTACAAACAAACAAAGACTAACAATCAGCCATCGTGCGAAAGAAGGCAATTACAGAAAGTAATAATAAAAACATAATACTGAGAATACGATTTGTAGAGTCCTTGAAAGTGAATCCATAGGTCATGAAATCAGTTTAGCGTTGAGGTGAGTGGATTTTTCCACACTGACTCTGGAGCCTGATGATCATAACTCTTCCTGAACTTGGTGGTGTGGGACCTTGATGATGGATGCTGCGTTCTTGTGGCAACACTCTTTGTAGATGTGTCCACCACTTTTTGAAGGTTTTTCCATTCTTGGGCATCATGACCTGGTACGAAAACGCCAGTCAGAATACTCTCCATCGTGCATCTATATAAGTTTGTTAAAGTTTCAGATGACGCACCAAATCTTTCAAGTGTCCAAGAAAGTAGTGGTGTCTTCTTTGTTCTAATGTTTACGTGCTGGTCCCAGGACAGATCCTCTGATATAATAATGCTAAGGGAATTAAAGTTACTGACACTTTCCACCTCTGAGTCCCTAATGAAGACTGGCTCATGGACCTCTGGTTTCTTCTTCTTATAGTCAATAATCAGCTCTTTGATTGGTGCCTCTCACCCAATGTCAGCAAAACCAGACAGATTTTCAATCTCCATTATAATTTTCATCACTACCTCTGATTTGGCCAGCAACAGTAGTGTTGTCAACAAACTTAAATATGGCATTAGAGCTGTGCTTAGCCACACATTCATAAGTATAAAGTGAGTAGAGCAGGGGCTAAGTACACAGCCATATGGTGCACCTGACAGGGATCAGCAAGTGAGGAAATTGAGGATCCATTTGCACAAGGAGTTATTGGACCTCATTGATTGATTTTGAGGGAATGATAATATTGAATGCTAAGCTGCAATGACTGAAGAGCATCCTGATGTACGCATCCTCACTGTCCAGATGTCCCAAGATTAAGAGAAGAACCAGCGAAATGGATCTGAAAGTAGGCAAATTGGAGCAGATCCAAGTTATTCCTCAAGGAGGAATTGTTATGTTTCATGGCCATCCTCCCAAAGCACTTCACAGTGCTACTGGACAATACTCATTGAAACAAGTTGATTGCTTGAAGCAGTTGTGTACCTCAGACAGCTGCAGCAAGAGGTTAAAGGTGTCGGAGTACAGGATCAGAAGATGTAGAATCTTTGTGGATAGTGGACAGCAAGGCTGTCAAAGCTTCCAGCATGATCTGGACTGCTACCTTCTTAGAAGTTTTTGCAGATACAGTATGTCTTCTAAAACTTATCTAGATGCACAGTGGAGAGTATTCAGACTGGTTGTGTCATGGCCCGGTATGGAAACACCAATTCCCTTGAGTGAAAAAGCCTATAAAAATTGGTGGATATAGCCCAGTCAAAGCTCTCCCCATCATTGAGCACATCCACAAGGAGTTCTGCCTGAAGAAAGCAGCATCCATCATCATGGACCCCCACCATCCATGCCATGGTCTCTTCCCGCTGCTGCCTTGGGTCCCACCACCAGCTTCAATAACAGTTATTACCTTTCAACCATCAGGCTCCTGAGCCAGCGTGGATAACTTCACTTACCTCAATGTTGAACTGATTCCATAACTTGTGGCCTTGTCTTCAAGGACTCTTCAAATCATTCTCGATATTATTTATGTACTTATTATTATTTTTGCAGTTTGACTTCTTTTCTGCATTGGTTGTCAGTCTTTGTGATGTATGATTGATTCTGTTGTTACTTCAGGGTAGTATATTGTGACATGTATATACTTTGATAATAAATTTACTTTGAATGTTGAATGATTAGAAAGATATGGGTCAAACTTAGGCAAATAGAACTGAGCTCAGGGTGGCAAGGATTGACGTGGGCAAATTGGGGGGAAGGACCTGTTCCTGTGCTGTATGACCCTATCAAGACACTATACATTTTTCTACTTTGTGCCATTTCTGGTATTCCAGCCTACAACTTATTCCTTTTCATCACCTTTGTAAAGTTGCAGACTGCTGTGGACATTGCAGTTCAGGGATAGCAACTTTTGTAAACAAACTCGGGGAACCGTAGACAAAGGAGACTCAGCCCTCCCCACCATTGAGCACATTTACAGGGAGCGCTGTCACAACAAAACTCTCTTCTCATTGCTGCCATCATGTTGGAGATACAGAAGCCTCAGTTCCCACACCATCAGGTTCAGGAGCAGTTATTACCCGACAGCCACCGGGTGGAACTGTCATGGATAATAACTTTGCTCACCACAACTCTGAGCTGTTTCTGTGTTCTACAGAACTCTTTCAAATTCATGTTCTTGGTATTAGTTTTTGTTAATTGTCTTTTATACATTGCTGTTTGTTGGTCTTTATGTATAGTTTTAGTAACTGCTATTGTACTTCTGATTTTCCTGTAAGTGCCTGCAAGGAAATGAATTTCAAGGTAGTATATGGTAACATATACAGTTGTATGTACTTTGATTCTAAATTTACTTTGAACTTTTGTCCCCTGAGCTCAGTTCCATTTGCCTATGTTGGCCCATATCTTTCTAATCATTCAACATTCGAAGTTCAAAGTAAATGTGTTATCAAAGTACATACATGTCACCTCTTTCTAAGGATTTGATTTCATTTTTTACCAACAGAGCCATCCACCCCCTCTGCCTACCTGCCTGTCCTTTTGATACAATGTGTATCCTTTGATGTTAAGCTCCAAACTATGATCTTTCAGCCACAACTCAGTGATGCCCACAGTGCCATACCTGCCAATTTCTAATTGCACTACAAGCACATCTACCTGTGTGCATTAAATACAACACCTTCAGTCCCGTATTCATCAACTTTTTCAATTTTACCCCATGTTACATGAAGTTAAGTTCTTATCCCTTCCTAAATTTGTTTCTTTATTCTGAAGGGAGCCTTCAGCAACCTCTCCTGCAGTTTCCTTCTCTTTTACTTTATCTTCACTTATCCTAATCCGTTGGACCCATCTCCTTACTATTTAATTTAAAGACCACTTCAGCCCATCCCACTAACTGCAAATTTACCCTGTCAACTACCTATCCTTCCTCACAGCTTTACTACACACACTGCATCAACATGTATACCAACAGCCCTGACACTCTGCCAAGTTGGTTTAAACCTTCTCCAACAACTCTAGCAAGCCTGCCAACAAGGATATTGGTCCCTCTCAAATTTGGGTGTTACCCATCCTTTTTGGAAGGTCTTCGCCAGAAGAGATCCCAACAATCCAGAAATCTGAACCCCTAACCTTGCACCAATTCTTTAGCCACACGTTCGTTTACCAAGTCATCCTTTTCTTGCCCTCACTGGCACATGGCATGGGCTGCAATCCAGAGAATACTACCCTTAAGGTTCTGCTTTTCAGCTTTTGACTGATCTCCCTATGAATTCTTCAGGACCTCATTGTTTGTGTTTGTGTGTGTGTGTGTTTGCTATGCACTTTGACACCGAGCAGGTCTCAATTCACTAAAGTGGTTTTAATGTTCACACATTGCCTTTCGGAAGTCAATCATGCACTCCTCCGGCACCTCACCTGTGGTGAAGATTGTTTTAAGTATCTCTACCTGGCCCCTGCAATTTCTGCACTAGCCTCCCACAGTGTCCCAGGGGACACCTTGTCAGGTGCTGGGGATTTATCCTTGGCTCAAAACAGCCTCCTATCCTGTAATCTGGATACAGTCCATGACTTCACTGCTGTTTTGCCTGTCTGTGTCCATCTCCCAAGAAACACAGTGCAAGAAATCCATTTAAGATCTTCCCCCATCTCCTTCAGCTCCATACATGATATGGAGAAGAATGCTCTGAGCCTCGATGAACATTTCAAAACTGGTATTGTTGAACTTTGGGATGAGAGGAATGAGATGGAAAAAGGAAGTATGAGAATGGAAAGAATGAATGGTGTGAACATTGAAATTCGGAGCAGGAGTGGGTCACTTGACCCTCAAGCCTGACCCACCATTTACTAAGATCATGGCTCATTAGATTGTCATCTCAGCTATCCATATAAACCTGCCCCGTTACAAAACTCGATCTCCACTTTTTAAAAAAAAGACGTCTGTTTTCACTGCTCATTGACCAAGAGAATTCTAAAGGCTCTTTGGGCGAAAGCACTTTACCCCATGTGTTTTAAATGGGGTAAACCTTTTTGTTTTAAACACTTCATTCTAACCTCCATTGGATACAAGCCCAGCCTGTGCAACCTTTCCCCATAAGACAACCTGGCCATTCCAGGTATTACTGCAGAGTGACATCCAATATATTAACATATTTCCTTAAATAATGAGACCACATTTGTACATAGTATTCCAGATCTGGTCTCAACAATTTCCTTTCTGAAACAACACCACTGTAATTTTGTAATCCATTCCCTCTCAAAACACAAAGTTTTTCTAACTTTTGTTGCTGTACATGTCTACTGGACTTTCATGAATCTATTGCTAGTTGGGGATGGTTTATAATGTATGTTTGTTGAGACAGTTGGAGGTGAATAGTTGAAAGTATGATTATACCAGGTCTGGTACCAATGGAGTTTTTCTGGACCGTGGAAAGAATGCATATATTGGAGGGATGGTGAGCATAAAGTTCACACGCTGGGTTATGGTTAAGAACAAAATGCTACATTTGGTAGCTGGAACATTGGAGAAGTATGTGAAAAGATAGTTTCAATGGAGCATTAAAGTTCAGTGTGAAGGATTGGTATGGATAGAAATTGGAAGACATGGGTGTCAATGAATTGGTGTAGTTGGAGATTGGTAGTTACTTTGCCCTGTTTTGTCCTTGTATCAATGAACAGATAAAGAAGCACATTCGAAGCTTCCACTCTGAGAAGATTTACCAGTGTACAGAATGTGACAAAGCCTTCTGCCGGCCGGACAAGCTTCGACTACATATGCTGCGACACTCTGATCG
Source organism: Hypanus sabinus (assembly GCF_030144855.1). Lineage (NCBI taxonomy): Eukaryota > Metazoa > Chordata > Chondrichthyes > Myliobatiformes > Dasyatidae > Hypanus > Hypanus sabinus. The sequence goes on from NC_082739.1 coordinate 29,193,051, forward strand.
GAAGGACTTTCTCTGCTCCACCTGTGGCAAGCAGTTCAAAGTAAGTGGTTGTACTGTACTGCCGTCAACAGCTGCCATTGCTAATTGTACATCCATGTGCCTGTCTTTGTGTGATTACTTGCTGTACATTGTGGGCTGTTTGGTTTCACACACTTTGGCTTACCATAAATTCAATGACAGAAAAAAAAGATTTTTTAACCATTTAACAGGGAATTGGCGGAGCAGTAGGTTAGGAGGGAGTGGATTAGGTTGGGAGGAGGGAGAGGAGGCCAAAGAAGAAATGTGTAAAAGAGCAAATATGCATGTGCTGTATGTATGTCAGCTGTTTTGGACCATAACCTCGATTGCCTGGACGGTAGAGAGCATATGTGATACAGCTACCCCTTATGAAAAGATATCAGGTGCAGGCATTTTCTATTAATTGAAATAACATTCAAGACATGGAAAATCAGAACCTCATTGTCACCCTGAGAACATTGAAATATTGATCGTGACAATGCCACCTCATATACAGAAGGGTATCATGATTGATGAATAAGGTGGTGGTGTGCTGCCTGGAAAAACAAACTGGAACACTATATCCTCATGTGATTTTTGCCATCAAGAATGAGCATCTTTCCTTGTGTATTGAGTGAACATCTAATAACCCTCCAGTTCCCTGTCATGTAGGACCAACATGCCAGAGTCTGCAGTGCCTACACCAAATTCCTGGGAGCAATGCACATGGTCAAAGAGGAATTGTTCTTCAATGTTGTACATTTGCTGGTCCAAAGCTCAAGACCCACAAAGAAGCAAACTGTTATTGTAGTTTTTGCCACAGTAAACTAAACAGATTTCTGAAAAGGAGGTGATTTTTAGAGAAGGAATAGGGAAAACTATTCCCAGTGGAATTCTCCTTCATGAATGCTGTCTTATATACACACAGCAGCCACTTTATTAGGTACACCTGTATGCTAATACAAATATCTCATCAGCCAATCATATGGCAGCAACTCAATGCATAAAAACATGCAGACATGGTCAAGAAGTTTGGTTGTTGTTCAGACCAAACATCAGAATGGGGAAGAAATGTGATCTAAGTGACTTTGACTGTGGAATGATTGTTGGTGCAAGACAGAGTGATTTGAGTATCTCAGGAACTACTGATCAAGGAATTTCATGCGCAACAGTTTAGAGTCACAGAATCATAGAAAAGTACAGGACAGAAACGGCATCTAGTCCATGCCAAACCATTTAAACTGTCTGCTCCCATTGACCTGCACCTTGACCATAGTCCTCCATACTCCTACCAGTGTACATACCTCCTACTTCTCTTAAACATTGAAATCGAGCTCACATTGACCACTTGTGCTGGCACCTCAGCTCAGTGGAAAATGCCTGTGTGCATTTACCCTGTGTATGCCCCTTATAATTTTGTATTAAATCTTTCCTCATAACTCAGGTCCTCCAGTCCCAGCAAAACCCTTCTAAATTTTCTCTATTCTCTTTCAATCTTCTTTGCATCTTTTCTGTTGGCGGACGACCCAAAACTGCACTCAATACTCTAAATGAGGCTTCACCAACGTCTTTTCCAACTATAACATAACGTGTTATCTCCTGGACTCAATACTATGATTTATGAAGGCCAATGTGCGAAACACTCAATGACCCAATCTACCTGTGATGCCACCTTCAATGAATTATTGTCCTGTATTCCCAGATGACTTTCTTCTACTGCACTCCTCAGTGCCCTACTGTTCACTGTACAAGACCTACCCTGACTGGTCTTACCAAAGTGCAACACCTCACACTTGTCTACATTAAATTCCATCTGCCATTTTGTTTCAGCCTGTTTTTCCATCCCGCTGCAAGTTGATAGTCTTCCTCGCTGTCTACCACGTGCCTAATCTTGGAAATCCGCAAATTTGCTGATCCAGTCAACCACATTATCATCCAGATCATTGATATAGATGATAAACAACAATGGACCTGGCACCAATCCCTGTACACTCTACTATTCACAGGCCTCCAGTTAGAGAGGCAACCATCTACTACCACTCTCTGGCTTCTCCCACAAAGCCAATGTCTAATCCAATTTACTACCTCAATTTAAACGCCAAGCAACTGAACCTTCCTAACCAACTTCCCAGTGGTACCTTGTCAAATGCCTTGCTAAAGTCCATGTAGACCATAACATATTGAAGCAGAATTAGGCTATTTGGCCCATCGTCTAATCTGTCATTTCAACATGGCTGATCCATTCTTCCTCTCAGATCCAATCTCCTGCCTCTCTCCCCCCCCCCCCCCCCAACCTCCTCATAATCCTTCATGCTTGACTTATCAAGAACCTATCAACCTCTGCCTTAAATATACATAAAGACTCGGCCTCCACGGCTGCCTGTGGCAACAAATTCCACAGATTCACTACTCTTTGGCTAAAGAGATTCCTCCTCATCTCCATCCGAAAGGGACGCCCCTCTAATCTGAGGCTGTGTCCTCTGGTCTTACACTATCCTACCATAGGAAACGTCCTCTCCACATCCACTCTATCAAGGCCTTTCACCATTCGATAGGTTTCAATGAGGTCACCCCTCATTCTTCCGAATTCTAGTGAATACAGGCTCAGAGCTCTCAAATGCTCTTCTATTGACAAGCCTTTCAACCCTGGAATCATTTTTGTGAACGCCTTATGAACCCTCTTCAGTTTCAGCACAAACTGCTCACAATACTCAAGTGAGACCTCGCCAGTTCTTTATAAAGTCTCAACGTTACAGCCTTGCTTTTGTGTTCCAGTGTTCTTGAAATGAAAATGAATGTGAACATCACATTTGCCTGCCTTTCCATCAACTCAACCTGCAAATCAACATTTAAGGAATCCTGCACAATGACTCCTAAGTCCCTTTGTTTTTGTATTTTCTCTCCATTTAGAAAATAGTCAACGCTTTCATTCTTTCTACCAAAGTGCATAACTACACACCTCCTGATGTTGTATTCCTTCTGCCACTTTGCCCATTCTCCTAATCAGTCCAAGCCCTTCTGTAGCCTCTCTACTTCCTCAAAACTACCTGCCCCTCTGCCTATCTTCATATCGTCTCCAAAATTTGCTATCAATTCCATCATACAATGTAAAAAGCATCGGTCCCAACACAGACCCTTGCAGAACACCACTAGTCACCAGCAGCCAACAAGAAAAGGCTCCCTTTTATTCCCACTCTTTGCCTCCTGCCAATCAGCCACTGCTTTATCCGTGTTAGAATCTTTACTGTAATACCATGGGCTTGTATCTTGTTAAGCAGCCTCATGTGGCACCTTGTCAAAGGCCTTTGGAAAATCCATATACACAATATCAAATGATTCTCCTTTGTCTATCCTGCTTGTAATTTCTTCAAAGAACTCCAACAGATTTGTCAGGTAAGATGTTCCCTTGAGGAAGCCATGCTGACTACAGCCTATTTTATCATGTGCCTCCAAGTACCCCTGAAACCACATCCTTAATAATCGACTTCAACATCTTCACAACCACTGAGGTCAGACCAATTGGCCTATCATTTCCTTTCTTCTGCCTCTCGCCCTTCTTGAAGAGTGAGTGACATTTGCAATTATCAAACCTTCCAGAATCTAGTGATTCTTGAAAGATCATTACTAATGCCTCCACATTCTCTTCAGCCATCTCTTTCAGAACTCTGGGGTGTACACCATCTGGTCCAGATGACTTATCTACCTTCAGACTGTTCAGTTTCCCAACAGTCCCTAGTACAGTAACTTCACACACTTCATACCCCCTGACACTTGGAAATTCCACCATACTGCCAATGACTTCCACAGTGAAGACAGGTGCAGAATACTTATTCAGTTTGTCCGCTATTTCATTGTTCACCCATTACAACCTTTCCAGCATCTTTTTCCAGCAGTCCAATATCCACTCTCACCTCTCTTTACACGTTATGTGTCGGAAGAATCTTTTGGTATAATCTAGTATTATTGGCTTTAACATTTATTGGAATTGCCAAACTGCACTAACTTGCCCATCCTCGCTGAACCATAGAACACTACAGCATAGTACAGGCCCTTCAGCCCTCCATGTTGTGCCGACCCATATAATCCTTTAAAAAATAGTACTAAACCTACACTACCCCATAACCTTCCATTTTTCTTTCATCCATGTGCCTGTCCAAGAGGCTCTTAAATACCCCTAATGTTTTAGCCTCCACCACCATCCCTGGCAAGTCATTCCAGGCACTCACAACCCTCTGTGTAAAAAACTTACCCCTGATGTCTCCCCTAAACTTCCCTCCCTTAATTTTGTACAAATGCCCTCTGGTGTTTGCTTTTGGTGCCCTGGGAAACAGGTACTGACTATCCACCCTATCTATGCCTCTCATAATCTTGTAGACCTCTATCAAGTCCCCTCTCATTCTTCTACACTCCAAAGAAGAAAGTCCCAGCTCTGCTAATCTTGCTTCATATGACTTGTTCTCCAAACTACGCAACATCCTGGTAAATCTCCTCTGCACCCTCTCCATAGCTTCCACATCCTTCCTATAATGAGGTGACCAGAATTGAACACAGTACTCGAAGTGCGGTCTCACCAGAGATTTGTAGAGTTGCAACATGACCTCTCTACTCTTGAACTCAATCCCCCTGTTAATGAAGCCTAGCATCCCATAGGCCTTCTTAACTACCCTACTGACCTGTGCAGCGACCTTGAGGGATGTATGGATTTGAACCCCAAGGTTCATCCACACTCTTAAGTAACTGACCATTAATCCTGTACTCAGTCTTCTGGTTTGTCCTTCCAAAATGCATCACCTCACACTTGTCCGGATTGAACTCCATCTGCCATTTTTCTGCCCAACTCTGCAGCCTGTCTATATCCTCTTGTAACCTTCAACAACCTACAGCTCCATCCACAACTCCTCCAATCTTCGTGTCATCCGCAAACTTACTCAACAATCCTTCAACATCCAGGTCATTTATAAAAATCTCAAATAGCAGGGTCCCAGGACAGATCCTGTGGCACTCCACTAGTCACCAACCTCCAGGCAGAATACTTTCCTTCCACAGCTACCTTCTGCTTTCTTCCTTTAAGCCAATTTTTTATCCAAACAGCCAAGGTTCCACTTATTCCATGCCTCATGACTTGCTGGATGAGTCGCTCATGAGGGACCTTGTCAAATGCTTTGCTAAAGTCCATGTAGACCACATCCACAGCCCTACCCTCATCAATTTCTTTTGTTACCTCTTCAAAAAACTCAATCAGGCTCGTGAGGCACGATCTTCCCTTCACAAAGCCATGTTGACTATCCATGAGTAGACTGTACTTCTCCAAATGCTCGTAGATCCTATCCTTAAGAATCCTTTCCAGTAGTTTGCATACCACTGACGTAAGACTCACCGGTCTATAGTTCCCAGGTTTCTCCCTTTTTTAAACAAGGGAACTACATTTGCCATTCTCCAGTCCTCCAGCACTTCCCCTGCAGCCAAAGAGGATTCAAAGCTCATAGCTAATGCTCCTGCGATCTCTTTTCTCAATTCCCACAACAACCTGGGGTGTATCATATCTGGCCCTCGGGATTTATCAATCTTAATGTTTTTAAGAAGATCCAGCACGACTTCTTCCTTAATTGCCACATTGTCCAGCATACAGGCCTGCTCTACTTCGACCTCATCCTGATCAAGATCATTTTCACTTGTGAATACTGAAGCGAAGTATTCATTTAGGACCTCCCCAACGTCCTCCACTTCCAGGCACATGTTGCCCTCTTTATCCTTTAGTGGTCCCACCTTCGTTCTTGTCATCCTCCTATTCTTCACATACGCATAGAATGCCTTGGGGTTCTCCTTAATCCTACATGCCAAGGCTTTCTCATGCCCCTTTCGAGCTCTCCTAAGTCCTTTCTTTAACTCCTTCCTGGCTACCCTATATTTCTCATAAGCCTCTCCTACTTCCTGCTTCTTATATCTAACATATGCTTCCTTTTTCCTCTTGATGAGTTGCCTCACATGTTTCATCAGCTACGGTTCCCTTTTCCTACCATTTTTTTCCTTGCCTCAGTGGGACAAACCTATCCTGAACCCAGCTCAAGTGGTCCCTAAACTTCTCCCACATTACTTATGTGATTTCCCCTTTGAACATCTGTTTCCAATTTACTCTTGCTAGTTCCTGCCTCATCCCTTCAAAGTTAGCCCTTCCCCAGTTAAGCACTTTACCATTTCGTCTGATTTTATCCCTTTCCATAGCTATGCTGAAGCTAAGGGAGTTGTGGTCACTCTCACCAAAATGCTCCCCCACCAAGAGGTCTGTCACCTGACCAGAACTAGATCCAGTATGGCCTCTCCTCTTGTCGGCCGGTCCACATACTGTGTCAGGAATCCTTCTTGAACACACCTGACAAATTCAGCCCCATCTACCCCCCTTGCACTCAGGAGGTGCCAGTCAATATGAGGGAAGTTGAAATCACTACCCTGTATTTCCTGCACCATTCTAAAATCTGCCTGCTTATCTGCTCCTTGGTGTCCCGAGGGCTATTTGGGGGCCTATAGACTACTCCCAGCACAGTGATTGATCCCTTCCTATTTCCGACTTCCACCCACACCGACTCAGTGGACACTCCTTCTGCAGCGTTCTCCCTTTCTATAACCGTGATACTATCCCTGAGCAGCAATGCCACTCCCCCCCCCCCCCCCCAAGAAAACTGAGTTTTCTTGCTGACCAAATTCTTTTTTTTTAATTTTATTTTTATTTGGATAAGGTATTCACAAGTATTACACAAACTTTTTTACATATAAAGCCTTTTCCATTTTTTATATATGTATAAATCTCTATATATTTATACATTCACAAGTACTCACTGAGATGATATTAAAAGAAAATAATAATTAGGCACTTAAATAGATATTTATGTGCAGTGGTAATTCTACACTATTAAACTAAATAATAATAATAGTTGTTAATAAAAATTAGTAATAATAGTGGTTGAATAATAATTTCCATGTATCTCTTCTCGTCCATTTCTTTCTTGTCATAAATAATGTGTGTAACCCTATGTAACTTCCATCGTAGGTGTTTGTATCTTAACACATTCAAGTTTGCTCCTACCCATAATCATACTTATCTAATTCCTGTGTACTTATTTACTTCAAATTATCTTTTTTTGCCAAATCTTTTCCTTTATTTGTGTTAATTTCATGTTTTCCAGAAATAAAACAGTAAACATTCAAAGCAAGGGAGCTTACTATTACCATGTTAATGAGAAAAGCAGTATGAACCATTAGGAGAATCACTAAAGTCTGATCACATTGGGGTTATAAATCCAATCTATTTATTCCAAATTTGATAAAAAATTTTCTTCTTGAATTCTCAGGGAGTAAGTCATCTTTTCTATTTTAAATATTTCCAAAATAATTTCATGCCACTCTTCTAAAGTAGGTGTTACTGGATTTAGCCACTTTCTGGTGATTGATTTCTTACTTGCCGCTAAAAGAGCCTGCAGCAACTTTATGTCTTTCTTCTGTTCCAAAAACAATACGTGCCCCAAGTAGAGAGTCACAAAGTCCAAAGGTATCTTAACCTAATGTTCTGTGAATAGCTTTCCAATATAAACTTAATTTAGGGCAATCCCAAAAAATATGGAAATGATTTGCTTCCTTGAAGCCACACCTTCTCAAACACGCCACGTTTGTGTCGTTATATTTTTCCTGGTATGGGGTCTTGAAGTATCTTATAATATTTTTCCAACAATGTTCTCTTCAAATCAGAGTTAGTCGAAGACCACTGAAAGCTGCATATTTTCCCCCAAACCTCCTCTGAAAGTACCAACCTCACTTCTTTCTCCCACTTCTCTTTAATATACAATGTGTTTTCATTTTTGGCATGAAAGAGGGCATTATATAATCGAGAAATTGATTTACTTGGTATTGAGCTGTAAGCCGAATTCAAAATCTTGAAAATTTCTGATTCTGCTGTTGATAAGTGTACACCTACAATTCTGGTTAAATTAGTGTCGTACTTGAAGGTACCTAAAAAGTCATTGTGTTCTAGGCCGTGTTTGTTCTGCAGGGATTGAAAAGTTTGTAATGCACTTTTATGTGTGAATGAGAGGTAAGTTGTAAGACCTTTCTTTATCCATAGTTCAAATCTTTTATCTCCTCTGCTGGGAAAGAATTTGGTATTATAAGCACACCATCTTAAAAAGTTTTAACATGTAAATTCCTCATAAATTAGTCACCTTCTGCCATACTTTTAATGTGAGGTTTATCCAACTGTTTTCAATCTTTTCCAGTTGGGCCATCAATCCTTTGTCCGCAATTGAGGCCTGTAGATGAAAACCGTCAATCAATCCAAATTCTATTTCCTTCCATCTAGCCTTGTATTCCCCATTACACCAATATAACAGAGGGGTTATTTGTGAAGCATAAAAATAATTTCTCAAGCAAGGAAGTGCTATACCTCCTCCTTCCTTTCCTAACTGTAAGGTGTTAAATTGGATCCTAGGTTTCTTTCCTTGCCAGGTAAAGTGGGAAATCCATTTGTCCCATTACCTAAATGGATTGTCTACCTCCACAGGTAAATTCCAGAAAAAGTAAGGTAACCGAGGGAGAATATTCATTTTTATAGTGTTTGTCCTTGAATTTAAACTTTAAAAAGGGGATGATTCCATCTATGTATATCTGCTTTTATCTCTGAAACTAATGGCCCATAATTTACCTGTGATAATGTTGAAAGATCTTTTGGCAGGGTTATTCCTAAATATTTTAATGATTTAGCTTCCTACTTAAGACCATATCCTGCAGTTTTTTGGATGCTGTATAATTTAGGGACATAACCTATGTTTTCTTTATATTAATTTTATAACCTGATATTTTCCCGAACTCATCCAACAGTGTAAACAATCCAATGAATGATTCTTCTGGTTCACTCCAATAAACTAAGACATCATCTGCGAATAGCGCTACCTTCTGTTCAATCCCTGCCACGCTGATTCCTTTTGCAATTTCACTCTGTCTTATTAATTGGGCAAGAGGTTCAGTGTATAGTGCAGAGAGGAGAGGGGAAATTGGGCATCCCTGTCTAGTTCCTCTCTCTAAAATAAAACAGTCAGAGAGGTCCCCATTTATCGTAATTCCAGCTGCTGGACTGATATATAAAGTCTGGATTACTTTAATAAACTTTTCTTGAAGACTGAATCTTCCGAACACTTCATGTAGGAATACCCATCTAACTGAATCAAAAGCTTTCTCGGCGTCTAATCCCACTACCATTGTCTCTGTCCCACTCTTTGTAACCTGTTCTGGTATGTGTAAAGTTCTCCTTATGTTGTCCTGAGTTTGTCTTTGCTGAGTGAATCCAGTCTGGTCTATGTGGATAAGGCCAGGTGGAAGCTTTTCCAGTCTACAAGCTAATATAAATGTAAATAATTTGCAATCCAAATTAAGGACACTGACTGGCCGATAATTACCGCATTCTAGTTCCTCCTTAGGAATAGCTGAGATAATCACCTCTCTCCAGGAAGGTGGAATTTCTCCTCTCTGTAAGATCCAATTAAAGGTGTTAAGTAATAATGGAGTTAACTGTGACTTCAGCGATTTGTACCACTCTGAGGTGAACCCATCAGAGCCTGGAGACTTTCCAGCCTTTAATCGAGAGATGGCCATGTTCAGTTCTTTGGCAGTTACTGGTTCTAATAAACATTAATTTTGTAAGTCTGTGAGCTTGGGTAATTCTAAAGAATTCAGGAAAGTGTCTATATGGGACTCATTGGAGGCCGGGGGTTGAGAGTACAGCTCTCGATAATATGTTTCAAAACTCTTTTGAATTTTCCCTATTGGACTCTAAACAAGCTCTGTTTTTGGATTCTTTATTTTATGAGTTGTATTGTGTGCTTGTTGCTTACGTAATTTATATGCTAATAATCTAGCTGATTTACCTCCTACTTCATAATTCTTTTGTCTCGGGTAAAGAAAATTTCTTTGAGTTTACAATGCATAAATTTCATCAATTTCACTTTGCAATTTCTTAATTTCCTGTTTTAAATTAGAATTAATTTTGTTGCTATCTACAACTTGGAAGTTGTTTTAATTTTCCTTGAACATCTGCTAATTTTTGCGCTTTGAATTTTTGTCATATAGAACCATAGAAAATTACAGCACAGAAACAGGCCTTTTGGCCCTTCTTGGCTGTGCCAAACCATTTTTCTGCCTAGTCCCACTGACCTGCACCTGGGTCATATCCCTCCAAACCCCTCTCATCCATGTACCTGTCCAAGTTTTTCTTAAATGTCAAAAGTGAGCCCGCGTTTACCACTTCATCTGGCAGCTCATACCACACTCCCACCGCTCTCTGTGTGAAGAACCCCCCCCCCCCCCATGTTCCCTTTAAACTTTTCCCCCTTCACCATTAACCCATGACCTCTTTTTTTTTCTCCCCTGGCCTCAATGGAAAAAGCCTGCTTGCATTCACTCTATTTATACCCAGCATAATTTTATACACCTCTATCAAATCACCCCTCATTCTCCTACGCTCCAGGGAATAAAGTCCTAACCTATTCAACCTTTCTCTGTAACTCAGTTTCTCAAGTCCTGGCAACGTCCTTGTAAACCTTCTCTGTACTCTTTCAACCTTATTAATATCCTTCCTGTAATCAGGTGACCAAAACTGCACACAATACTCCAAATTTGGCCTCACTAATGTCTTATACAACCTCACCATTACATTCCAACTCTTATACTCAGTACTTTGATTTATAAAGGCCAATGTACAAAAAGCTCTCTTTACTACCCTATCTACCTGTGACGCCACTTTTAGGGAATTATGTATCTGTACTCCCAGATCCCTCTTCTACTGCACTCCTCAGTGTCCCACCACTTACCTTGTATGTTCTACCTTGGTTTGACCTTCCGAAGTGCAATACCTCACACTTGTCCGCATTAAACTCCATTTGCCATTTATCAGCCCATTCCTCCAACTGGTCCAAATCCCTCTGCAAGCTTTGAAAACCTTCCTCACTGTCCACTACATCTCCAATCTTTGTATCATCAGCAAATTTGCTGATCCAATTTGCCACATTATCATCAAGATCAATGGACCCAGCACTGATCCCTGTGGCACACCACTAGTCACAGGCCTCCACTCAGAGTAGCAATCCTCCACTACCACTCTCTGGCTTCTTCCATTGAGCCAATGCCTAATCCAATTTACTACCTCTCCATGTATACCTAGTGACTGAATCTTCCTAACTAACCTCACTGAAGTCCATGTAGACAACATCCACTGCCTTCCCTTCATCCACTTTCCTGGTAACTTCCTTGAAAATCTCTAATAGATAGGTTAAACATGACCGACCACGCACAAAGCCATGCTGACTTTTTTTTAATAATTCCCTGTCTATCCAAATACTTGTAGATCCTATCTCTTAGTATTCCTTCCAATAATTTACTTACTACTGATGTCAAACTTACCGGCCTGTAATTTTCCGGCTTACTTTTTGAGCCTTTTTTAAACAATGGAACTACATGAGCTATCCTCCAATCCTCCGGCACCTGACCCGTGGATATCGACATTTTAAATATTTCTGCCAGGGCCCCTACAATTTCAACACTAGTCTCCTTCAGGGTCCAAGGGAATACCCTGTCAGGTCCTGGGGATTTATCTACTCTGATTTGCCTCAAGACAGCAAGCACCTCCTCCTCTTTAATCTGTATAAGTTCCATGACCTCCCTACTTGTTTGTCTTGTGTTACGTGTTCAGGCAACAATAAATATGAGTTTGGCAAAGGTTTTTTATAACAAACAACACGTTTATTAAACACAGAAAACAAACCCCCCCCCCCCCCAAAAGTAAACAAACACTAACGTAACCGGAAACAGCTGCGGTGTGGCAGCTCAAACAGTTCTTAAAGCGATATTGTAAAAACAGTTCTTTAAAGTGGTATTGTCAAAAGTTCGATATGCTCACAGTCCATTTAAAAAGGAGAGACTTTATAAGACGATTTAAATTCTCTTTCACGTCACTTGGCTTCGATCCCTGACGTCGAACTTCCTACGGAGAATTTACGAAACGAAACGGCTTAAAGGCACTGACCTTTCCTTCCTCATTATCTTCAATCCTTTCTGGTAAACCCAGGGATTAACGCGAAGATAGTCAATGAAATCCTTCCAAATAAGGATCAAACAAAGGTCGAAACCCGTTTCACCGCAGAAAGCGATTCTCCTCTATCTTTAACTCCCGAACTTCGATCTTCACTCTCCACTGTCTCGAACTAGCAGAATTGTAAAGAACCTGCTGGCAATGACCTTTTAAACTTTAGGCATTCGATAAAACTTCATCTTTCAACTAAACTGCGTCATCACTTAAAACACGCAGTGGCATGAAGTCAACTTGGCAAATCCAGCCACGAACTGCCCCTCCTCACAGGGTGGGGTCTACTTTTTATAACCTGTATATAAAAAAAACCTGTCACATGATCTCTACTGGCGGGAAAATGACGTCACTCCACCATCACAAGACCATCACCTCAAGTCCAGTAAAGCTTCAACCCCAGTCACGTGACAAGGGTACCACTGTCATGTGTCACGAGTACGTAACACCTTGTTTCCATAGACTCCATTCCAGTTTCCTCAGTAAATACAGATGCAAAAAACCCATTTAATATCTCTCCCATTTCTTTCGGTCCCATACATAGCCGACCACTCTGATTTTCAAGAGGACCAATTTTATCCCTTACTATCCTTTTGCTCTTAACATACCTGTAGAAGCTCGTAGGATTATCCTTCACCCTGACTGCCAAAGCAACCTCATGTCTTCTTTTAGCCCTCCTGATTTCTTTCTTAACTATTTTCTTACTCTTTTTTTATACTCCTCAAGCATCTTATTTCCTCCCTGTTGCCTATACATGTTATACATATCTCCCTTCTTCTTTATCAGAGTTCCAACATCCCTAGAGAACCAAGGTTCCTTATCCTTATTCACTTTGCCTTTAATCCTGACAGGAACATACAAACTCTGCGCTCTCAAAATTTCTCCTTTGAAGGCCTCCCACTTACCAATCACATCCCAAGAACAACCTGTCCCAATCTACGCTTTTTAGATCCTTTCTCATTTCTTCAAATTTGGCCTTTTTCCAGTTTAGAACTTCAACCCGAGGACCAGATCTATCCTTATCCATGATCAAGTTGAAACTAATGACGTTATGATCACTGGAACCAGTGTTCCCCTGCACACACTTCCATCACCTGCCCTAACTCATTTCCTAATAGGAGATCTAATATTGCATCCTCCCTAGTTGGTACATCTCCAGGCCGGGTCTTCACATACTGCGATTGTGTCTCCCATCTCCCCTTCCCCCACCACCACTCTGCAATCCCCTCTCCCTCAGATCCCATCGTCAGCTCCTGGGCCCTCAGAGGCTCCATCTTCCTCTCTGCCCAACCCTTCCCTCTCCATTGACACTACCAGCCTCCCTCCCCCCTCTGATCCCATCTCTCATCTGTGCCGGGTCTTTACCATTCCCTCCGACCTTCAACTCTCTGAGGCAGAGCGATCTGTCCTCAGTAAGGGCCTCAGCTTTGTCCCCCTTCGCCCACACCTTAGCGAGTTCCGCATACGCCATGATGCTGAACTCTTCTTCCAACGGCTCCATCTCCGAGCTTACTTCTTTGGCAAGGACTCTCCTACACCCACCAATGACCCCTTCTCCCAACTTCAACCCTCCTCCTCTTCATGGACACCCCGCTCTGGGCTTCTACCTGCTCTGGATCTCTTTATTGCTAATTCTAAGACATTATTGCTAAGACATCAACCGTCTTGACTTCAGCGCACCCTGTTCCAATTCCAACCTAACTGCTTCCAAACGCTCTGCTCTCCGCTCCCTCTGCACCAATCCATCCTCACTATAAAACCTGCTGATAAGGGGGGAGCTGTAGTTGTCTGGTGTACTGACCTCTACCTGGCCGAGGCACAGCGACAACTCTCTCATACCTCCTCTTATTTACCCCTTGATCATGATCCCACTAAGGAGCACCAGGCCATTGTCTCCTATACCATCACCAATCTTATTAGCTCTGGGGATCTCCCATCCACTGCCACCAACCTCATAGTTCCCACAACCCGCACTTCCCGTTTCCACCTCCTACCCAAGATCCACAAACCTGCCTGTCCAGGTAGACCTATTGTCTCAGCTTGCTCCTGCCCCACTGAACTCATTTTCTGCATACTTTGACACTGTCTTATCCACCCTTGTTCAATCTCTTCCCACCTATGCTCGTGACACTTCTCATGCTTTGAATTCTTTCAATGATTTTAAGTTCCCTGGCCCCCTCCATCTTATTTTCACCATGGATGTCCAGTCCCTATATACCTCCATCCCCCACCGAGATGGTCTCGAAGCTCTTCGGTTTTTTTTGGATTCCAGACCTAACCAAATCCCCTCTACCACCATTCTCCTCTGTCTAGCGGAATTAGTTCTTACTCTCAATAATTTCTCCTTTGGCTCCTCCCACTTCCTCCAAACCAAGGGTGTAGCCATGGGCACACGTATGGGTCCCAGTTATGCCTGTCTTTTTGTTGGCTTTGTGGAACAGTCCATGTTCCAAGGCTATACCGGTATCCATCCCCCTCTTTTCCTTCGCTACATCGACGACTGCATTGGCGCTGCCTCTTGCATGCGTGCTGAGCTCGTCGACTTCATTAACTTTGCCTCCAACTTTCACCCTGCCCTCAAATTTACCTGGTCCATTTCCGACACCTCCCTCCCCTTTCTTGATCTTTCTGTCTCCATCTCTGGAGACGGCCTATCTACTGATATCTACTATAAGCCTACAGACTCTCACAGCAACCTGGACTATTCCTCTTCCCACCCTGTCTCTTGCAAAAATGCTATCCCCTTCTCACAATTCCTCCGTCTCCGCCGCATCTGTTCTCAGGATGAAGCTTTTCTTTCCAGGATGAAGGAGATGTCTTCCTTTTTTAAACAAAGGGGCTTCCCTTTGTCCATCATCAACTCTGCTCTCAACCACATCTCTCCCATTTCCTGCACATCTGCCCTCACCCCATCCACCCGCCACCCCACTCGGGATAGGGTTCCCCTTGTCCTTACCTACCACCCCACCAGCCTCCAGGTCCAACATATAATTCTTCGTAACTTCCGCCACCTCCAACAGGATCCCACTACCAAACACATTTTTCCCTCCCCCCCCCCTTCTGTTTTTTGCAGGGATCGCTCCCTATGTGACTCCCTTGTCCACTCATCCCCCCCCCCCCATCCCTTCCCACCAATCTCCCTCCCATCCCTTCCCACCAATCTCCCTCCTGGCACTTATCCTTGTAAACGGAACAAGTGCTACACCTGCCCTTACACTTCTTCCCTCACCACCATTCAGGGCCCCAGACAGTCCTTCCAGGTGAGGCGACACTTCACCTGTGAGTCGGCTGGTGTGGTATACTGTGTCCGGTGCTCCCGGTGTGGCCTTTTATATATTGGTGAGACCCGACACAGACTGGGAGACCGTTTCACTGAACACCTACGCTCGGTCCGCCAGAGAAAGCAGGATCTCCCAGTGGCCACACATTTTAATTCCACGTCCCATTCCCATTCTGATATGTCTATCCATGGCCTCCTCTATTGTCAAAATGAATCCAAACTCAGGTTGGAGGAACAACACCTTATATACTGGCTGGGTAGCCTCCAACCTGATGGCAAGAACATTGACTTCTCTAACTTCTGTTAATGCCCCTCCTCCCCTTCTTACATATTTAGTTGTTTGCCTGTTCTCCATCTCCCTCTGGTGCTTCCCCCCCCCCCCCCCTTCTTTCTCCTGAGGATTCCCGTCCCATGATCCTTTCCCTTCTCCAGCTCTGCATCACTTTCGCCAATCACCTTTCCAGCTCTTAGCTTCATTCCACCCCCTTCAGTCTTCTCCTATCATTTCACATTTCCCCCTCCCCCTCATTACTTTCAAATCTCTTACTATCTTTCCTTTTGGTTAGTCCTGACAAAGGGTCTCGGCCCGAAATGTCGACAGCGCTTCTCCCTATAGATGCTGCCTAGCTTGCTGTGTTCTACCAGCATTTTGTGTGTGTTGTTGTTGGTACATCTATATATTGATTTAGAAAACTTTCCTGAACACATTTCACGAACTCTAACCCATCTAGACCTTTAACAGTATGGGAGTCACAATCAATGTGTGGAAAATAAAAATCCCCTACAATCACAACTTTCTGTCTCCTGCAGTTATCTGTTATCTCTCTGCAGATTTGCTCCTCCATATAAGTGGTAATGGAAATAATTTTTCCTCTCAGTACGGCTTTCAATGTATCCCATAAGATCACTGGTGATGTTTCTCCTGTGTCATTAAGGTCTAGGTATTCTTTAATTTCTCCCCTTATTCTCTCCATTACTCTCTGGTTATTCAGTATATGTGAATTTAACCTCCATAGTGTTTTCCTCATTTTCCTTTCCAGAATTAGAGACGTAGAGACTGGGCTATGGTCCGACAGATCAAGTGTTGCAATGTTACATTCTTTTATCGTGAATCTATGTTAAATATTTAAAAAAGTCTATCCTTGAATAAGCTGAATGAGGGAAGGAGTAATGTGTTACTAGTGGGTTGTAATTCCCTCCACACATCTATTATTCCCAACTCCTCCATCAATGATTTCAGTTTCCTAGACAGAGGTTTATTCTGAATAACTGTTCCTGAATAATCTAATACAGGGTTTAACCTATTATTAAAATCCCCTGCACAAATTACTACCCCTTGAGAACTAGCCATTGGGTCAAAAATGTGTCTATAGAATGACCATTCACTACCTGGTGGAGCATAAGCGTTCAGAAATGTTATTTCAGGACCTTCTATTCTTCCTGTAATCTTTACACATTGTCCATCCTTGTCTTTAGTCTCTGAAATATGTTTATAGTTAAGAGCACTTGATATTAAAGTAGCTAATCCTCTTTTGTGGCTCAGTTTATATGATGAATAAAATACGTGCTTGAAGCCCTTTCTTTTTTATTTTGCATGTTCAGATTGGCTCTTGTGGGTTTCCTGAAGGAAAGCTATTTATGCCCTCTCTTTTTTCAATTTAGACATAATCTTATTTCTCTTAATTTGATTCAAAACTCCTGCACTTACTTTCTATTGTCTATTGACATGGTGAGCTGAAAGGGCCCATTGTGATGCTGCATGACTGTCACATTTTTTTGTGGCAAAGGTGTGAAGCTGTCAGAGCTACTGCCTCACACCAGGTTTAATCCTGCTTTCTGGTGCAGGTAGTTTTGATGAAGTAGAGAGTATTGAAGGATTTAGAATTGACAAAGAAGTGGTAAATGGAATAGTGTCGGTAGAAGAAATGAAAGGATAGACTATTTTCTAAATGGATAGAAAATTCAAAAATCCGAGGTGTAAAGGGACTTTGGGAGCCCTTGAAGGTTAATTTGCAAGTTGAGTCGGTGGTGAGGAAGGCAAATGCGATGTTAGCATTCACTTCAAGAGGGCTAGAATGTTAAAAATAAGGATGCAATATTGAGGCTTTAGAAAGCACTGGTGAGGCCTCACTTGGAGTATTGTGAGGAGTTTTGGGTTGAAACTGGAGAGGGTTCATAGGGTGCTCATGAAAATAATTCCAGGATTGAAAGGCTTGTCATATGAGCAATGTTTGATGGCTCTGGGCCTCTATACACTGGATTTCAGAAGAATGATGGGGTGACCTCGTTGAAGCTGATCAAATATTGAAAGGCCTTGATAGAGTGGATGTGGTGGAACAGACTTGACGGGCCAAATGGCTGAAATCTGATCCTATGTCTTGTGGTGCTGTCTGTGCATGTTCTATTGTGGCTGCTTGGGTTTCTTCTAAACCCTTCAGTTTTCTCCCACATCACAAAGATGTTTTGGTTGATGGGTCAATTGGCATCTGTAAAATTACCACTGGTAGATGGGTGGCAGGAGTTTGTAGGCCAGTGAGAGGCAATGGGTTATTGGGAAATAAGTGGGAATTATTAGTATTAATGGAATTAGTTTGAGACCAAACAGGTTTACAGGTAATAGGGAAAATGGCACTGCCTATTTCGAAGAAATGTGAGAAATATAATTGATAAATTACTTTTCTTTAATTGTACCAAATGTTTTGTTACTTTTAATTAAACAGGAAGAATATGGTGATCTGGTAAGTGACTGAGTATGAAATGGGGAATATCATAGTGCCATTACTTCAATTGGTTTGAGAAGAAAGAATGCAAATTAAGAAACTTGAAGGCGCAGTCTTCAATCAACAACTAATAATTTGATTTCTTGAGAACTTTATTGATTTTGATTATATGATGCAAAACTACTTCCCTTAATGAAACTATAGTGAGATCCTGATCAATAAATGAGACAATGTCCATACAGTGGAGATGCTTCTTCCAGTACAATGCTCCCAAGTACTGAGCCATGCTCTCTTTTTTTTTGGCAGAGAAAGGACAAGTTGAAAGAGCACATGCAGAGAATGCATAATCCTGAACGAGAGGCCAAGAATGCTGGGCGCATCCACAAGTCAAAGCCTTTCAAACCTAAGATCCCTTCCACAGACTACGAGAGTTTCATGTTCAAGTGCCGTGCCTGTATGATGGGCTTCCGTCGGCGTGGGATGCTGGTCAGTACTGGGACCGTTGAAACACTAGCTCAGTGATTCTGTATGATGTCATATGCTTTCACCTGTTGCATTAGGTTGCATAAATTAACTACTCTACATTGAAACTGTGACCCCTGGTTTCAGACTGCTCCACCAAAGGAAATGGCCTCCCTGCATCCACATTGTTGAACCTTCTAAGAATCCTCAGTGGGGTCACTTCTCATTCTTCTAAGCTCTCAGTGGAATAGAGGCCTAGTCTACTTAAGCTTTCCTCATATTACAGGCCTTTTATCTCAGGAACAAGTCTAATGAGTCTTTGCTGCAGTGGGTACTGTGTATCATTTTTAGGTAAATTGTATATATAGTCTGTCCCTGAATAGCGAACAGACTCTGTTTTGCAGACTTCCATACTTTGATTTTGTCCACAAGTCAGTAAATACACAAAAATCAGTTGATATGGTAACCAGACCTCCACAGCAAATGGCATTGAAAGCACATAAGACTATTCAGAAAGACTAATTACTAATAGGGGAAAGGGAGGAAACTAGTTCTGACATTCATAGGAGCAAGTGTGCATGCTTATGTTAGACTTTTGAATTTAATCTTATTAATAGGGATCTCGTTTGTATGTACAGCTTGTTGAGTGTCCATAACCCAGGGATAGTCTGTAACATTCCAGGTGCGATCTAATTAAGGCTTGAATAATTGTAGTAAGGCTTCTATGCTCTTGTATTCAAATTTGCAGTAAAGGCAAACACATTTCCCATCCTAATTGTTTAGGAGCTACAACAGAAACAATACTGGATATTTTCCATTGCCACTAAAATGAGGTCTGTGAGGAATGGCAAAACATGTTCTCATTAAGTAGAAATTAGCAATTTCAGGATTTTTATAGTACCCCCTTGCCAGACAGTGATGTAGCTTGTCAGAATGTTCTCCATGGTACACCAGTAGAAGTTTTTGAGTGTTTTAGGTGACAAACCAAATGTCTTCAAATTCCAAATGAAATACGGCGGCCTTTATAGCTGCATTGAAATGCTGGGATCAGGTTAGATCCCAAAATTGCTCATTCTATTTACTTCTGATTCCTCTATGAGGTTTGATATGTGTTCTTATGCCTTGTGCTTCCTGAAGTCCACAATCAACTGACGTTGAGTGCCAAGTTATTGCTGTGACACCACTCAACTAGCTGGTATATCTCGCTCCTGTATGCCCTCTCATCTCCGTCTGAGATTCGAACAACGGTTGTGTCAGCAGTAAATTTATAAATGGCATTTCTTAAACTTAATTAGAATAGTGTAACAGGGTGAAATGGGTCAGATTGGGAGCAGGAAGAATTAACATAAAAAGGAACTGAAAGGTCAAGGTTGTGTTTGCAGACTAAATAGAGATGATCAGTCAGTCACCTCATCTGGGTTGAATGTACTCCAGTTCAGGGGTGACCACACTGAGCAGTGAATTCAGTGCATTAAATGGAAAATTCAAGTACTTCAATCCTTCACAGATGGAGCATTTGTAATCCTGGATGATGCATCATCAGTGGGGACGGGAGAGGTTCCGGAGGATTGGAGAGTTGCAGATGTTGTTCCCTTATTCAAGAAAGGCAGTAGAGATAGCCCAGGAGATTATAGACCAGTGAGTCTTATTTCAGTGGTTGGTAAATTGATGGAGAAGATCCTGAGAGGCAGAAATTATGAACATTCAGAGAGGTATAATATGGGGAATAGTCAACATGGCCTTGTCAAGGGCAGGTGGTGCCTTATGAGCCTGATTGAATTTTTTGAGGATGTGATTAAGCACGTTGATGAAGGAAGAGCAGTAGATGTAGTGTATATGGATTTCAGCAAGGCACTTGATAAGGTACCCCATGCAAAGCTTATTGAGAAAGTAAGGAGGCATGGGATCCAAGGGGACCTTGCTTTGTGGATCCAGAATTGGTTTGCCCAAGGCAAAGAGAGGTTATAGACGGGTCATATTCTGCATGGAAGTCGGTGACCGGTGATGTGCCTCAGGGATCTGTTCTGGGACCCCTTCTCTTTGTGATTTTTATAAATGACCTGGATGAGGAAGTGGAGAGATGGGTTAGTAAATTTGCTGATGACACAAAGGTTGGGGGTGTTGTGGATGGTATGGAGGGATGTCAGCGGTTACAGTGGGACATTGATAGGATGCAAAACTGGGCTGAGAAGTGGCAGATGGAGTTCAACCCAGGTAACTGTGAAGTGGTTCATTTTGGTAGGTCAAATATGAGGATGGCAAAATATAGCATTAATGGTAAGACTCTTGGCAGTGTGGAGGATCAGAGGGATCTTGAGGTCCGTGTCCGTAGGACACTCAAAGCTGCTGCACAGGTTGACAGTGTGGTTAAGAAGGCATACGGTGCATTGGCCTTCATCAGAGCCAAAGTGTCCAAGCTTGTGGTTAGAAGTATGTTGCCATTTTCTCTCATTACCCATAGAAAGTTGAGTTAGCGCAGATGTACACCAGACTGTCAGACGTGGTGCTACAATAAGCTGTACATTGATGCGTCATTCTGAGGGGAATGATCTGTCAAAGAAGCTGCAGTTTGTTCTTATTGCACTTTTTTTGTTTTTCAGGTGAATCATTTGTCAAAAAGGCACCCAGATATCAGGATAGATGATGTGCCAGAGCTAACGTTGCCCATCATTAAACCAAACAGAGACTACTACTGCCAGTACTGTGACAAGGTAAGGCTTGAATAGATGTGACAAGGCTGCTGTCGGTACTATCAGTCAGTATGGAGCTGCCTTGCATCAATAGTGATTCTATTCTTACCAACTCAGTGAATTCTTGGGATATATTATTAGGTACACGGTGTTCTTTAACTTCAAAAATGCATCAGGGTGGACCAGGGATTGGTATTATGACCATTGCTTTCCTCCTCAATCTCACAGGCAGGTCACCTACGTATAAAGTAGCACAATTTCATTATTTACTTGTGGTGCAAATCTTGGCAACATTGTAAATATTGAGGCTTCAGGAAAAGATAAGAATTTCAGTGAAGTAAGTGTATTTGTGGATAAATGTAATGTGGATATTTGTGCAGTAGTCCATGGGAGGGTCATATGGGGAGGTGGTATAATCTAAGCAGGAATGTTCTGAGCGTGTGGAAGAACAGTGGGATCCAGGTACATGTATGTATTCACAAATCCTAGAGGGTAGCAGGGCAAGGTTAAAAGGGCAGTTGAAAAAGTTTGTTAGATAACTGGCTCTGTGTACAGGGCATTGAATACCAAGGGAAGGAATCTGTGCTGACCTTTTAGAAATCAAAGAATTGAGCTGGGCTATGGCATCTGTTCTGGGTCTGACTCTTGAGGAAACATGTGGAGACCTTGGAGTAGGTTATGAATACTAGAAAGTCGATCAGAGATACCCCTTCAGCTCTGAAAGTGTGATCTGTTATTTATTAATTCCTTTTTCCCATATTCTTCCTTCAGTAGCCAAAATTCTTAACAACTTTTAGAGTTATAGAAAACTTCATCACAGAAACAGGCCCTTCAGACCATCCAGTCCGTGCCGAACCATTTGAACTGCTTACTTCCATCGACCTGCACTAGGACCATAGCCCTCCATACCCCTACTATCCATGTACCTATCCAAGCTTCTCTTGAATGCTGAAATTGCATCCCCCACTTCCTTTTGCAGCTTGCTCCACACTCATACCACTCTCTGAGTGAAGAAATTTCCCCTCGTGTTGCCCTCAAACATTTCACCTTTCACCCTTAACCTATGACCTCTAGTAGTAGTCTTACCCAAACTCAGTGGAAAATGGCTGTATGCATTTACCCCATCTATACCCCACATTATTTTACATTACCTTTATCAAATTTCCCCTCAATTTTCTATGTTCCAGGGAATAAAGTTTTAACCTATTCAATCTTTCCTTATAACTCACTCAAGTCCTCCAAGCCTGATAACATCCTTGTAAATTTTCTCTGTACTCTTTCAATCTTATTGACATCCTTCCTGTAGGTAGCTGACCAAATCTGCACACAATACTCAAAATTAGGCCTCATCAAAGTCTTGTACAACTTTAACATAACATCCCAACTCCTGTACTCAATACTTTGATTTATGAAAGCCAACGTGCCAAAGTTTTCTTTATGACCCAGTCTACCTGTGATGCCACTTACAATGAACTATGGACCTGTATTCCCAGATCACTTTGTTCTACCACTTTCCTCAGTGCTCTGTCACTCACTGTGTAACATCTACTCTGGTTGGTCCTACTGAAGTGCAAAACCTCACACTAGTCTGCATTAAATTCTGTCTGCCATTTTTCAGCCCATTTTCCAGCTGATCCAGATCCTGCTGTAAGCTTTGATAATCTTCCTTGCTGTCCACTACACTCCCAGTCTTGGTGTCATCCACAAATTGCTGATCCAGTTTACCAGATTATCATCCAGATCGTTGATATAGATGGCAAACGATAATGGACCCAGCACAGATCCCTGTGGCACTCCACTAGTCACGGGCCTCCAGCTTCACCCACAGAGCCAATGTCTAATCCAGTTTACTACCTCATCTTGAATGCCAAGTGACTGAATCTTTTTGACCAACATCCCATGCAGCACCTTGTCAGAGGCCTCACTGAAGTCCATCTCACATCCACTACCTTGCCTTAATCAACTTTCCTGATAACAATGTCAAAAACTCTTAAGATTGGTTGGACACGCCGTACCAGGCACAAAGCCATGCTGTCTATCCCTAAGCAGTTCCTGTCCATCCAAATACTCATAAATCTGGTCTCTCAGAATACCCTCCAATCACTTTTCCACAACTGATGTCAGGCTCACCAGTTATTCTTATTTGCTGGTTCATTCTTCGGGCCTTTTTTAAACAGTGGAACAACATTGTTGTTCCAATCCTCCAATCCCTCACTAGTCACTAAGGCAGATTTAAATATCTCTGCTAGGACCCCTACAATTTCTGCACTTGCCTCCCACAGTGTCTGAGGAAACACCTTGTCAGGCCTTGGGGATTTATCCACTCTCATTTGCCTCAAGAAAGCAAACATCCCTCCTCTGTAGTCTGTATGGGGTCCATGACCTCACAGCTGATTTGCCTCTCTCTGAGCCCTTCTCCTGAGTAAATACAGATGCAAGAAATCTGTTTACAATCTCCCCCTTCCCTTTTGGTTCCATGCATAGATTAGCGTTCTGATTTTCCAGAGAACCAATTTTGTTCCTTACAATCCTTTTGCTCCCAACATATCTTCACCTTGTCTGCCAAAGCAACCTCACGCTGCCTTTTAGCCCTCCTGGTTTCTTAAATGTTCTCTTGCATTTCTTGTACTCCACGAGTACCTCATTTGTTCCTGTCTGCTTATATCGCCTGTGCACCTTTTTTAACCTTAACCAGGGCCTCTATCTCTAGAATACCAAAGTTCCCTCAACCTGTTACCCTTACCCTTTATCTGACAGGCACATACAAGCTTTGTGCTCTCAAAAATTTCACTTTTGAAGGCCTTCCACTTAACATTTACACCTTTGCCAGAAAGCAGCCTGTCCCAATCCACACTTGGCAGATCCTTTCTGACGCCATTTCCGATCCTTTCTGACACCCTGTCTCCAATTTAGAATCACCACCTGAGAACCAGACCTATCCTTTCCCATAATTACCTTGAAACTAATGGCATTATGATCACTAGATACGAAACGTTCCCCTACACAACCACCTGTCATCTTCCTTGTTGCATTCCCCAATAGTATATCAAGTATCGCACACCCTCCCCCAATAGAAAAACAAATATGTAAGTAAGAGAAACCAAGTTATTTGACTAGTATCCAGATTGTTTTGGCTATTGATCTGGAGGTGTGAGTTTGAATCCCCCTGGGGATTTTAAATATAAATAATGAATGGACCATAAACACAAGTTCTTCCAGTAAAACCCTGAATGAATAACTGGGCAGTACTAGTAAGGGATTTTGATTGCCTTAACTGAGCACTGAATCAGACAAGGTTTCAATCAAAGGTTCTGAGTCTGATCCAGGAAAGGTCGGGCCTTTGCTGCATTTTGGATGCCCGCGGTCCTATTCCGAATGATTCAGCTCTTCTCCAAAGGAAAGGAGCTGTTCCATACAGGATCTTTGTGGACTTGGGAAAAGTTGCCTGCCAGTATTCTGTAGCTGGTTGGGAATACTGGTGGATTCCTGCTGACAGTACAGAAAAGCTACAAATTCCCTGAAGTCCAGGCATCCTCCCAGTGCCACATTGTCCTTCCCCGTCTTCCCCTTTGTTCCCTTGCCTTTTCTTCCTTTCTTGCCCCTCCATTCCTACTCCCTCTCCCAGTCAATGTTGAGTTCCATCATGATTGTGCCCTGTTATCATGGTCAGTATTGATCCTAGTTACTCACTTCATTTGTATCTAAATATGAAACTTCTCGATAAAGGTGTGTTCAGAATATTTGGGTGTACCTGCTGCATTAATTTCAACCATGTTTAATAGGTATACAAGAGTGCCAGTAAACGTAAAGCCCATATCTTGAAGAACCACCCCGGGGCAGAACTTCCCCCGAGTATTCGGAAGCTAAGGCCCGCAGGTCCAGGGGAACCGGATCCAATGCTGAGCACGCATACGCAACTGAAGGGCACCATTGCCACCCTGCCTGTGTGCTGTCCACACTGCTGCAAACAGTACAGCAGCAAGGTGAGTAGTTCCATTCATCCACACTGGGGATAGTACAGAGCAGCACAAATTCATTTTGCCAAATATTCCCTCTATCATCATAACAGGAAATGAGTGAGGCAGATCACCAGTCCAGTGCCTTAACTCCCGTGGACACTATTTAGTGTGGTGAGTAACGTAAGGCAAGCTGGTTGGAAATGTTAATGTAGCTTCAAATTCAGGCAGATATTCCGTGAGGGGAAGCGGTTGGGTGTGGGAGTGGGGTGGGGTGCAGTGTAGATACAAAGCTATTGCTCCTTGAATAATGGAATGTATTAGGATTTAAAGTGAAACAAAATAATGAGGTTTACATTAAATGGCAAAACATTAGGAAATCAGGCTGAAACAATGCCAAAGAGAAACGAGAAGGGAAATACAACTTGAAGTTATTTTATCATGTGAGTATATTACAAAATTATTTGGGATTTGTTGATGTTTCCTGTTGTTGATGCCAGAATCCATTTACTGTCAAGAGTGATAGTGAGCCATTTACTTGATTTCAAGAAGCCCCTCTGATGCAAGTATCTGAACGTGGGTATAGAATTCTAGGATTTGGAGCAGCAATAGATTTCTAAGCAGAGTTGGACAAAGGTACAGTTGGTGGTGGTTCTAAATAACTGCTTATCCTGTTTTGATTGGTGGTCACTATCAGAGAAGCCTACATGAATTTGTAGGTGGTAACCCTAACCTTGCAACAATGCTATGCTACTGGTGGAATAAATGTTAAGGATGGTGGATGGAGTGCCAATGAAAGGGCTGCTTTGCTCTAGATATTGATTGTTGTTGGAGTTGTGCTCATCTGAGTAAATGGAGAGTATTCCATCATGCTCCTGACTTGAGCCTTACTTGGACAGGCTTTAAAGTGTCAGAAGGTGAAATTTTTGCCTTGGGACAGCCAGTCTTCTGCGTGCTCTACAGCCAAAGTATTGGGTGCTATGTTTCACTGGTTATAATCAACCTCACTAGCATCTACAGCATTCCTCAGTGTATATTAGCTGCTTGCTACTCTGAATGTGGGTTGTTGAGTAAAAATGAATTTGACCCATAGAATTCAAATCTGCCCACTGCTTCATGCTCCTGAACAAATTTTATCTGTATATTGAAGTAAGTAGCGCAGACTTCAGTTTTATGAGTATTGCTTTCACAGAGTACTGTGGTAGATGAGATTCGGTGGTTACTGTTACTGACATACCATTTAATTCCATAGAGTACTGTGGTAGATTGGACTCAGTTGCTGTTACTGACATACCATTTACTAAGCTGTTTTGGTTAGTAGATTTACGACAACAGCGAGAGGAAAAAGAGACAATATAAGAGTTGTGAACTACAGGTCGTAGAGAACTGGAAGCACAAAGAGGAATGTTGGAACTGCCCAGCAGATCAAGCTGTCTCTGCAACTTCAATTATCTAATTTTCTCACTTTTCCAGTTCTGATGAAAATGCTTTGATCTAAAACATTCTCTTTGTTTCTCTCCTCAAATTGATATGACCTGACTTGCCTTTATTTTAGATGTCAAGTACTTGCAGTTCTTTTGAATTTCATTACTAAATTTGTCTATTTGGTGCAGTGGAGCAAGAGATTCAGGCCTGATTTTTTTTTTAATGGGGAGAAGGGAGGATTTAGCCCAGTGTTGTGCCCCACTGTTGATGTCAGCAACATTGGTGATGAAATGAAAAGGTCCTGGTAGTAAATTTTGAAGTGTTACAAAAGAGGTTAAGAAGCAGTACCTCAAAGGGTACTTTGTATTCTTGTATTATTTTAGATGCCAGTCACCATTGAGCATGGGAGTATGTGGCGGGGGGGGGGGGGGGGGGTGGAATTTAGGATCATGATGGTGAAGAGTTTTGCCATTATGTTAACTGGAATGCAGTCAGTATAATTCTAAATTCCTAAACTGTGTTCAGGAGAACTATTTAGTAAGCCCAAACTGAAGGGATGGGTGGGGAGTCGTTGATGATTGAAGCTGGGTAAACAGGTATTACCACTGGGGAAGCACTTCTGTGAAAGCGATCATAAGCAAATTAGATTAATGGAAAGGGACAGAGGTAAAATGGGAATGAAAGTTCTAGATGGGCTAAGAGTAATTTTACTAGACCAACAGTTAATTCAGCATAAATAGTTAAGAAGCAGCTAATTGAGGGCTTTAGCAATAGAAAGCATTGACTTAATTGATTTGAGGGGTCAGGGTAAGTATGTTCCCATAAAGTCAAAGGTGGGCAGCTAAACCCCAGGAGACGCAATGCATAGAGCCATGGAGAGCTTAATATTGCTGAAGATGTAAGCATGTAGATGGGAAGTACAAGGGAATTTAGGAAAATAAAGAGTGGGTTTGAAAAAAAAATGTTGACAAGCAACATAAACAAATCAAGGAGGAAGAGAATAACCAAAGAGAAGGCCTAACTAGAACCATAAACCTAACCAAGCCATGCAATTGCTGGATGTTGGTAAGGTTCTTTATGAATTCTGTGTGGCTACCTTCATAAAAGAAGGAGTCAATACAAACACTAGTTCAGAACAATATGAAGCATTAAAAGGAATAAACATAGCAAAAGGGAATATCTTAAGAGGTTGCATTTTTGAGAGTGTATGAGGTGCCAGGCCTGAATGAAGTATTTCTCGGGCTGTTAAAAGGAATGGGGAAGAATTTGCGGAGGTTCTGACTATGATTTTCTGATCACCCCTGGTTTCTAGAGTAGTGTCAGAATTGAAGAATGCTGAAATCGTGTTATTGTTTAAGAATAGATGAATTGACAAATGACAGGTTACTTGGGTGATGAGCATGTTATCAGAATGCATTCTACGATGAGATTTGCCTTCACTTAGAAAGGGACAATTAATCAATGACAGTCAATGTGCATTTTTTAAGGGAATGTCATGTTGATTAATCTGATAGAATTTATTTGTATGATAACAAGCACTGTTTTTGGTGTCGTCTACGTGGATTTAAGCAAGGCTTTTCATGAGGAAGGTTAAACCAAAAAAAAAGAAAACAAATTTCCAAGGGAGGCGAAAATGGATCAAATTTGCTCAGTGGCAGGAAGCAAAGAGGAATGGTTCACAAGTGTTTATGCACTGGTAGGCTGTTACCTGTGGCTTTCTAAGGGGCTCAGTATTAGGTGACATGCTAAAAGGGAGGTTGCAGATGATCCTCAAATTAACTGTGTGGTTGGCACAAGGCGGAAAGTTTAAAACTACAGGAAGATATGGACAAATGGGCAGAAAAATAGAAAATAGAATTCAGACCAGTGAAGTGTGAGGTAATGTATCCACAGGGTGCAAAATGCAAAGGATACGAGAGTATACCTGGAGGTATGAAGGCAGCTGACATAAGGTTCCAAGCATATTATTTTAGATCCATAGTTTAAGCTGGGACATCCAGATCCCGGTGAAGCTGTTGCCTCACAATAATTGGAGTTCAGATTGTGTCACTGACATGTAATATTTTCTTTGGATTTTTGTTCTATTCTAACTAATAAAATGAACTTTGATTTGTGCAGTCATTTCATATTTTCAGAATATTTGAGCCAAAGAACTGGTTTGAAATGTCATTTATATTTAGTAGAAAAATTGACCAGACAGAGTTGTACACATTAAGTTCCTACAGATCTCGGGAGTGACTGGCAAGTTCAGCTCATCACTTTGGAGGATAATTATTGACTGGGACAGCACTCTCAACTCTTCTGTTCACATAGTGCAGGAGGATCTTTTGCAACAAGCCAAATAAACAGACAAAACTTCTGCTAATCTCTCAAATTTCTGCTTGAAAATCCACACGTACTACTGGGGCTGCCGGAAAAATAAGGGCAGGAGATGCTACAGGAATACGTGTGCATCATTGAACAGGAGCAGATAAACTCGTGTTGTACCGGGCGTTATGATAACGAGAAGTGGAGAACTTCTCTTAAAAAAAAATGTTTACTCTGTCTCCAGGCAAAAATGGTTCAACACATCCGGAAAAAACATACCGATGTTCTACAGGATAATCCAAATGCACTGCAGACGCTACCTGTACAAACTCCCATCGTAGCGACAGTCATCAGTACAACACCAACTGTTGTGAACACGGATGGAGCAACTGGAGATACAATTGTGGTCAGTACAAAACAATATAAAACTGGGTGGGTGGTGAGGGGGGACGAAAAACGCAGCATACTTTCCAATAGAGATCAAGCAATCAAGAACCACACAGCAAACGACAGCGATGCTGGGCCAGGCAGCGATCAGGAGGAAGGTACATTCATAAAACTTTTGGAGAAAGAGAGGGGTAAGTTAGGGCAGAGGTGCTGATGTCCTTTGCACACAATGCCACATATATCCTTTTTGTTCACTTAGCATTATAGTCTTACAACAATGTAGGACCTTCAGCGCAACCAGTCCATGGTAACCAAAGCTGGGCTCGGTTTCCTGCATTTGGCCCTTATCTCTCTACGCCCTGCCCCTTCATACACTTATCCAACTGCTTCTTAATTTACACCATTTGACCTGCCTAAAGCACTTACTCTGGCAGATCCCTCTGTGTGGAAAAAGTTGTCCCTCAGGTCACTTTTTTTAATAAATTTTTTTATTGAGTTTTCAAATAATTACAGAAATAAAAGAAAATATATGAAAAAATATATATATACCCTTCCCCCCTCCCCTTAACCCCTCCCCCCTAATATACCTATATATAAAAAAAAAGAAAGGAAAAAAAAAGAAGAAAGAATCCCTGGATATCGGAAGATCCCCACATGCTCCATGGAGTTCGTAATAACTTTGGTATATATATTTATTTCTTTCCCCAAATAACCAGTAATTTCATCTTCGGAGCACCTATATATTTAATCCTGTCTTTTGTAAATAAGGGCGCCAAATTTTCAAAAATGTTTCATATTTATCTCTTAAATTGTAAGTAATTTTTTCAAGTGGAATACAGCCATAAATTTCCTTCTTCCAACGATCTATACTTAAGTATGCATCTGATTTCCAAGTAACTGCAATAGCCTTTTTGGCTACTGCCAGTGCAATTTTTATAAATTCTTTCTGATATTTATTCAATTTGGGTTTCGGTTTTATCCCTTCAATATCGCCTAGTAAAAATAATATTGGATTATATGGAAGTTGTGTTCCAATAAAACTCTTAAATTTGTCCAAAAAGGTTGAATTTTAGAACAAGACCAAGTAGAATGTAAAAAAAGTACCAATTTCTTGATTACATCGGAAACACTGATCGGATAAATTTGGGTTTTATTTATTTATTTTTTGTGGTGTAATATATAATTGATGTAAAAAATTATATTGCACTAATCTTAACTGGACATTTATTGTATTTGTCATACTATCAAGACATAGTCTTGACCAATTTGTTTCTTCAATTTTAATATTCAAGTCACTTTCCCATTTTTATCTTGACTTATGGACTCCTTGTTTAATTGCCTGTTTTTGAATCAAGTGATATATACAAGAGATAAATTTTTTAATCCTTCCTTTTTGAATTAAAGTTTCTATTTCATTAGATTTCGGCAATAACATTGTTTGACCTAATTTTTCTCTTAAATAAGCTCTTAGTTGGAAGTAACAAAAAAGAGTATTGTTTGATACTTTATATTTATTCTTTAATTGATCAAATGACATTAATATACCTCCTTCAAAACAATCTCCTATATATCTAATCCCTTTTTGAAACCAATTATATAAAAGTTGATTATCCATTGTAAAAGGATCTGTCATTATCATTGTCATCATCAAAGGAGAATGATCTGACAATATTCTTGCTTTATATTCCACATTTTTCACCCTATCTTGAATATTCGTTGATAATAGGAAAAAATCTATCCTTGAATATGTTTTATGTCTATTTGAATAAAATGAGTAATCTCTTTCTTTTGGATTAATTCTTCTCCATATATCAATCAAGTTTAAGTCTTTCATCAATGATACAGTTAATGTTACTACTTTTGATTTTGTGACAACCTTTGTTGATCTATCTAAAACTGGATCTAGACAAAAGTTAAAATCTCCACCTATTAATATTTTGTCATGTGCGTTAGCCAAATTCAAAAAGACCTCGTGTATAAATTTTACATCATTTTCATTTGGTGCATAAATATTCATAAGAGTCCATAGTTCTGAAAAATTTGACAATGTATAATTACATATCTCCCCGCCGAATCAATTAATACGTTTTGTATTTTAATTGGTAAATTTTTATTAACCAAAATTGCAACTCCTCTTGCCTTTGAACTAAATGAAGCTGCAATAACATTTCCAACCCAGTCTCTTTTTAATTTCTGATGTTAAATGATGTCTGTTAAATGTGTTTCTTGTAAAAAAGCTATATCTGTTTTCATTTTTTTAATGTATGTTAAAATTATTTTTCTTTTTACCGCTCCATTAAGCCCATTCACATTAAAACTTTAAAAATTCAGTAAATTAGTCATTATTTTTAATTATGTTACTCCAATCTATAATAATACCTAATCTTTCAACTTTCGTGGTATCTTGGGAAATCTTTTTAAAACTCTCCATGTTGCTTATGTGTGTCCCCACTGATCATCCAGGCAGAAAGATAGAAGAAAAATAGAGTATAAAGAAAAAAACAAAATACCCCCCTACTAATGTTGTGGGGAAAAAAAAGGAACACAACTTTACCCCCCTCTGTTGTACGGGTCATGGCGATTGCCATGATTACACACGTGAATCCCGTAGTAATCGATCCAAAGCTCCCCAGCCCCCCCGCAACATAAAAAAGTATATATATAAGCAGAAAAAAATACTATTCTCAATTAGTATTTCTGAAATTTTGCTTTTCTCCCCTGTATCATCCTTAAATGTCCATCACTTCCATTCACTGTCTCTATCTTCATCTTTAATCCATTTAATCCATTAGTTTCCAAATTATCCATTGGAAATCTCTATGTGTAATTAGTGAGTAGTTGGAAGTTTTTGTGCAAACTCCTCCGCTTCTTGATAATCAGTAAAAAAATCATCTTTTTCCCTCCTCCAAAAAAATTATCAGCGTTGCTGGGTGACGCATTATAAATTTATAACCCTTTTCCCATAAGACTTTTTTCGCTGGGTTAAATTCCTTCTTTCACTTCAAAAGGTTATAACTTATATCAGGATAAAAAAGAACTGCCTTCCCTGCTATCATCAATGGCCCGTTTCTCTTTTTGGCACATTGGGCAGCCGCCTTCAGGATCTTTTCTTTATCTTGGTATCTTAAGCATCTTATCAAAATTGATCGTGGATTTTAATCAGCTTGAGGTCTTGACCTTAAGGCTCTATGAGCCCTTTCAATCTCAATTAGAGTTTCTCCTTCCATTTCCAATTTTTCAGGGATCCATTTTTGAAAAAAATTTATTGGATCTTCTCCTTCTATATCTTCTTTAAGTCCAACAATTTTAATATTGTTTCGTCTACTAAAATTTTCAAGCTTATCAATTTTTTCCATAAATTGTTTTCTTTCTGATGTCCAGGCAGTAGTATCATTTTCCATTTTATTCATTCTTTCAACTATGTCTGCCGTTGTAGTTTCCAAATCTATAATTCTCTTTTTCATTTTTTCCTGTCTTTTTGTCATTTTATCAAGCATTATCTCCATATTTGTCATTTTTCTTTTCATTACTTTTAATGCGCCTAATTTACACATTGTTTGCATCAAAGTCTTTTCCATATTTCCAGAAAGACTTTTACCTCCATCTTCGTCTGATTTTTCCAGAGAATCTGACTCTCTCTCAGATTCACTGTCACTTTCGGTTTCAGTCGTAACTGGGATTTGTAGTTCTGGTTGCTCTCGTTTGCGCATGCTCCTTCCTTCACGTTTGCACAGTTCTCGTTGGTCTTTTTCTTTAGAAATGGTCGATGTTGCCGCAGTTTCCTGTTCTGTATCGCCGGTGGTATAATGTACCTGAGCCCACGGTTCTTTGGCAGAAGTGGGCCTTGATTCTGTTCCAACTTGCGTTGCCTTCACGGTAGTAGCTTTCTTCATCTTCTGTTTGTGAGGCATAACTTGAAACAATCCGGAGTAGTTTATAAGTAACTTTTAGAAAGTATTGACTAACTTTTCTTCACTTAAACATTAATTTATTGATTTTTTACGGGAGAGCTGGGTTCCAGCGTCTCGATCCTACGTCATCACGTGACGTCCCCCCCCTCAGGTCACTCTTAAATCTTTCCCCTCACCCTAAACCTATGGCCCTTAGTTTTAGACACCCCTACCCTGTGAAAAAGACTGTTTCTATCCACTTATCTATGCCTCTTGTAATTTTTCCCATTTCTATAAGGTCACCTCTCATTCTCCTACGTTCCAAGGAATAAAGACCTAGCCTGGCCAAGCTCTCCCTGTAACTCGGGCCCTCTTGCCGTGACAACATTCCTGTAAATCTTTTCAGTGTAATCGTGTCCATTCTAAAACAGGATGACCAAAACTCCACGTGTCACCTCATCAATGACTTGTCCTGTGGAGTGCTAATTAATCACAGGACTCTTGGTTCAAGAGTCTAAATAATCACCTCCTGTACTTGAAGGAGACATCTGCTCAAGTTATCAAGATTTCAAGGAAGAAATCGGTACTAGTGAGAAAGGATACTGGTGCAGAAAATCATAATGTGGAATCAGTCTGGATGAAACATTAAAAGGCAGAAGACACTTGAGGAAATTATCTGCTGGTCTCCAGGCAATGGTGATAATTTAAGGGATGACATCAAACAGGAAATTAGAGATGCATGCAACCAAAGTTAATACTTATGGGTAATTTATTCCTACATATTCGCTAGTCAGAGCAAATAAGGACTAGTAGTGTGGAGGATGATTTATTGGGAGTGTGTGCCAGGAACTTGGTGTGAACATCTGCCCTCTGGTTCTCCTGCAAACGTGCAATGGTGATGCAAGTGGAGCAGCCACTATCAGTCCCCAGCAATAGTCTGCGTACACCGTGCTGCCCAGCATGTCGTCCCTAGTTCCCAATCTCAGTGTTGAGAATCTGCACTACTTCATCCTGTCCATCCATCAGCAGCTCTCACTGGTAGCCATTGCACTCCGCGTCGCTAACGCAGTCCACAGCACGCCGTGTGGTGATGAGGTCACTGCTGAAGAAGCATCAGCAGAGGACTGGTCCTCTATCAGGTTCCAGATGCAAGGAAGGTTTCCAGCATTGTCTAGTAATGTTAAAATGACCCCGTCAGCACTGGTGTCACTAATGCTCTTATTCCTGGGCACACTACCTGAATGTGAGGTGCACCCTCCTGCTGACTCATACCTGCACTGACCTGCAAATCTCATCCTTTTGCCTTTCATACAGACAACCGATCTCCTGACTCAGGCGATGAGTGAACTGTCGCAGACACTGACAACTGACTATCGGCCAGCTCAGGGAGATTATCAGCGCGTGCAGTACATTCCTGTCTCTCAGCACATCCAGCCTGTTCAGGGGCAACAGTCTCAGCACATCCAACTCCAGGTGGTGCAGGTGGCACAGGTGGGTGATGTATGGTTATGCCAAAACAAATGAGAACAAAACTCGTGCTAAATATGACTCTAAAAATACAAGGATTGAAATTATTTCAAAAGTTAAAACTTTAAAAAAAAAATCAGGATCGGGTATGCAGCCCATCTCTCTTGATACATTTAGAGAGATGATGGCAGATTTTAAACAATCTGTGCACAGATGGTGCACGGGTCAGAAGTAACAGTATGGCACTGAAACAGACCTTTCGTTCCACACTTCCATGCCCACTCATTTTGCCAATCAGTATTGATCTCATTTGCTCACACTAGTTCTGGATCTTTCCATGCCTCACCATTTTAATAGTCTAATCTGACTATCTACATCATCTATGCTTCTCATAATTTAATATACCTTAATCAGATAACCCCCTCAACTACTTTTGCTTTCAAGTCAACCATGCCAGCCTACTTAATCCTTCCTGATAACTAAAGTCTTTCAGTCCTGGCAACGTCCCAGTGAATCTTCTCCTTACCATTTCCCATGCAGTCTGTACTGCAGTGACGTATCAACTACACACGTCATCTCAGGTTACAAATGCCCAACTAATGTCAGTCTTTACATACAAACAAGCTTTTGTAATATCAAATTTCAGAAGCTGACCTGCACGCATGTGTTTGTTCCTACTAATAGCAGAACTAGTTTGCTAATACTTTGCTGGTATTGTTAACTTATCAAGTGATTTTTGTGTATTTTCCAAGTTTTATAAAATCTTTGTTTAATCAAGTTGCAACATAACATCTCTGCTTTCATTTTCTATGCAGACCCTCATCCCCACCCTATTTGTCTATGTTGCAATTTTCAGGGAACTATGGGCTTAAACTCTTGACATCCATCTGTTTATCAACACTCTTGGAAACCCTACCATTTTTCTGTACGTCCTATCCTTATTTGCCTTCCCAAAATTCTTTAAGATCTACCACCTCAGAAAAAGACTCAGTCAAATTAGTGAGGTAGGATTTTTCCCATACTAAGCAGTGCTGACTATCTCTGATCAGTCTCTGCCCTTCTAAATGTGCGGAAATCATAATCCTTAAAATTTCCTCCAGTAGTTTCTCTTCCACTGGCCTGCAGCTCCCTGAGTTATCCCTGGGGAACAACATTGGGTACCTCCTGCCTTCTAGAACCTCTCATGTGGCAAATGAAGATGCAAAAATCTCTGAGGGAGTCCCAGCAACCCCCACACTTGTTTCCTATAGCGAGTTGGGTGGATCTTTGCTGGCCCCGGGGATTTAAAAACCCTTTTGCATCCCCTGGCATTTAACACCTTCTTTTTGATACTGGCTTGCTCCAGATTATCCACGTAACTCCTCTCTGAATTCACTGCTTTCTTCATCCTTCACATTTAAGTATTTCAGTGGACCTACAAGCTTTCATTTTGGTAGTGAGGCAATTATTAATCCTGGATATCTAGATTTATCTGATTTTGGAAAATCATTCTCATGAAGGGAGATGAGAAGGTAAATGTGTTAATGGCATTGCGTCTGGGGCAGCAAGTGTATGAGAATTGCTCCTGTTCCAACAACATTACCTCTCAGTTTCTCCTCCACGGCTCATTTAATGTTTCACTGCATGGAACCAGGCCCTACAAATCCATAAATAATTGTCTATATATCAAATGACCACTGCTTCATCTTTGAATCTGCAGAACGTTTTCAATTTCTGTAAGTTTTCGGTATTTTGGTACCAATAATAATTACACGTTAACACAACAGAAAACTTCAAATGCTGCACTCACTATTCTGTAAAACAATGATATCAAATATATCTGAATATTCTTGATTCCAAATACATACCACAATCTGCCTGAAGAAGCTGTTCCTTGTGTCCATTTTAAATCTCTCACCTGTGATTTTTAAACCTTTGCTCTCTCGTTTTCAGCTGCTCCTCTTTGGGGGGTGGGGGATACACCCTGTCTGTATTCCTCATATCCTCCACATCCTACACACCTCTATCAAATCACCCCCCTCAATCTATTACATTCCAGGGGATAAAGTCTTGTCGACACAACCTCACCTTGTAACTCAAGCCCCCCAAGTTCAGGCAGTATCCTGGTAAACCTTTATGATACTCTTTCTACTTGATAACATCTTTTCTGTAACAGGGTGAAATAAACTACACAATATTCCACATGGGGCCTCATCAACATATTATATAGCTGCAACACGAGTTTCCAACCCTTACAGTCAATGCCCTGCTGATGAAGACCAGCGTACCAAACCCCCTTTTCACCATATCTGCATGTGATGCCACTTTCAGTGAACCAGGCACTTGCAATCCAAGATCCCTCAGTTCCATAACACTGCCCAAAGCTCTATCATTCACTGTATAAGTCCTACGCTGGTTTGATCTCCCAAAATGCAATACCTCACATTTATCTGAATTGAGAGTCATTTACCAGTTCTTAGCCCACAAATCTCAATGATCAACATCTCCCTGTAATTTTTCATGACTTTCTACACTGTCTACGCCACCACCTATTTTCGCATCATCTGCAAATTTACCAACTGTGCCTTGTATTTTACATCCAAATTGTTTATAGAAATTACAAATAACAAAGGTCCCAGCATGGACACCTATGACACACTACTAGACACCAGTCCTACAGTTCAAAAAACAACCTGCGACCATCACCCTCTGCTTCCGACCACTGAGCAAATTCTGTGTCCGATCCACTTTCTCCCCTGGATCCTATGTGATCTAGCAGACTAGCTTGCCAGAGTGACCTTGTCAAAGAAGTTGCATTCTAACACTTATTGCATTTTCATCTGTTTGGTCTGGGCATCCTTTGACTCTCTTTCCAAATAATATCTTTATTCATAAACACCTCAATGAGATGACCCAGGATTTTCTATGCTAAAACCAAATGTAATCCTGGAACAAAACACTGCGGGTGCAGGAAAATGATAATAAAAACAAAAAATGCGGGAATGAGAAATGTTTATTTATTAAGCGATACAGAGCAGAGTCTACAGCCTTTGAGCTACAGCGCCCAGCAACTCTCAACAATCCTAATTTAAGCCTAACCTAATCACGGGACAATTTACAATGACCGGTTAACCTGGCCGGTACATTCACGGACTGTTGGCGAAACCTGGAGGACCCAGAGAAAACTTGCACACTCCACGGGGTGGACATACAGAGATTCCTTGTAGAGGACACTGGGATTTAACTATGAATTCTGACAACCTGAAATGTAATGGCATCGCACTAACTCCTAGACTACTGTGGCGCCCAGTTGAATTGAAGCTAGTTGCAGAGAAAGGGAGGGGCAGCAGCAGTGAATGGTGATGTCTCTAGATAAGGTTGAGACTGAGATTTTGTGGTGGTGCAGCAGAAAGGGGGCAGTTAAACTGTGTCTGCAGGTACTTCCACTTGATATACTCTATTTGATTCTCACTATTTTGGGATAATTGCATGGTTCCAGCGGACTGGAAAATTGCAAACGTCACTCCACTCTTCAAGAAGGGAGAGAGGCAGAAGAAAGGAAATTGTAGGCCAGTTAGTCTGACCTCCATGTTTGGGAAGATGTTGGAGTCTATTGTTAAAGATGAGGTCTTGATACTTGGAGGCACATGATGGAGGCCATAGTCGGCATGCTTTCCTTAAGGGAAATCTTGCCTGACAAATCTGTTGGAATTCTTTGAAGAAATAACAAGCAGGATAAACAAAGGAGAATCGGTGTGTACTTGTATTTCCAGAAGGCCTTTGACAAGGTGCCACACAAGTATGCTAAACAAGTTAAGAGCCCATGGTATGACAGGAAAGATTCTAGCATGGATAAAGCAGTGGCTGATTGCCAGGAGGCAAAGAGTGGGAATAAAGGGAGCCTTTTCTGGTTGGCTGTCAGTGACCAGTGGTGTTCCATGGGGATCTATTTTGGGACTGATCTTTTTACATTATACAGTATGTAAATGACTTGGATGACAGAATTGGTGGCTTTTTGGCAAAGTTTGCCAAAGATACAAAGAAAGCTGGAGGGGCAGGTAATTCTGAGGAAGTTGAAAAGGCCACAAGGATTTAAGACAGATTAGGAGAATGGGTAAAGAAGTGGCGGATGGAATACAGTGTCGGGAAGTATATGATCATGCACTTTGGTAAAAGGAATTAAAGTGTAGACAATTTTCTAAGTGGAGGGAAAAATCAATCTGAGGTGCAAAGGGAATTGGAGGAGGTTAATTTGCAAGTTGAGTTGATGAGTTAAGCAAATGTGATGTTAGCATTCATTTCATGAGGACTAGAATATAAAAGCAAGGATGTAATGTTGAGACCTTACAAAGCGCTGGTGAGGCTCCACTTGGAGTATTGTGAGCAGGTTTGGGCCCTTTAGAAAGGATGTCCTGAAACTGGAAAGGATTCAAAGGAGGTTCATGAAAATGATTCTAGGATGGAAAAACTTATCATTTGAAGAGCATTTGATGGCTCTGGGTCTGTATTCATTGGAATTTAGAAGGATGAGGGTGATCTCATTGAGACCTATTGAATGTTGAAAGGCCTTGATAGAGTGGATGTGGACAGGATGTTTCCTATGGTGGGGGACCAGAGGACACAGGCTTAGAACATTCTTTTAGAATGGAAATAAGTAGGAATTTCTTCAGTAAGAGTGGTGAATCTGTGGAATTTATTGCCACAGGTGGCTGTGGAAGGCCCAGTCATTGAGTATAATTAAGGCAAAGGTTAATAAATTCTTTATTAGTCAGGGCATGAAGGGATACGGGGAGAAGGCAGGAGATTGGGGCTGAGAGTAAAATTGGATCAGCCATGATGAAATGGCAGAGCAGACTCGATGGGCCAAGTGGCCTAATTCTGCTCCTGTATCTTGTGATCTCATGGTCTTAATGTTGTTTAATAGTATCAGGTCCAGTCCGACAGTAGTGTCTGTCCTAGTCTGATGTGAGAGTGACAGCCACTGGATTAAGTTGGTGTCTTTATGTCCATCTCAGAAGAAGGAATGAGTAACAAAGTACACAGTTTTGGACACAATGATATGATATAGCATGGGGTAATTGTTGCAGTGATTCTGAGAAAGTTAATACCTCCACCTATATTTATCTCATTTCAGACGCCCTCTCAGCAGAATCAGCATTCCACAGTGGATGTCAGCCAGCTGCACGATCCTCATGGCTTTGCACAACATGCCATTCAGGTCCAGCACGTCCAGGTTGCAGAACAGTCCAGCGCCATGCCCCCTTCAGCCACGCAGGTAACAGATCAGAACTGTGCAAGACAGATTACTCAGCCTCGACTGAGAATGCTGCGAATGAAGTGGACTTCCTTTACTCTGAATGAAAAATGGGGTTGTGTAAATAGGCATCATAGTTAGCTTTGTTGTACAATGTTATGATTCTATAAAAAATGGTGCCATGAATTA
Organism: Hypanus sabinus; assembly: GCF_030144855.1. Taxonomy (NCBI): domain Eukaryota; kingdom Metazoa; phylum Chordata; class Chondrichthyes; order Myliobatiformes; family Dasyatidae; genus Hypanus; species Hypanus sabinus. The sequence continues at coordinate 29,233,172 of NC_082739.1, forward strand.
CTAGGTGATCTCAGATTAAGAGAACAGAGGGGCGATAATTCTATTCACTTCTGGGCCTATGTTCAGAAATAACTTGCACAATCTGGCTTTCCTAGCTGAGCAATGTATACAAACAGGACCTTGATACTTCCAGTGAATTAAAATCACTTTGCTCACTATGCTTGCTGTAGGTAGTCAGTATGGACATGATGGGCTGAAGGGCCTGTATTGTTGAATTCTGTGACTATTGTCATATTGTGACGCTCCATGGGAGTGTGGTTGACAGCCTGACCCCTCATTTCTAATGACCTGCGCTGTTTGTTGTTCATGTGTTAAAGTACTTTTGTGGGATTACGGTGGGAAGTTCAAGTTCATTTATTGCATTTTAGCTTGGGTTATACCCTGACTATAACCAGGGTGTGTAATAATCATATCCACCGTCTGTATGTGATTGAGTGGGTTCTCTCCCCCGTCGTTGTGCGCAGTCTGTTTTTGTGTTTATCACAGTAAAAACAATTATTGAGTTTGATGAGCTTGTCTGTCATCATGGACTGAATGCTTGCCATAATATTATTAGCTGAAGTTTTAAAGTTTTGAATTATTGCAGACCCTATGAGGAAATGAAAACATAAGGTTAAAATAATGCTGATAATGCTGAAAATACTCATCAGGTCAGACACCATCAGTAGAGAGAGTAATAATATTAATGTTTTGGGTTGATTATCTATCAGCATTTTCTCTCTCTGCAGCAACCCCCTGAACTGCTGAGCATTTCCAGTGGTTTTGGTGTCCATTCCAGATTCCTTGCATTTGAAGTTTTGCAGCATTTTATCTCTACTATTTCATTGATGTGTATGATTCAAATTGGTTACCCTAGCCTGAAAACAATAGCCTCCTGGAATCTTGTAATCTAATGGACAGAAAATAGAAATAAAAATCAGTGATAACATAAACATCTAAAGTTGTAGCAATATCTATATTTGTACTAATTTTTCTTTAAAATATGTGTTTGATTCTAGAGTGGAAGTGGGCAGCCACTGAGCCCTGTATCACAGCAGTCACAGGAACTCAGCCCTTCCCAGATACCGAGTGGAACATCAACACAAAACCAAGTCTTACAACAGCAACCAACAGCTACTGTACAGCATGCGTACCTTCCCAGCACATGGGGAACCTTTCGCAACTACTGTGAGTCCTTGTTGTACATGGGCTACATCCCAGTCGGGCTATATCTTTACAGTAATCCAGAATCACCTATTCCTCATTTTGAAAACTTTGTATTTGCCCAAAAACCTGATAAAGTTCCATGATGAATTCCTCCTATTCTGAGATTGTACTTTGTGGGCATTTGCTTTCTGGATCTGAATAAATTATTGAAACATTTATGGTAATAAGTCACTGAATCAGTTCAATTCTGAATGAGGGGGGAGCTCATTGAATCCCACCAAACACCGAGGATAGAATGGACACTGAGACGATGTTTCCATTAGTAGAAGAGTCTAGTCGGGCAGAGTCTCAGAATAAATGGACATCCCTTTAAAGCTGTGGTGAGGAAGAATTTCTTCAGTAAGAGTGGTGAGTCTTAATGGTAAGAGTTAAGTGTAATTGGGAGAATGTTGAGAGAAAGAAAATTAGCCAAAATTAAATGGCAAAGGATAATCAATGTGCTAAATGGCTTAATTCTCCAATATCTTATGGTCTTATAAAGGTAGACAATATTGAAAATTTTCTGTGGGTTAATCGGCATTAGAAGTTATGCTGATTAACATGTTTTTCTTCACTGAGGCTGCTTCATCTGCTGAGTACTTGCTGCACTTTTAGATCAGCCATGGATCCCACTGAATGACAGAGCAGGCTCAATGGTCCAGATGGCCTACTCTTGCACCTATTTCTTATGTTCAAAGTTCAAAGTAAAGTTATTATTAAAGTACATGTATGGCAACTTATACCACCCTGAGATTCATTGTCTTGCAGGCATTCACAGTAGAACAAAGAAACACAATAGAATCAATGAAACACTTGCACACAAACAAAGATTAACAAACAACCAATGTGCCAAAGACAACAAATTGGGCAAAAACAAAAGAGAAAAATCCAAATAATAATAAATTTATAAGTAATAAATACTAGGAACATAAGCTGTAGAGTCTTTGAAAGAGAGTCCATAGATTGTGGAGTCATTTCAGTGTTGGAGTGAGTGAAGTTATCCCATCTGGTTCAGGACCCTGATGGTTGAGGGGTAATAACTGTTCCTGAACCTGGTGGTGTGGAACTTAAGTCTCCTGTACCTCCTTCCTAATGGCAGCAGCGAAAAGAGAACATGGCCTGGATGATGGCAGTTCTTGATGTTGGATGCTGCTTTCTTGTGACAGTGCTCCTTGTAGATTTGCTCAATGGTGGGGAGGGCTTTACTTGAGATGGACTAGGCCACATCTACTACAGTCGGCCCTCCTTATCCGTGGGGGATTGGTTCCGAGACTCCCCCCCCCCGCGGATACCAAAAAACATGGATGCTTAAGTCCCTTATTTAACCTGTGTCAGTGCAGTGGTCTTTAGGACCCAGCGGAACCCCGGACCACATTTAACCTGTCTCAGTGCAGTGGACATTAGGACCCAATGCAGCTCTGAATCTGCAGTGTTTCTGTTAACGAAAATAATCACGATTAAAAATAAAGTGGAAGTAATAAAGCAATCTGAAAGAGGTGAAACGCCATCAGTCATTGGAAAAGCGTTAGGCTACAGTTGGTCAACAATCGGAACAATTTTAATGGAGCATGTGAAAGGCCCTGCCCCGATGAAAGCTACAATTATTTCTAAGCATCGCAGTGGTTTAATTATTTAAGTACATACGTTTCTTAAGTGTTTTATATGCATAGAAATATAAAATATATACTATATAATAAGACAAACATTTGACTAACTGACCCTAAATAATACCAGATGTATCCGTTCCGACTTCAAATCCGACTTAAAGACGGACTCAGGAACGGAACTCGTTCATAACCCGGGGACTGCTTGTCCTTTTAAATCATCTCTAGATTGCTTATAATACTTAATTCAATGTAAATAGTTATACTACATTGTTCAGAGAATAATGACAAGAAAAAAATAGTCTGTACATGTTCAAACAACAAGTGCTGGAGAGAGAACTTCCAGATTTTCCAAACTTCCATCTGTAATTCCTGTGTTCTCTGACCTGATTCAGCAATGTGTAAATTGTAAAATTATCACTACTTTGTGTTCAAGTCCAAACTAATTTTCTGTGGTTTCTCCCATGACTTTGCCTTATTTCTGTGGCTGTTTCGAGCTTGTGACCCTCTGAATCTGTGTTCTGCATTCTGGCCTGCTGTGTCTTCTGGCTTGCAGTAGGTAGCCCTTCCTTCACCCATTTATCTGTGGTCTCCAGTTTAGTGGGAAATTTAATCATTAAGGTCTCTCTGTCATTCTGCAATGAAGACAAGCTTTTCACTGTTCGATACAATAATAAACCAATTCCAAATGCAAAAATATGACGGGTGGCAGGGGGATCTCCGTGCACAAAGATCACTGAAGGTGGCAGTAGATAAGGTAGTGAAGAAGGCTTATGGGATACTTGCCTTCATTAGGTGGAGCACAAAAGCAGGGAGGCTATGGTACAACTGGTAGATATAGATAATTTTTTCAGTGGCAGTAGTGTCTAAGACAGAATTTTTGGGTTTAAACTGAGGAGCAAGAGATTTAAAGGGGATCTGAGGAAGATTCTTTCTCTCCCCACGCCCCCATCCATTTCAGCATTTTTGCAATCAGGAATGCACTGCCTGAGAAGGTCGTGTAAGTAGTCATTCACACATTTTAATTAGTATCTGGATGAGCACTTGAATCATATGTTACAATTGGTTATGGTCTATCATTGGATTAGTACTGACAGGAACTTGATGGTGAGTATGGACGGTGGGCTGAAGGGCCTGTTTCAATGCTAAGTGGGTCTGTTACATCTCTTTTAAGTATTTCATAAAACTGATCTTTCTAACCAAACTTTTTGTCATTTGTTCTAATATTGCTTTTTTGCTACAATGTCAAATTTTGCTTGGTATCATTTTTTATTGGCGTCTTGGTCTGTTTCACCATGTCAAAGGTAATGTAAGTTTATGAATGTTTGTTGCTGTTTCTAGGACTGCTGGCTGAGCTGTGGAACTCTATGTTCATCCACATACAGTGAATTTACATTTACAGTAAAAATCTCCATTTCTCTTTGTGCTGCAGCTTCTGAGATTCAGATGATGACCATTCCTCAGACTCAGTACGTTATTGCAGAGGCTCCTGTGGCCACAGTGAACAGTGGCCAGATGAAGGCAGTGACACAGGTAAGTCGAATCACAAACGAAAAAATCTGCAGTTGCTGGAAATCCAAGGAACAGATACAAAATGCTGGAGGAACTCAAGCAGCTCAGGCAGCATCAATGGAGAGAAATAAAGAGTTGATGTTTCAGGCCAAGCCCCTTCATCGGACTAACAAGCAGAGATTTCCACAGTACCTCAAGACCTCAGTTTCACCAAGGCCTACATGATGACAGAAAGACACTCAAATCCTCTCTAATCCCTTTCTGTTATTTGCCTGGTGGCTTTGAAGTACACCCACATCTCTTGAGAATATTGATATTACCCGATCTTCATTTAAAAAAAATACTTTTGTCTTTGAGGTTAATGTGGAATGACCTTGTATTTTCCACATTATGTTTATATGCCATGTTCTGACCTCTTTGTTCAGCTTGTCTGTAGTTCCTTGAAGCTTCTTTACATCTTTTTGTATACGATAGCACCTATTTTCTTTCATCAGTAAACTTGGAAATATGATAAATTGATTACCTAGATTAGGTATAGCTGAGCTCCAAGCACTGATTCTTACTAGAATAACAGCCTGCCAAGCTGAGAAGGATCTACTTATTCCCACTTTGTTTTTTGTGTCCCCAATTCCCGTGGCTCCAACCTTGTTGACCAACTTCCTGTGAGGGATTTTATCAGAACCATATTTGTATTTCCCCTTAAATATTATACTAATGACATTCTCAAGGAACTCATAGAGTTCCATTTCCCTTTTTTCTTAAATTGTAAGATTACTTCAATTGCCCAGAGAAACAGTTCCTGAATCTACAGGAGTGTTTACTATCTCTAGTGTTCTTCCTTCCTAAATTCAGAAACATGTTTTCAACAATATAGTAAACAAATTTTATCTTTGGTACTGTAATCTGAGAATCTTTTATTGTGGTTGCTGTCGCTCATGTGTTCTCTTACTGTTTCTGCTCTGGTTCATTCCCCATTACTTGAACCAATAACAAATTCTCTCTTGTTTGGCTTTTTGTAAATGCAGATTAAAAAGGAGGTTTTTAATATATTATATTAATTTCATACCCTTACTACTCCAATCTAATTTTTAGTTAATTGAAATCCCCAAAGACTACTATCTCCATAACTTGTCCCCCTATTCTCCTTTCTCTTCTGAGGTAGTCAGTGAACCATACCTATGTCGATAATTGGTCCTTTTCAACTGTCATTATGTTTTCCCTGTTTTCTAGTTCTGATATACCTACTGTATGCAGGACCAACTGAACATCAAGTAGTCTGGGAAGTTGTTCAGAAAAAGCATGTGGTTTGGAAACAGTTAAGAGTGATGAGGAGTTTGGGCTTTGGAATATTTAAGAGCAGGATATTTCGGTTCACACAGGACTGGATGTTAAAGGACCAGTGTGCTGACATTTAGAACTTCATGACAAATTAATAATCTTTGACACACATTTTCTTCCCCCCCAGACACATTATGTGATATCAGAAGGACAGACCGAGATGGACTTGAAGCAGAATTCAAGACTTGATGTTCCTCAGACACAGACAGACACATCCCTACAGCAGCAGAATGCACAATTCATCATTACCTCAACAGCTAATGGGAATGGAACTACTGAGGTGCCAATCACAAAGCCCTAGCTGGGCACTGTTCCTCTCCGAATTCATACCAGCTCCACTCGGAGTGGAGTTGCAACTTGTGGCATGCATTTTATAAAAGGAAAGCGAGAGAGCAGAGACTTAGATTCACAGCTTTTCCCTCCACAAATCTCTCCCTTCCCTCATCACCTACCCTTCTGGATGAAGTATTAGAGCAAAGTGCAGGAAATCAAAAAAACTGTGGTTGCTACTGATAGTCCGAACTCAGTGAGATCAAGCTCATTACCTCATTGCGTATGAGTTGGGCCCTGTTTTTAGAGAAATGATTGAGGAAACTGAAAGAAGTAAGGTGGGAGATGAACTTACCAGCTCTGTTCACAAACCCTCACAACCAGTCATTCAAATTGCCTTTTGACCAAGGAAGCTGCGTGTCAACAACCCACCAAGAGAGACTGTGCCCCAGACGAACTCTGATGTGATTCAGGAGCTTAAAGCTGCGGACATGGTATTATTAATCAAAGGTCCACTAAAGCTGCACAGATGGAGGCAGTGGGCTGGATTCTAAGTGACTAAAGTTAGTGTGAGTTTGTAAGATGAATCAGCAGGAAAATTCATTGTTGAACTTGTGCCATTTCCCAGGCTGAGACACTTGCCTCCTTCTGTGGGTTATGTTGTTTTCTAGGTCTGTTCCCCAGAACGCGACTGGGATGAGTGTGGTCTGGTCAGCTTGAACCTGAGGCAAATATAGCAAGCACACACACAGACCAGAGTATACAAGGGTGTAGAGGTGTATTCTCTTCACTCGTAATACAGACCAAAATATTAAAGTTTTAACGAATAAGATTTTAATGCTTATTATTTAAAATATAATGTTAATTACAAACTTCTGTGACTGTATAATTAGAGAAGCTCTGTTCTAAAAGTGTTTAAAGATCAATAAAAATATAAATGTGGATTCTGTGACTCTGCTCTTCACTCCAGCACGTATCCTAGACCAGTGATTGCTGCTTACCTCCAACACCCCTGTGTGGAAGGAGCCAGGATACTGCAGAGAGGAGGGCAGGGACACAGATCCAAAGTATCCTGGCTCCTTAAATTACCGTGATTTGAAATATAATTTCAACCTGCAGAATAATCCTGCGTGTCACCTAACTTTTCTTTTGCTGATGCTGTGATTTCCTGAAATTGAAGGTTGGTTCTTTTCCAGTAAGAGATATTACAGGATGGGTTGGGATGGCACCTTCTTGGCTGAAATTCTGCTGAGAGTAGTAAGGGCCCAAAACTTAACACTATTTAAATTTATTGTTACTCATAACTTATGCTCGTAAATAATTCAGTTCCTGGGTTCCCTGCCCTGACATTTGGGTGAACTGGCACCAATAAGTGTGCACGCACTCTGGCTTTAGCAACTGGACATTCCAAACCTCAGCACTTATGCCAGTGTTAATGTGGCAAGGTATTGCCTTAGACCTGTAAAATTTATTAGCTATCAGAACATTTATTTGGCAAAAAGCTGTATATAACAGAATGTTACATAATTGCATATTTATTAATGTGGAAAGAGTTGCAAAGATTTTTAATACTATATCACTCAAAAAAAATTCACATAAACTCCCAGTGTTGTCTTGATGGAACAATTTGATCTGCATCTCATGACTTGTCATCGGATTTGGAGGAACAACATAAAACCAATTGGCAATGTTTGTTGTTGTTGTGTAGACCTTACAATGGAGTCTACCCTTTGCATTTCAACAACTTTCACTGGAACATTTTAAAGAAGTTTTTTAGAGACTGCTTTTTGATCCACAAAAAAACATCAAACCAACAACAGAGGTTGGGAGAGTTGAGCAAAAGTTTGACCAATGGAATGAGTTTCACAGAGGAGACCATGAAATGGAGAATTGGGGATATAAAATTCTAATGTGGAGCATAAATAGAGCTTTCTGTACAGTGGCCAAGTGTGCAGAAAAGGAAGGGGCAGTGTAACGTACAGGAGATGGGAAATGGAGCCTTAAAGCCTTCCCAGGCTTATCAAGAAACCAGAACAGAAAGGCAAGTTGTGAATTATTAATTCTGATTTTGACAAGTAGTGAACATCTGAGGATGGAGTTTCTGGCAGAGTGGGATTTGTGACTTTAGATAAGTTGGAGTTGGGGCTCAAAATAGGAACCTGGCCAGGTTTCAATCCAAATAAACTAAAATAATGGAGATGGTCAGGAAATGGCAAACAGGACCATACTGACCTGAATTAGTGGCAAGGAAGAAATTAATACTGACAGATGACCACTGTATAACCAAATATTTTTTTAAAAGCTGAAATCTTTATATAAACACAAAAAATGGTAAATGCTCAGCAGGTCAGGCAGGTTTCACTCAGTGGAGGGTGAAACAAGATTAACAGCATAAGAAAATGGGAGCAGGAACAATGGAGACATGAGATTGCAGATAAGACCATAAGAGGTGTGGTTAGGCCATTCAGCCCATCAATTCTACACTGTTCCATCATGGCTGATTTATTATCCTCTGAACCCTATTCTCTTGTCTTATCCTTATACCCTTAGATGCCCTTACTAATCAGGAACCTATCAACCTCTGCTTTAAATATGACTAATGGCTTGGTCTCCACAGCTGTATGTGGCAACAAATTCCACAAATCCACTACTGTCTAAAGAAATTCCTCATCTCTGTTTTGAAGGGATATCCTTGTATTCTGAGGCTGTGCCCTCTGATCCTAGAACTCCCCCCCGCCCCCCACCCCCTGCTATAGGAAACCTCCTCTCCACATTTGTTCTATTTAGGTCTTTCAATATTCGATAGATTTCAATGAGCTCCTCCCCATTCTTCGAAACTCCAGCGAGTATTGGCCCAGAGCCATCAAACTCTCCTCATACATTAACCTTTCATTCCTGGGATCATTGTCGTGAACCTCCTCTGGACCCTCTCCAATGCCAGCACATCCTTTCTTTCTTAGGGGACCCAAAACTGCTTACAATACTCTGTGTTTTCTGACCAATGCCTTATAAAGCCTCATCATTACATCCTTGCTCTTATATTGTAGTTATCTCAAAATCAATGCTTGCATTGTATTCATCTTTCTTCCCACTGACTCAACCTGCAAGTTAACCTTTAGGGAATCCTATACGAGAACTCTCAAGTCCCTTTGCACCTCTGATTTCTGGATTTCCTCATCATTTAAAAAGTATTCTAGACCTTTATTCCTTTTACCAAAGTGCATGACCATACATTTCCTGATACTGTGTTCCATCTGCCATCACTTTGCCCATTATCCTAATCTGTCTAAGTCCGTCAGACTCCCAGCTTCTTCAACACTATCTGCCTCTCCACCTATCTTTATAACATTCATGAACTTGGCCGCAAAACCATTAATTCTGTCATCAAATCGTTGACGTGCAACCTGAAAAGAAGTGGTCCTGTTAGGGCATATTTTTGAGATGCAGTTTAGCAAATGTTAACCTTCAGCAATCAGCCTTCAGATCTGAATGTGATTTATAGATTAGATTTAAAATGCCGCTTGGAACAGGGAACATCCAATTGAGATGTCTGCATGTACATGAATGCAATCAACATTGACTGAATACGACTCGGAGACCACAGTAATTAAACTCTTTTTTTGGGTGTGCTGTTGGGAAGATCCAGGCATTTGAAAATTTACATGCAATTCAAAAGAAGCATTATGAGATCATTGTAACTATAGAAATTGTCCTGTTATCTTTGTTCTTTAACATATAAAAATGTGCTGTAATATTGGGCTGGGACTCTATCTTATCTATCTCTCTGTCTCTGTCTGTATCTCTCTCGTGACTCCAAAGGCTGCCAGCTTGTGTGTGTCCAAAATAAAATCTTTTACGGCTTTTATATCTACCAGCTGTGTCTCTTCTGACTTTGTTCACAGTTACATTTGGGGGCTTGTTCGGGATGTCGTCATGATCCTTTGTGTGGTTAGCTATCTTAGCAGACCTGAGTATTTTTTAAATTAGCACTCACACTTAGATCTGTTTGGGTCTGTGACCATGGGATCATGAGGTATTACGAACATGGTGGAGAGCTGAACTAGTAGATATAAAAGTAGAGTGGTGTGTGTGTGCATACATTTGTGTTTATGTAAGAGATAGACATCTTTGGATAATTTGAGACAGGGCCACCACACCAGTTGTGAAGGGTGGTTATTGTTCGTTTGGGCCACCAGTGGGGTGTGCTTATACTCATTCAGGGAACTGTATAGTCGCAGAGGCATTTGCGTGTGTGTGTGTCTACGTATTTTAAGAATATGTCTGTAACAGTTAAATGCAAAGGGATACAACTGGCATTACGAGCTCAGACACACACAAGTGGCAGATTGCAGAGTATGTACTCTGGTTTTAAGTATGTACTGTTTAGTTTTATCCACTGTTTATGGGAATTAGTGTGGAGATATTTGAGAGGTTATATCCAGATATACCTGTTGGGATGACACCTTTTGACGTCAGGTCAAGAACCCTGATGACCTGAGCTAGGCCTTGACCCCGATTACAGCTATCCATAAGCCCTTCACTCCCAAAGAAAAGCAGAGCATTTTGACAGAGTTTCCCTCATTTAAAGTCGCCTGCAGAAATGCAGAATTCTGGTGAAAGCTCAAGGAAATTATTGCAGTTCACCAGAGGCAATGTCCTGAAAAAAGTGTGAGAGTCACTCACCAAAGCAGGCAGAATCTACAGCAGCACCCTCTCTTTCTGATTCTGACTACTGTACCGCCAGTGGTGGCCATCCATGGATGTACACAAGAGGTTTATAAGGGAGCCGGCAATGTGAAATGTTAGTGGATATGGGGGGTCAGTATTGATAGCTGATCTACCTTTGCCCATGACTGGAGAGGTGCTGGAGGTGAAACAATGAGGGTAGAGAGAATCAGCCCCAGGAACTTGAGGCTGAGGGAGTGCAGCTTCCTGTAGATTTTTTGGTGTGCCCAAGCAATGAAGGTTCTGTCCTGAGGATTGACACACTGAGTAAGGCAGGAAAAGGAGAAATAAAGAGAAATAACAAATAACAAGACTGTGTGACCCACAGAGCAGCTAACATGGCCCACAGAGAGACAGCAGCCCCAGACAGGGTAAAGTGTGGGAATAATGTCAGGAGGTTCCAAGGTGAGGGGCCAAACACAGTCAGGGGCTGTTGGAAGTAGTGTAGTTGCCTGAGGAGGTAGCATGATTGAAGTAAAGGCTTACCAGAAAAAGGATAGTAGGGAATGGGCGGGAAGACATTGGTGCAAAGAGGACAACAGAAGAACATGAAGTTACAGAAATTACAAGGGTACAGGAAGAAACTACAGATGCCAATTTAGGATTAATTGTAAATGTGAAGGACCACTGTAATCAGGGCAAGACATTGAGGGATCGAACAAAACAGCAGCAACATATTGCTCAGAGAGCCAAGGGAGAGATACTCCTCCCACAGCCAGGTGACCATGGTAGGGAGCTGGCTGATAAGACAGGTTTCATTCCCAGGTGGATCGAACCACAGGTGGTGCTCCAGACGAACGACGCCTGTGTTGGTGTTCAGTCCCAGTGAGGCAGCCAATGCAAACACTGGGCTCAGGTAAAACCGTGTGACCCAGCTTCTTGTCACCCTCTCAGACAGAGCAAGCGATCGAGTGTACCCGGTAGCAGTGTCATTACAGGGAATCCAAGTGATGAACACCAACTGGTTGTGTCAGACCTGACCACACCTGATAAAAGCAGATCCACAGCAAAAGCTTCAGACACAGAGAGAGTGTGAACAGTGTGTTATAGCATAACGGTAACTGTACTCTGTAATGAAGGCTGGTTGCTGAAGGTAGATGATTAGCTGTTTCGCTCAGAACAGAAAAATGTTCGGTAAATAGATGGGAAGGGATCTCAGTTCCAGCAGAGACGTCAGATTCCACAACTTTGATACATGGCAGACTGAGAAAGAGAAGAAATGCCAGTCGGAATGGGGAGTGAATACAAATGAACTGAACCCTTTCAATGGCTGGGCTAGCAAACAACTGGACAGTCCAGACCGGGATGAGGCTCTTGCAGTCATTCAAATAAAGACCACTCCAGCCCATGCTGTATATCGATGAGAGGCTGGCTGTCAAGATTCTGACAATCCTCTGTCACGACGTGGAGTGTGAATTGTTGCCCGTGAGCCTGATACATTTACTTTGCTGGTGCCCCTGACTAGACGGTAACCACTAGTGAGTTTTTGCTATCAGAGAATGAGGGGTGAAGATAAGAATGTGATTAAACTGCAATTGGCCAGTAGGGAAGGAGGCAACAGGCATAGGAATGCCAAAGCTGCATTTTAAAGATGGTGGTCAAATTTCTGGAGCAAACTCTACTTGGAGCCTTGTGAGTCGCCATTAGGGATGATAGCATAGATGAGCTCACAATATAGCATACGTAAATGATTAGGATGGGTAATTGAGTATGTGGGTGTCTGAAGAACAAAACAATTTTTTCTGCCCTCTTTAAATTAGATCTTCCTTTGAGTTTGGCTTTTCCTGGAACAAAGTAATTTGTGTCTAGGAGGGTCAAGAGGACAGATTGTTAGGCCGTATTTTGGAGATGCAATATAGCAAATGTTAACCTTTAGCAACCAGCCTTCAGATCTGAATTTGGATTGTAGAATAAATCTAAACTGCAGCTCAGGTGGGAAATGCAGCTCAGAACAGGAAACATCCAGTTGACTTGAGATGTCTGGATATGCATGAATGCAATCAATGCTCCATTGCATAAATACAACTGAGACCACAGTAATTAAACTCTTTGGGTGTGGTGTGCTGTTGGGAAGATCCAGACATTTGAAAATTTATATGCAATTCAAAGGAAGCATTATGAGGGCATTGTAACTATAGAAATTGTCTTATTCATTAACATATAAAAGTGTGCTGTAATGTTGGGTCAGGGGGTCTCTCTCTTTTCTCCTGTGAATCCAAAGGCTGGCAGTTTGTGTGTGTCCTAAATAAAGACTACCATGACTTTTCTACCAGCTGTGTCTCTCTGGTGACTTTGTTCACAGTTACAACAGTCCCAATATTGACCCCTGCAGAACACCATTATTCACTGGCAGCCAACCAAAAAAAGGCACCTCTTATTCCAACTCTGCCTCCTGCTAGTCAGCCAATCTTCTATCCATCCTAGTATCTTTCCTGTAATACAATGAGCTCTTATCTTGTTTAGCAGCCTCATGTGTGGCACCTTGTCAAAGGCCTTCTGAAAATCCAAATAAACAACATCCATCCACATCTATTTTGCCTATTATTTTCTGAAAAAATTCCAACATACTTGTCAGGTTAGCTTTTCCCTTAAGAATCAAGTTTAATATCACCGGCATATGTCATGAAATTTGTTGTTGTGTGGCACGAGTACAATAAAAACTGAATTACAGTAAGAAGTGTAATAAAAAATGCTGAGGTACTTGCTGTTCATGGGTTTATTGTACATTCAGAAATCTGATGGCAGAGGGGAAGAAGCTCTTCCTTGAAGCCATGCTGATTTCGGCCTATTTCATCACGTGCCTCCACGTATCCCGAAACCTCATCCTTATCAATGATCTCCAACAGTTTCCCCAACCAATTAAGTTGGGCTAACTGCCTATAGTTTCTTGCATTTTGCCTTTTTCCCTTCTGAGAGTGGAGCGATATTTGCAATTTTTCAGTCCTCTGGAACCATCCCAAAATCTTGTGATTCTTGAAAGATCACCACAGATACCTCCACAATCTCTTCAGCCACCTCTTTTAGAACCTTGGGTGTAGTCTATCTGGTGGTGGAGGGAGGGATGGTGAGAGTGTGACAATTTATTGCAGATGATGGAATCTGATGGGAAAGGAAGGTCCAAATAAGGGAGGTAGGAACATCAGGGACAGAATGCAGTGGGAGGTGTGTGTGGGTGCTGGGCAGATGAAGTAACTGGCGGAGGGGAAAAAAACAACCCCCAACAAGGGTGGTGCTGATGTGGTCTGATGGACTGACCTCTCCCTTGCAGATGCCAGATGGCAACTCTTGAACATCACCTCTTACCTCTCCCTGGACTGTGACCCCAGCAATGAGTGATTGTCTCCCATAGCATCACAGACTTCCTCCCTTCTGGAACAACAATCTGCTGGAAGAACTCAGCAGGTCGACCAACATCGGTGGGAGGAAAAATGTTTCAGGTCGAAACCCAGCATTGATGTTTAACAAAGTGCTGAACTGTATTTCTACCTACTCCCATCGACCTGCTCCTGGACCAGAACCCTCCACATCCCTCCCATCCATGTACTTATCCAAACTTCTCTTAAATATTGAAATTGAACTCCTTAAACACTTCACCTTTCACCTTTAACCCATGACCGCCAGTTCCAGCCTCACCCAATCTCAAGGGAGAGAGCCTCCTTCCATTTGCCCTATCTATACCTCTCATAATTTTGTATGCATCATCCCCTCCTCACCCCTTTCTGCTTTCCACAGGGTTGACTCCGTGATTCCTAAGTTTACTTATCCCTCCACCTTTCAAGGCATTTCCCCTGTAACCATCAGAGGTGTAACATTTGTCTCTATGACTCCGCTTTCACTACTATCTAGGTCCGAAACTGTCCTTCCAGATAAGAGAGATATTCACATGCACCTCCTCCAACCTTGTCTACTGTATTCACTTCTCCCGGTGTGACCTTCTGTACATCAGTGAGACCATTATTAAGGCTAAGGGTGGTGAACTGAGAGCATGGGACTATGATGTTGTAGCTATTACATAACTATGTTGTGTTATTCAAATATGTAAGGAACTGATTAACATAAATTGCTGGTTATTGGGAAAAGAGTTAAACCTCAATGCTTTAAGGGACAAAGAGTGGATAGTTTACCTATCGAGTACTATGCTAATAAGAATGCATGGATGCCATTTTGTAAGCTTTCCACAAATTCCTTCTCTTGGGATCCAGCACCAACCCAATTATCCCAGTCTACCGGCATATTGAAGTCCCACATGACCACTGTAACACTGCCTTTCTTACATGCATAATTTGTGGGCATGCTATGTAAATGACGGAAGCAGATTGCCCCCTGCACGTTCTCAGACTGTGTCGGTTGTTGATGCAAATGACGCATTTCACTGGATGTTCTAATGTACATGTAAAGCTAATCCTTAAGACCTTTATCTTTTCTATCTCCTGGTATAATTTGTACCCTAAATCCTGGCTACTACTTGGAGGCCTACATGTGTCTCCCATCAGGATTTTTTTAAATCATTTTCATAACTACTGTGATCTTCTTTCAGCCATGACTCCATGGTGCCCACAATGTCATACTTGCCAATTTCTAACTGCATTACAAGATCATCTACCTTATTTCATGTACTTCATGCATTCAAATATAACACCTTCAGTCCTGTATTCACTACCTCTTCTCAAATGTGTGATCATGTTGCCTGAAGTTAAATCCTTATTAATTTCTAAACTGCTTTATTCATTTTTTTAAAAAAAATTATGGCGACTTCAGTAACTTCTCCTGTGTTAAATCACCACAGCATCTGCAGTGTACTTTGTGTTTACTTCTCCCGTGTTCTTCTTTCCTCTAATGTTATCCTTATTTTTCCCAGCTATTTAGTTTAAAGCCCTATAACAGCCCTAGTCATGTGATTAACCAGGACCCAGGTTCAGATCGAGCCAATCCCATTCGAACTGTTCCCTCCTTCCCCAATGTCCCACGAATTCAAATTCACATCTCCCACACCGATCTCTGAGCTACACATTTTAGTGTTGAGAACGAAGCGCTGATTGACTGCAAGAAGCCATGAAACAGAAATGTTGCTGTTGGTGCCTCTGAGTGCCCAGATGATGGGTGGTGATGTGACTGGAGTTTCGCCCGGGGCAGGACACCTAGCAGCTGAGAGTGGTTTCAGAGACGGTGAGTGGGCTTGGAATATTTGGAGATAGTTGGAGATATATACTTGGAGATAGAGACGAAACGTTACGAACCATTTCATAGGAACGCTCTATCTTCGAATAGCGGGGGGAACCTGTACACAGATCCATTGATTCCTGACCCACACTCGGACTTCGGATTTTGTGATCCCTCACGCATACTTTACTTCAGTTCCTCTCGGCCCAGAGAGTGGGGATAAACCCCCAACACCAGGACCACTCTCCCATCTCCCACATCGTGAACCGTTCTGGCGCAGACGCACGTTCACCGACCAAAGCGGTTTGCGGAACCAGCCGTCGGTGACAGCGGATGCGGAAGTACCCGGATCCCGGCAGTCGGAGCAATTTCCGGTGCGTCGGTGGCAATTTTCCCCAGGCCGAAAAACAAGTGAAGCAGGACAGGTGAGGGGGGCGAGGAATGAGGGGGATATGAGGGATTGGAGTGGTGTTGGAAAGGGGGGCAGAGCAAGGTAGGAGATGCAGGGAGATTAAGGGAACGCGGAAGGAGGGAGGTGTGTGAGTGGAGAAGGAGCGGGGGGATATGTTTCTGGGGAGGAGTGGATTTCAGGGTATGGGCTCTGATGGAAGATGATTTCAGGGTGATAAGGAGGGAGTGAATAGGGAAGGGATTGAAAAATTGAGGATATGAGTGAGTCGTTGGAGGGAATGAGGAAACATTCGGGGGGTAAGTGGAATGAATAGGTAGGTGGGAGAATAATAGAAGGAGCGGCATGGAGTCAGATGGGGAGGGAATAAGGAACGTGAAAGGGAGGGGAGGAAAGTGCATAGGCTGGGGATGATGGGAGTGTGTAAAGAAATGTGGGGGGGGGGGTAGTGTGTTCTTAGGCAATGGTTAACTCTAAGGGGCGGGGGAGTGATTCTTAAGGATTGTGAATTTTGTATCATTTCCTTCTGTACCAAAATATAAAGGCATTAAGGGTTTTAGATCCAGAGGGAGGAAGAACAGTTAACCTTAAGACTGTGAATGAAGTTGAATTCAACAAAACAAAGAGCTTAACTAAGGGATGAAAATAGCATGAGAGAGCAAATTTGCAAGGAATGGAAATGGATTGTAAAGAGAATGTAAGCAGAATGGGGGGGTATTTATAATGAGAAGCAAAGAAAAGGCAGAGCAATTTAATAAATACTTTGTTTGCTAGTTATTTTTGGTTAAATGTGCTGAAGAAATTACTGGGCTTGAGAACTGGTAATTTAAATCACAGTAGTAAATGAGGTGACTATTCAAATGATGAATAAATATTTTGTCATCATGCAAAATACAACAGATTTTTGGAAAGAGTTTCTCTCTATCTAGATTGAAGAGTAGTAAATGCAACCCCACAGTTTTAAAAAGGGTGGAGGGAGTGAATCTCAGCCTATAATCAACATTAGGGAAAATATCAGGGTCTGTTACCCTAGAATACTCCACCTTGTAGCATGTCCTGATTTAGGGCTTCAGCACAGAATGTCACCAAGCAGTCACGTTTGGCATCATTATTGCAGTTTATTAAGGTTGGTGCTGGTAGAACAGAAAAGGCAGAATGAGTACTGTGGTCCATTTGGAGTCGAGTGCAAAATTACAGTGGGCTTATATACCCACATAAATTAAAATTGGTCACAGACAATAGAGAGAGAAAAGGAGTGAATGGGTCTTTGTGAGATAGTAGATAGTAATTTATGTGGTGTATGAAGACCAGTGCCATTTGTACCTCCACTGATGCATTGGCAATTGGTGTTTGTGTATATTTTTAAATGTTGTGAGGTTCTGCCACCACTGCCTACTCGGGCTGTGCATTCTGAATTGCAGCTCCTGTAGGTGAAAAGGTCCTTTCTAAGATCTTGTTTAAACCACTGTATTCTAGATTTAGATATTTCTGTTGAGGGCAAAATTTCTCACTGATGACCCAATCGATGACCCTCATAATCTTGGATAATTCTGCCACACTCCTCGTTAGTCTCCTCTGCTGCAAGGAAAGAAAATTCAGCCTATTCTGCTCTCCCGTCATAACAGGGACACTCCAGCTCAGCAAGCTCCTGTGCACCCTCTCCAGTGCACTCACGTCCTTATGAGACCATAGGACAAAGGAGCAGAATTAGGCGATTTAGCCCATCGAATCTGCTACAGCATTTAATCATGGCTGATTCTTTTCTCCCCTCTTCAACCCCAGTTCCCGGCGCAACTTTTGATGCTGTGTCCAATCAAGGACCAATCACTCTCTGTCTTAAATATACCCAATGATCTGGCCTTCACAGCTGCCTGTGGTAACAAATTCCACAAATTCACCACCCTCTGGCTAAAGAAATTTCTCCACATCTTTTTTATGGACACCCCTCTATCCTAAGGCTGTGTCCTCTTGTCCTAGACCTTCCCACCATGGGAAACATCCATCCCACATCTACTCTGCCAAGGCCTTTTCACATTCAAAAGCTTTCAACGAGATCCCCCTCATCCTTCTAAACTCCAGCAACTAGAGACCCAGAGCCATCAAACACTGCTCGTATGATAAACATTTTCTTAAATGAAAACTACATAATACTCAAGGTGAGGCCTCACCAGTGCCTTATAAAGCCTCAGCATCACATCCCTACTCTTGTATTCAAGACCTCTTGAAATGAATGCTAACATTGCATTTGTCTTCCCCACCACCAACTCAACTAGCAAGTTAACCTTCAGGGTGTTCTGAACAAGGAGTCCCTTTAAGTCTCAGATTTTTGGATTTTCTCCCTGTTCAGAAAATAGTTTCCCCCTCCAGACAAGGATCCTTTTATTCCCACTCGCTGCCTCCTACCAATCAGACAATGCTCTAACCATGTTAGTAACTTTCCTGTAATTCCATGGGCTCTTAACTTAGTAAGCAGACTCATGTGTGGCACCTTGTCAAAGGGTCTTCTGAAAGTCCAAATATACAACATCCACTGCTTCCCCTTTATCTATCATATTTGTAATCTCCTCAAAGAATTCCAACAGATTCATCAGGCAGAATTTTCCCTCAAGGAAACCATGCTGACTTTGTCCTATCTTGTCCTGTGTCACCAAGTACTCCATAACCTCATCCTTAACAATTGACTCCAACATCTTCCCAACCACTGAGGTCAGGCCAACTGGTCTATAATTAACTTTCTGCTACCTTCCTCCTTTCTTAAAGAGTGGAGTGACATTTGCAATTTTCCAGTCCTCTGGTACCATGCCAGTGTCCAATGATTTTTTTTTATCATAACCTATGACTCCACAATCTCTGACGCTACCTCTTTCAAAACCCTAGGGTGCAGTTCTTCTGATCCAAGTGACTTATGTATCCTTAGGTCTTTCAGCTTTTTGAGCACCTTCTCCCTTGTAATAGTAACTGCACTCACTTCTCTTCCCTCACACCCTTCAACATTCACAGTGAAGACTGATGCAAAGTACTCATTTCGTTCATCTGCCATCTCCTTGTCCTGTTATTATTTCTCTGACTTAATTTTCTAGCAGTCTTATATCTGCTCTCATCTTTTCCCTTCTAATGATCCTTCTCTTCTAATGTTGTAGGTGTTTTAAAGCTTTCCAGTCCTTTATCTTCCCACTCAATTTTTTCTTTGTTGTATGCCCTCTCTTCTGCTTTTACCTTACTTCCCTTGTCAGCCACAGTTGTACGATTTTGCCATTTGAGTATTTCCTCATTTTTGGAGGACATCTGTCCTGCACATTCCTCATTTTTCCCCAGAACACACACCATTGCTACTCTGCTGTCATCCTTGCCAGCAGCTCCTTCTAATTTACTTTGGCCAACTCCTCTCTCAGACCACTGTAATTTCCTTTACTCCACTGAAATACAGCTGCGTCAAACTTTACTTTCTCCCCATCAAATTTCAAGTTAAACTCGATCATATCGTAATCACTGTCTCCTAAGGGTTTTTTTTTAACCTTAAGCTCCCTTATCACCTCTGGTTCATTACCTAACACCCAATCCAGTATAGCTGATCCCCTAGTAGGCTCAAGGCCATCTCGTCAGCATTCAACAAACTCACTCTCTTGAGATCCATTACTAACCTGATTTTCCCAATCGACCTGCATGTTAAAATCTCCCATGACTATCATAGCATTGCCCTTTTGACACGCCTTTTCCATTTCTTCTTGTAATCTGTGGTCCACATCCCAGCTACTGTTGGGTGGCCTGTGTATAATTGTCATCAGAGTCTTTTTACCTTTGCAGTTTCTTAACTCAACTCACAAGGATTCAACATTTTCCGATCCGATGTCACACCTTTCTACTGATTTGATGCCATTCCTTACCAGTAGAGCCACACCACCCCCTCTGCCTACCTTCCTATCCCTCTGATACAATGTGTAACCTTGGTCATTCAGCTCCCAAGTACAACCATCCTTCAACCACGATTTAGTGATGGCCATAACATCATACCAGATAATCTTTAATAGTGCAGCATGATCATCCACCTTATTTTTTATATTCAGTGCATTGAGATATAACACTTCGAGTGTTGTATTTGCTACCCTTTATGATTCTGCATCCTTAATGCACTGATACTTGCTGGCTGCAATTTTGTCCTATCACCTGCCTGCCCTTCCTGACAGTCTGACTGCATGCTATTTTTGCTTTATTACCATCTGTCCTATCCTGAGTCCCTTCATTCTGGTTCCCATCCCCCTGCCAGATTAGTTTAAGCCTTCCCCAAAAGCTCTTAACAAACCTGCCCGCAAGAAAATTGGTTCCCCTCAGGTTCAGCTGCAACCTGTCCCTCTTGTCCAGGTCATACCTCCCCCAGAAGAGATCCCAATGATCCAAGTGCATCCAATGGCAGCATTTGTGGAAAAGAGTACAGTCGATGTTTCGGGCTGAAATTCTTTGGCAGGATGAAACGTTGGTTGTACTCTTTTCCATTGATGCTGCCTGGCCTGCTGAGTTCCTCCAGCATTTTGTGTGTGTTGCCCAGATTTCTAGCATCTGCAGACTTTCTCTTGTTTCTATCTGCCAAATCATCCTGTTTCTGCCTTCACTAGCACTTGGTACAGGCAGCAATCCAGAAATTACTACCCAGGAGGTCCTGTTTCCCAGCTTTCTGCCTAGCTCTCTAAATTCTCTCTCATTGCTTTTCTTTCCAATGTCATTGGTACCAATCTGTACCAAGACATTTGTCTGCTCTCCCTCCTCCTCCAAAGTGCAGTGGACATGATCTGAGACTTCCCTGACCCCTGTGAAGCAACATACCATCCGGGTGTCCCGTTCACACTCACAGAATCTCCTGTCTGTTCCTCTGACTATTGAGTCCCCTATCACTACTTCTCCCATCTTCTCCCTTTTTACCTTCAGTACCCATGCTCAGTGCCAGTAACCCAGTCTCTGTGGCATTCCCCTGTGAGGTCATCCCCCACAACAGTATCCAAAACATTATACTTATTGAGGGGAATGGCCACAGGGATGCTCTACACTAAATGCCTATTCATTTCTCCTGACAGTCGCCCAACTACTCACCTCCTGCAGCTTCGGGGTGACTACTCCCCTGTATCTCCTCACTCTCCCGTACAAGCCGAAGGTCATCCAGCTGCTACTTTAGATTCCTAACATGGTCTTCAAGGAGCTGAAGTTGGATGCACTTCAGGCAGATGTAGTTCCCTGGGAGTCCTGGGATTCTCAGGACTCTAACATCCAGCATGAAGAACACAACGGCAATTTACTACGCTAGGTACAGTAAGAGAGAAAAAATGGAACCATAACAGGAACTTACCTCTTTTGAGCCAAACCCTGATACTCCTACTCTCACCACTAGCTTACTCCCAACAATGGCCACTCCGCTTGTCCCTTCTGTGCTTTTATGTCATTTGCTGTGCTCTGCTCCAGCCACTGATTGGGCCTCCGCAATGTCCGAATGCCTGCAAAGCTCTCCGTTTTAAAGAAGCGTCGCTGACCTGCGAGAAAACTCGATGCTGTGCTCTGCCCCCGCTTCCTATAGTCTATGGTGATCCGAACTGAACACGGTCCTCCAGCTGTGGCCTAACCAATGTTTGATAAAGTTGTATCATAACCTTCCTGCTCTTTTATTCTATGCCCCAGCTATTGAAGGCAAGCGTCCGTTATGCTTTTCTTACCACCCTCAGGAATCCTTGGGCTTGTGCACCGGCATCCACCTGGTTAACTCCGAGGGCCCTACTGTTCATTGTTTATTAGACATCCCAAATGCATCACCTTGCATTAAATTCCATGTTTCAAGGGTACATTTAATGTCAGAGAAATGTATACGATATACATCCTGAAATGCCTTTTCTTCACAACCATCCACAAAAACAGAGGAGTGCACCAAAGAATGAACGACAGTCAAATGTTAGAACCCCAAAGTCCCGCCCCCAGTTCTCCCCTCCTGTGTGTAAGTGGCAGCAATTCCCCCTCCTCCCACCAGCAAAAAAGTGCATTGGCACCCGCCACCAGGCACTCATGCGTGAGCAAAGCAACAGTAAAGACACAGTCTTGCAGTACCCCAAAAGACTACTCATTCACCCGGTATTCAACATACCACAGGCGCGCGCGCGCTCTCTCCCCCTCTCCCCCTCTCCCCCTCTCCCCCTCTCCCCCTCTCCCCCTCTCCCCCTCTCCCCCTCTCCCCCTCTCCCCCTCTCCCCCTCTCCCCCTCTCCCCCTCTCCCCCTCTCCCCCTCTCCCCCTCTCCCCCTCTCCCCCTCTCCCCCTCTCCCCCTCTCCCCCTCTCCCCCTCTCCCTCTCTCCCTCTCTCCCCCCCCCCAATAAGGGAGAAAGACATGTCTCCGTTTCACAGCGAGCGGGGTGACATAGTAAACAACTCACTGATTCATGATATTAAAAGTCTCAAGTTCTGTGCCCAAAGATTTCGAGTCTCTGGGCACACAGCCGCAGATATTCCAACTCCCCCGACGACGCACCAGTATCCTGTTGTGACACCGACCCTCGATCCACTCGTCTCCAGAGCCCTGAGCTCCTAGCCTCCAAAGACGAGCCCTGAAACCTCGAGAGTGGGTCCCATTCCTGCAAAGAACAGTAGTCAGTATATAACTCCAGGTCAGGGTCTTCAAAAGAACCCTGAAAGGGAAAAGTAGAGACATTAAAGATAGAAATAAAGCTGTTTCCGAAGATGCAAGCAAAGGAGTTGCTGTTTAGCGCCATCATCACTCCACCTTCTTCACATGTGTCATTATTTTGCCCAGTTTACTAACTAGTCGATATCATTCTGTAGCCAGTGACTACCTTCCTCACAATCGCTGAATTTTGAGTAATTCATAAACCTGTTAGTCATTCTTCCTGCATTCATGTCCAGATAAGTTTATATAAACAACAAACAATAAGATTCCCAGCACTGACCCCTGTAGTACACACTGGTCACTAAAGCAACCCTCTCCTCCACTCCTCTCGGCTCTGACCTCATGGGTTAGTCTCCCGTGTGGAACTGGTCAAGGGTTTACTGTAGTCCCCATGGATTACATTATGCACATTACCCTCATCCAGCCATTTGAAATATTCAGCCAAATTGACCAGATTAGATCTTTCCTTAACAAGCCCATATACTGACAATTAGTGATTAGCCCCTGCTGTTCCAAGTGTAGATTAATCACATCCCTCAGAAATTTTTCCAATAACTTCCCTACAACTGACATTAAAGCTCACAAGTCTGTAATGACTGCTTTTTTCCTGCTTCCCTCCTTGAATAAAGGTATCATATTTGCTGTCCTCCAGTCATCTGGCACTTCAACTGTGAGGTGATCTCCTTCCTCTCACAGCAGCCTGGAAAACACATTATACATTAGGACCTCATCAGGTTCTAATGATTTCTCCTCTTAAATCAGCTGAGATGTTGGATATTTCTAAGTTTGCCGACACACAGAAACTAGGTGAGATTGTGACAATTACACAGGCCTTGGTGAGATCTTTCCTGTAGTATTGTGTCCAGTTTGGTCTCTAGAATGAATCAAATCTCGATACTAAGTTTCCCCAGCTGCCTGAAGAGAGACAGGTTTGTGGTTACTGTAGGTTGGAAGAATGGGAGGGAATGTAATTGATTCTGACCATCACAAAGATAAGCTGTGTGAAGAAAATTTCCCTTGGCCAGAGGCTGGAATCAGAATATGAAAGAAAACATGTAGGATTGAGGGGAATTTCCTACACTGAGAGGATTGTGAACCTATAGAATTCTCCACCACTAAACATGGTGAGGGCCAAATTGTTGAATAAATTTGAGGAGGAGGCAGGTCAATTTGTGGACAGAAAATGCATCGAGGGCTTGGGGAGAGAGCTGGAGAATCAGCCATTATGGAAAGGTGGAGCAGGCTCAATGGGCTGAATGTCCTCTTGCTCCCATTGTCTACATTTCTGAGGGGAGGATGGAAATGAGGGAAGTGGAATGAGTGGTGAAGAGCATGAGAAGAGGAGAGTAGGACAGGTGTAAGGTGGAGGGAAGATGTGCTCAAGGAAGGAATGGATAAGGAAGAAGGCAGACAGGGATAGGGCAATGAGGGAATCTGGGGTACTGAGGGAAGAGGTAGAGTGAAGGAAGAGAAATGTGGAGAAAAGGGTGGATACACGGAATGAAGGAGTGAAGGGCAAAGAGAATGACGGGTGGAGGCAAGGAAATGATGGAGGGGGAGGGACAGATGAAAATGAGAGATGGTGGGGTGGAAGGACAAGGAGGATTAGAATGAAGAAGGAGGGAACGGATAGGGGAATGAGGGAGAGAATTGGACACGAGGGAAGGTGGAAAACTAGAATGGGGGCGCAGAGTTTGAAGCTTTCTTTCTACTTTGGCTTGCTGGGTAAGTGTGGGCTATATTAGAGCAACCATTGTTGCTTTTTTTTGGGAATACTGATTGCAAGGTCATGTATCTAATTCATTCAAATATCTAAAGCAGATTAAATTCTGGCTTTCATAAAGCAATTCAGTAAAACAGAGGGGGGAAAGCTACGGTCAGAGAGCAGGAGGATAGGTGTAAAGCAATTACCTCACCAGTGTACATTCTGGGCTGACAGGCCTTTCTCAATGCACCCTCGGCTCTAGGAATGCTTTCTGTTACAGAACAGGAAAGGCAGCAGCTCAAGGAGTCCTTTGTTCACCAGGGCTTAACAATTTACAGATCCCTGAAAAGATGTTTCAATGCAAACATGGCTCTATTTATCTTCACATGTTGCTTTCTCGCCTCTGTTTCCTCAGATTGCATAACCGAGGATGGATTGTCTGGATAATATGTTAACAGAACCCTTGGAATTGGGGTCGACCAGGGAGGTGAATGGTGCTGGTATTATGGAAGAATGCTTGCTTGGAGGGACCAGGGTCAGCCTTCCAGAGGATCTGTTAGAGGATGTGAGTACTCTGCAAGCCAGGAATGCTCTGTACTCGCACTGGAGCAGTTTCTGACCTTTTCTTAACTTTTTGTGGTTGTCAGCCCGCTCTGTGGAGCATCATTGTGGCATTATTGTGGACTCCTAAAAGTGAAGTGCAGAAGAGCATTTCAAAGATGGAAGGAGAGAATATAGAGGGAGAAGCACAATCCACGGCAGCATTTAAATACAGTGCCGAGAAAGTCTGCATAACTGGGCCAATGAAGTAGACCTGGGAACTTGCTCAGCTAGCAAAAGCTGTAACCATTTGCCCTGAAATAAAGATGTCATGATTTCGGGGGAATGTGGGAGTTCTCCATGTGTTCATTATCATTAGAACTGCTCCAAGTTATTATACAGGTTTCCCCCGCTATTCAAAGGTAGAGCGTTCCTATGAAATGGTTCGTAAGCCGGAATGTCGTAAAGTGAAGAAACAATTACCATTTATTTATATGGAAAAAATTTGTGAGCGTTCACAGACCCAAAAAATAACCTACCAAATCATGCCAAACCACACATAAAACCTAAAATAACAGTACCATATAGTAAAAGCAGGAATGATCTGATAAACACACAGCCTATATAATGTAGGAATACTTTTCAGCAATTATTGCAGCACCGTCCACCGCAGCGAAAATCTTACGCAAGCGTTCTCGGCAGCACTCGCGGCAAAAACACACAGCGCAAGCACTCCCGGCAGAAACATACGGCGCAAGCGCTCCTGAATGAAGCACTCTTTCTAGTAACCTTTAAGCTATGAAGCTACCAAATAACACGTAAAAATACACAACCTATATGAAGTAGAAATAATGCATGTCCAGTGTAGTTTCACTCACTGGTATTGGGAAGACAGTGAGGACACTGATGACGGTGTGTTAGGCTGAGTGGTCAGAGGTTGGGGTGGTGGGAGGTAGAGGAGACTGGGCTGTCGTCTCTTCGTCATCTGTTTCCATCGGCAGGCAGGTCACCTTCTTCTATGTCTGTCTGCCTTGATGTCGAAGGTCGAGTTTCATCGTCTGCTGTGGCTGATGTGGAAGGCTTGAAAAATGACAGTATGCTTGACTGCTTTGCCTCACGCATTTTTCTATCATACGGTTCTTTGTGAGCACTCAAACCATCCTGCAAATATGCCCTAAACCTACGTACCCTTTCAAAATTAAAGTCATACTTTCCTGCAATCATTGCAGCATTGTCAATCGCAGCAAAAATCTCACGCAATTGCTTCACGTTCAGTTCCTGGACAACTTCGCTTTCGGGCCGTTCACTACTGTGTTTGGCTTCAATTTTTATCCTTTCCTCTTCATCAGCTCTTCATCTGTCAGTTCTTGGTCATGAGATGCCAAAACCTCTTAAACATCATCTTTGTCAACTTCCCTTAGCCAAACTCACTATATCCTTACTTTGTTCACCACTATTGAAACGCTTAATTATGTCTAGTTTTATGCTAAGTGTAACACCCTTATGCGCTCGTTTAGGCTTTTCTGATGCCTTAGAACTCATCTTGCTAACGGATGCACAAAATAAATTGACATAAAGCACAGATGCTCACAGGCACGTGTTTAAGCAATGCCGGCTAGAATGCAGTTCTGGGGGAGGAGCTTGGCTGCTCGGCGCGTGCGCTGCCTTTTTCCGTAACAGTGAAAACACCTTCTGTTAGCAAAAGCAGGTAACTAATGTAGGTTTTTCGTAACAGTGAGTTGATGTGAAGCGAACGTTGGAAAAACGGGACACCTGTATTACTATTTGTGTGGCCTTGCTGCACACAAGGTAGCTGATATATTTCTTGTTCTGTTACAGTTACCACACATCAGAACTTTTATTTGTAAGGTTACTCTGAGATTCTGAAAGGCACTCTGTAATAGATAGTCACGTTTACTTTCACTTGATCAAATCTACATGGCATGGCTCAAGAATTGGCCACAAAAAATAGAGGCTCCTTCTTCAGCCGATGATTTGGTTTAAAGAATCTGTCTCTCATTAAATTTAAAGGTTCCTTCCTGTTTGTCATCAGTTTACAGCTGGAAACTGTCGTGCTTGCAGAACTTTCAGTTATAACCTAACTGGTGATAATGAATTGATTTCTTCATGACACAGTTCAAGATGGTTTGAAAGTAAGAAGCATGTTGCTGCCTGCACAGTCTAGACTATGACTTGTAGCCCTCAGTGTATTGAGTGTTAGGGTTCAATGTGAGGGAGTGTGGTAGTGAGAGGAGCATCAGCACCACAACACAGAGGGAGACGGAGTGAACCTGTACTCGGTGCAGCAGCCTGCTTTCAATTCTGACCCCGACACTTAGCAGATTCTCCGTGTGACGGTAGGTCTCCCTCAAATGCTCAGGATTCCCCCAACATCCCTAAACATGCGGATTGTTCAGCTCTGTGACGGTTGTGAATTTCCCTCGTGTAGGTGGGTGGTAGGCTAGGGGCTGCCATTGGGCATGTGAGTGAATAGATGATGGGTGAGCAAGCAGTGGAATGGAAAAGATAAGTTTGCTCTGAGAGCTGGCATAGACTTGATAGGCCATGTCATTGTGAAAATTGTCACTTATTACACCTAGAACTACCCCGTCTCTTCCCTTGTGTTATATTATCACTCTCTCCACTACTGTTTTATAACAGTGTATAATTTCTAACTTTTCAGTGCAGGTCTTCTCCAGCTTAACGAATGTCTGACTTATTTACAGCCCATCATATCACCAGGCGTTTCAGAAGGAATTACTGGCTGTTGCAGGGCTCCAGGCACTTTCTA
Source organism: Hypanus sabinus (assembly GCF_030144855.1). Lineage (NCBI taxonomy): Eukaryota > Metazoa > Chordata > Chondrichthyes > Myliobatiformes > Dasyatidae > Hypanus > Hypanus sabinus. The sequence goes on from NC_082739.1 coordinate 29,261,066, forward strand.
TGGGTGGGACTTTGGTTCACGGACACATTTCCAATTTGTGAGCTGTCTGGGTGATAAACAGTTCACAGGAACAGAATCTTGCTGTAAACTGGGTAGGATCTGTATCCAGGTCAAATCCATTTGCAGATTGCTGGTTTAGAAAGCAGAAATGAATAAATTTCACTGCAGGAGTGTAGATGGGAGAGTCTTAACTATCTAGCACTCAGTGCTGTACCCTTTCAACTCACTCTGGAGATGGGCACTGAGTATAGAATTTTAAACAAATTTCTTTCTGCAGAAAATCAGTAATATATTTTTAAAAAACTGTTTGGCAGGGAACTTTCTGGCATTCTGACTGTAGGACAAGCTCCAAAATTGACATTTTACCTCTTCTCCCAAAGCCTGAGATCTTCTTTGAGGTGGTAAGTGGCAGAACCTGGGACGAGGTTCTGTCTCAGGCCCAGCGAGAACACTTGAGGAAGTTTCTTCCACAGTTTGCTGAGAACAACCTGGAGCAGCAGGACAACATTATCATTGGGCTCTTCAATGGCGAAGACTTCCGGTTTGGAAACCCTCTCCACCTTGCTCAGAAGTTATTCCGAGGTAAAGAGATGATCACTGCTGCATCTAGTGAGCTTACAGCTACATAACGTGGAAGGCATGCTTCGCTAAATAGCGTAAATGAAAAATAAATAATTTGGAGCTTCGGATTCTGTAGTAGATGGAATACCTTCCAAGGAGTTCTGCACATTCTTAGTGAATAGGAGAGGCATTTCATACACTGGTGACGTGTAGAATGAGATCAGTCCAGAAGTCTCTTCCATTGATGCTGTATAGGATAAGACTGAAGGGGAAGGTATTTGATCAGATTCAGTGTGGGGGGACACTGTTAACGGAATTGTTTTACTGATTATTCTCTTTCATCCATAGATGGTCACTTTAACCCAGAGGTGGTGAAGTACAGACAGCTGTGCATAAAATCACAGTATAAGCGTTACCTGTACTCCCAGCAGCAATACTTTCACAATCTGCTCAAACAGATCCTCGTCTCCCGAAAGGTAGGAATGACCATGCGGTGTGGGTGGGTAAGGTCAGACTGCTGAAGCAGGCTGCCACGACTTGAATGGATTGTGTTGGTGCTTGGGCACAGAGGATGAACTGTAATTACTGTACAAACAATCGAACATTTAAGAGATCTGACCATATCGTACTTCGTAATAAATGCTCTGGAGCAGTGGAAAATAAAGAAGATTCCAGGGTATATAGTGGAGTAGAAGGGTCCTGATGGTTGGATTCATGGTGTCAGTGCATACTAGGTATGTCAGATCCACTATGGTGTTTCTAAGTGTACCAATGCTAAGTGCACATTCGTGCTGAAATGTGTACAGTACCTATTGAAAATTTGGTACCTAAATCAGTCAGGCCACAGACCAGTCATTAATGTGTGTATAGTTTATTGGCCCACTTCTCAGATTTTGTGTTCATAAGCAATATGCTGACATTGGCATTTGTACATTCCACTGTTTTAACCATGAGAAAGACACTGGTGTTAGCAGAGATGGGAGCGATTGGGCCATTGGGAGAAAGGAGGAAAGTCCATTGTTGGATAATGAGATTGGGAGAGCCACAGAATGAACCTGTGTACAGGAGTCGGTAAAAAATTCATTGTGAGGCAGCACTGATAATTGGAACCCACTGAGGATGATGTCTCAGGTGAGGTGTTGAGATCTGCAGTTCAACCTCTGTTCATTGATGTTTCAGGAGTTGCTGGAACTGGCGAGAAAGAGTGGCCCTCACCTAGCACTGAAGAGAAAGTATCATGCAACCTCCAGTGAAGGAGAGCGAGAAGAGGAGAGAAGAGCACGCAGCCGATATGAGAAGATCCTGCGAGAGGTCAAGGAGGAGTGTGAGGATAACACCATTTCATCCGATGAGGAAGGTTAGAATTCCTGTGGCTGATTCAGTGCAAGTTATCCAGAATGGGTCCAGTCAGACTGTGAAAAGAGCATAGGATCCCTGAGTCAGTAAAGCTGCCCTCCCCATTTATGCAGTAACATCTGTATCCATGACTGCACTCCAGATGGGGCCAAGCAATGATCAATTTGGTATTGTACTGTCTTTTGGACTCTGTTTTAGAGTCACAGTGTTGTCCACCACAGAAGTGGGTCCTTTAACCTGCCACACCCATGCCAACCTTTTGGCCACACTACAATAACCCCAGCAAGTACAGAACTTTGCTACTTAGGAAGCTGGGTGACATCAGATGGCAGGTGCAACATGGACATCAGAAGAAGAATAGGGATGGCAAAAGACAGCTTTACGAGAATGAAGAGTATAATGACCAATGCTAAACTAGGCATGACAACCTGCCTCAGTATTGAAATGTTACATTTATCCAGTTAAGTTATATGGCTCGGAATGTTGGGCAATATCTAGAAAAATAAGGAAACAAATTGAAGCAGCAGAGATGTGGTCCATATTGTTCCATGCTTGGCCTATTTAAATGCCTGCCTAAATGTCTCTTAAATAAAATGATTTTCTTCTGATTCAACCATTCCCACCCCCCCCCCCTGCCCCCCGGCAACATCTTTCAGCTATCAACCACTCCTTAAGAAAAAAATCCCCTCAGATCCCTTTTACATCTCCTACTTCTCACTTTAACCATGGTAACTTTTAATTTTTAATACCTCTGATACAGGTTCCCCCCGCTATTCAAAGGTAGAGCGTTCCTATGAAGTGGTTCGTAAGCCGGAATGTCGTAAAATGAAGAAACAATTACCATTTATTTATATGGAAAAAATTTGTGAGCGTTCGCAGACCCAAAAAATAACCTACCAAATCATGCCAAATAACACATAAAACCTAAAATAACAGTAACATATAGTAAAAGCAGGAATGATCTGATAAATACACAACCTATATAATGTAGGAATACTTTTCTACAATTATTGCAGCACTCTTCACTGCAGCGAAAATCTCACGCAAGCGCTCTTGGCAAAAACACACGGTGCAAGCACTCCTGAATGAAGCACTCTTTCCAGTAACCTTTAAGCTATGAAGCTACCAAATAACACGTAAAAGTACACAGCCTATATGAAGTAGAAATAATGTATGTACAGTGTAGTTTCACTTACTGGAATCGGGAAGACAGCAAGCACAACTGATGATGGTGTATTAGGCTGAGTTGTTGGAGACTGGGGTGGTGGGAGGTAGAGGAGTCTGGGGTGTCATCTCATCGTTGTCTGTTTCCATCAGGGTAGGCAGGTCATCTTCTATGTTTGCCTGCCTCAATGTCGAAGGTCAAGTTTCATCATCTGCTGTGACTGATGTGGAAGGCTTGAAAAACAGTATGCTTGACTGCTTAGCCTCGTGCATTTTTCTATCATACAGTTCTTTGTGAGCACTCAAACCATCCTGCAAATATGCCCTAAACGTATGTACCCTTTCAAAATTAAAGTCATACTTTTCTGCAATCATTGCAGAGTTGTCAATTGCAGCAAAAATCTCAGCCAATTGCTTCACGTTCAGTTCCTGGACGACTTCACTTTCGGGCTGTTCGCTACTACGTTCTGTTTCGATTGTTATCCTTCCCTCTTCATCAGCTCTTTACCTCTCAGTTCTTGGTCATGGGATGCCAAAACCTCTTCAACATTATCTTCGTCAACTTCCAAAACCCTTAGACAAACCCACTATGCCCTTAGTTTGCTCACCATGATCGAAATGCTTAATTATGTCTAGTTTTATGCCAAGTGTAACACCCTTTCGAGCTCTTTTAGGCTTTTCCGATACCTTAGAACTCATCTTGCTAACGATGCACAAAGTACATCGACATAAAGCACAGATGCTCACAGGCACGTGTTTAAGCAATGTCGGCCAGAATGCAGTTCTGGGGGAGTTGCTTGGCTGCTCGGCGCGCATGCTGCCTTTTTTCGTAACAGTGAAAACACCTTCTGTTAGCGAAAACAAGTAACTAATGTAGGTCTTCCGTAACAGTGAGTTGATGTAAAGCAAACCTTCGAAAAACGGGGGACATCTGTATGTGAAAAAGTTTCTGACTATCTATTCTATCCATGCAGCATATATAGCCAGGATGCCTGAGACCTTTGCATAGTTCTGCAGTAATTTTATGTACTGCACTGTTGCAAAAAAAAATACAAATTTCATGGCATATGTGAGTGATGATAAACCTGATTCTGATATGGGTCTCTATTGTGGACTGAGAGTGGGAAGGAGGCACAGAGAGGGGAAAGATTGTTTGGGAAGAAGGGAGAGGGGAGGGAGTGGGAAGCCTGGAGAGACATTCTGGAATGATCAGTAAACCAATTGTTTGGAATTAAATGACCTTTCCTGGTGTTTCAGGACTGGGCGTGTCTGAACCAGCACCTCCCCCCCACCCTAGCACTCCTTCTCTACCACCTGTCCCACACCCCTCCCGTGGCGCTCCACCTTCACCATTCCCAACATTTTTTGTTCCCACCAGATTTACAAACTCGCTCTCTGCTCCACATTGACAAATACAGTACTGTACTTCTATCAGGTCTCCCCTTGGCATCCTTTGCTGCAAGGAAAATAAACCCAAGTTATCCAATCATTTCCCATAAGGAATATAGCAGATGCAAGAGAGAATTTAAGAAGAAAATTTGAAGGGTAGAAAGGAGCTAGGAAAATCCTTGTCCGAAGACATACTGTTGGTTTATCAGGAACAAAAAGGTAAACAGGATTCTGTGTATGGAGCCTAGCGATGTGTAAGGCCCTAAATTAATACAGTCGGCCCTCCTTATCCGCGGGGACCCCCCCCCCCCAGCGGATATCAAAAAACGCGGATGCTCAAGCCCTTTATATAAAATGGCTTAGTATTTGCATATAACCTATGCACATCCTCCTGTATACTTTAAATCATCTCTAGATTACTTATAATACCTAATACACTGTTATATTGTATTGTTTAGGGAATAATGACAAGAGAAAAAGGTCTGCACATGTTCGGTACAGATGCAACCATTGTAGCTCTTCTGGGAACATTAATGCCGCCTTGGCATCAGCCGATCCCGATTCTCTCATGGTCTTTAAGTTCTTGAGCCTGTAGCACTTTACATAGCTAGCCAGCCATCCCTTACCAGCTATAAGCTCCTTCCTCTTGATCATAACACAAGTAGCGAACTAACGAGGCGCGAGGTGAACAATGCTCAAACAATGAGTAATACTTTTAATCATCTCTAGATTACAGTGTAAATAGTTGTTACACTGAAATGCTGTGTAAATAGTTGTTACACTGTATTGTTTAGGAAATAAGGACGCTTTGGAGAAGGCTGAATAATACTAAAGTCGGGATCTGTGGAGGTTGAGGGCTGAGGACCACTTCGGCAAGCGACGTGCCACTTTTCAAAAGATCTAAGATTTCTACTTTCTCAGCAAGAGATAGCACTTTACACTCCCTCTTACCCTTTGGGGAATTGCATTGACCACTTAATTGCTTTTTAGGAGTCATTTTTTCACAGAAACAAAGTAGCGACCGAACGAGATGCGAAGTGAACAATGCTCAAACAACGAGTGCTGGAGAGAGAACTTCCGGGTTTTCCCAATCAGCGGTTGGCTGAATCCGCGCATGCGGAACCTGTGGATAAGGAGGGCCAACTATACTAATAATCTGTATTTACCAAGAAGGAGGACATGGAGGGTAGTGAGTTCAGGAAGGGGCACATGGATAATTTGGAGCATGGTATTGAAGAGATGGTCTTGGAACATAAAAGGTTGATAAATCCCCAGGGCCAGAAGATATCTATCCCAGAATGCAATGGGTAACAAGGGAGGAGATTGCTGCAGGTGAGGTGCCAAGAGGACCGCAAATGTTCTCCTTCATTTAAGAGGGAAGCATAAGTAACTTCAGGCTGGTCCCACTTGTAGAACATCTTAAAGGTTACGATTTATTTTCATTTGGAAAGGTAGGGACTGATTAAAGAGAGCCAGCATGGCTTTATGTGGGGAAATCCTGCCTCACTCATTTCATTAAATTTTTTTGAGGAAATGCTAAGAAGTTTGGATCCACAGCATAGCCTGAACCAGAAGGCTGAGACACATAGGATCCAAGGTGAGCTGGCTAATTGGATCCTAAATTGGCTTGGTGATAGGAGACTGTGGATAGTGGCAAAAAGGGTGTCTTTCTGATTAGAAGTCTGCTATATGGTGATGTAGCATATATATCAGTGCTGGCACCCTTGCTTCTGATGTACACTAACAACATGGGTGTGAATGGAAATGGTAGGATTAGAGTACAGTGCATAGAGCAGTATAGCACAGGAATCATTTGGCCCACATGTTGTGCTGAACTAATTAAGTTGATAATCAAATGCCAATCTAACCTAATCCCTTTTGCCTTCACGGTGTCTGTATCCCTCCATTTCCTGCACATTCTGTGCCTGGGTAAGGTACTGAGTTTGCTGATGACACAAAGGTTGGTGGTGTGGGTGGGAATTTGGGTAGATGTGCAATTGGAATGCCATGGGGCTGACTGAGTAGGCTGATCTGGGACCACACCTTGGTCTCAGCTCCAAAATTGAGAGCTGGAGATTGAAGGTGAAGGCCAGTTTGAGGAAAGCTTTGCTTATCCCAAAGGGATTTTGGGTAAGTTTGTCAGTTTTAATATGTTTGAGGGAGGAAAGGGAGAAGTGGAGCAGGTTATTTTCACTGTGTGGATAGAAAATGCTGGGATCTTACCATGAGGGGGAGAATATAGATAAGAAATTTGAGGGAGGCAAATGTGAGATTCTTAACGGAGATATAGTACCAACATGATGGAGGGATAGGAGCCATTGCAGGTCTTTCTCAGGGCAGAGAAGAATAGTACTGAATAAGTACAGTCTGACCTGGTGGGGAGCCACTGGACAATGATCATCTGAGGGAGAGTAAGAGGATATAGTTGGCATTGGGGTCTGCAAGGAGAAGATGGTAGTTCCAATTTCATTAGCTGGTTTGAAAAGGATATTGGAATTATAGTTGTACATTTAAGGAAAGTAAATGGAAAATTTAAAGGAAAGGAACAGGGAGGTAGACTAATGGGATCTCTCCTTGACAGAACCAGTTCATACCAGACTTTAAGCCTTCATCTTTGCAGCTTTATCCTGAGATTCCATGCAGATCTCAGGGAACACTCGTAACCACTTTCTGCCAGTTTAAACACATACCTTTGCCCTCTCTCCCTTCAAAAGCAAGACTCTTTCCACACCCATAGGTTGCCTCCAGTTCTTATTTTATCCAATTCTTATTTCAGCGTCAAATCTCTTACTTTGACAATTTAATGGAACCTTATTAAAGTTTTCTTCACGTTCATGTTCCCTCATACAGAATGTTGGTTGAAATATCAAAATATTCAGCACATTAGACAAGTGTTTGTGTCTTAGATCTGCTTCATGCTGAAGTTTTCAATCACCTTCACTTGGTTGCAAAGGAACAGATTCTCATTACTTCTGCAGAACATAAAGAATGTGAAACTGGCAGTTTATCAATTCGGGGGCATAATATTAGATCAGGATAGTTTTGGACAGTGATGACTGCAGTCAGCAACTCATGAGAGCTGCAAGTTGCCAGGCAACTTACTTTGAATCCCATTGATCATGTAAACAATCCTCCCACTGAAAACTCATCTGTTGTGCAAACTCGCACCGAGCATGTATTCATATTGAACAGTTTAGAAACATTGATATATGAATTTATATCATAATAAGGTTGTAATCTAACAATGTTCTTTGATGTATTGATATATCACCTTTCTTTGTATTATAGACATGTGCTCCTGGTTTCCCAGTTCTCCTACACATCCCCCAAGTCCCAGCATAGCTCTGAGAGTTGTACCAACTCTCTCCACGCAGGACATGAAGACAGTCAGTAAGTACTATGTGGCATTTTGCTTCTCCCTGAGAATATCCAGTCAGTCGTGAGCTTTTGATTCAGGCGATTGTTGCACATTAATGCCTGCTGAATACGTTGATTTCTTGAAATGGGACTGTTTGAAAGTGTGAGAGAGCCAGGTCGGTCTTTGTGGTGAGTATCAGTGCAAGGTGTCAGGTGTTCCTTGAGTTTCATTTTCTGTTATTTTGTATTTTTTAAGACTATCCTTGGGCTCTTTTAGTGATGCGTAACTCTATATAGAGGGCAACAGTTGTGCCCAATCCCGTGCAGATCCTGTGCAGTGCTGCTAACTGTCCACCCTGGAGAAGGTACAGAAGCAGCTTCAGCCCTCAGCCTTCTTTCTAGCCCAGCACTAGCCGCAGCCTGTGCTTTCCCAGCCCCATGACATTCTCAATCAGCCCGCCAGTTATTGCCAACTATCGATGTGGACAAGTGCAGTCCCACTTGCACTCACCAAGAACCGAAACCCTTCCACAATTTCCACGATTCCAGCCCATCTGCAGTCTTGGCTGACCCTCACTTTCTCCATGCCTTGTGTTAAGTATCTGTGGGCGAGGAAATGTTTGAGTGCTGAGGACGTAGTGGTATTGGGTAATTGGTCTGAATGAGATAGAGTTACTGAGTGTGTGTCACGGTGTCGTATAGCCCTTCGGCCTTTGTTGCATTGTTCCCGCTGACCATTGCACTAGTCCAATAGACCCACCTTCAATCTGTAGCTTTCCTTGCCTTGGCCATTTAAGTATTTGTCTCGATTCTTTTGAAATGTGTGGCTCCATCGTCTCCTCAACAGTGTATTCCAAAAATGGCCATGGGCAGAGTTGGTGATGTGATTGATTGTGAAGGGCCAGGTATTGCTAAATACCATTCATTTCTTATGTTCCAGCTAAGCTTGAATTGGGCGATGAGGATTTGAAACTGATGTTAAAGAAGCACATTGAAAAGCGAAGACGCCAACCGGTAAGCTGAATTGGGGATCCTGAAAATATTCTGCCCAGTTCTGTTGGTTTTATTTAGTTGACCTTTTCCCAGATTCGGGGTATATTATGCTTTAGCAGGAACATATTATTATGTTAAGAAGGTTATTTCATTCCTGTGACAACACTATAATCCTTACTATCCAAGGGATCTCTATTTTGATCCATGGTGCGTATTGAACAAGCTGCTCAAAGTCAGGGTGGGCCAACCCAAAGAGAAAGGCACTCTTGGTCACAGATATATTTTTTTTTCTTAAGAACTGGAATTCATTTATTATTGTCCCATGTACCAAAATTCAGTCAAAAGCTTTTTTTGCATATTGTTCATTTATGTTTGATCATTGAGAAAAAACAAAACCAGTGCAGAATAAAGTGTGACAGCTACAAAGAAAGTGCAGTGTGGGTAAGCAGTAAGGTGTAAGATCATAAGGTAGATTGTGAGCTTAAGAGTCCAATTTCTTGTACTAGAGATCTATTTAATAGTCTTAAAGTAGTTGTATAGAAACTGTCCTTGAGCCTGGTGGTACGTGTTTCAGGCTTGTATAATTTCTGCCTGATGGGAGAAGGGAGAGGAGAAGATGTTCAGAGTGGGTGAGGTCTTTGATTGTGCTGGCTGCTTTACTGAGGCCAGAAGAATTCATGGAGAGCATTCTCTGTCCACAACCTTGTAGTTTATTGGGGTCACATGCAGAACAGTTGCCATACTAAGTTGATATGCATCCAAGTTGGATGCTTTCCATGCTGCATTGATGAGAATTGGTGAGAGTCAACAGGGACATAACAAATTCTTTTCGCCTTCTGACGAAGGAGACGTGTTGCTGAGCTTTCTTGGCCGGACCAGAAGAAGCTATTGGTGATGTTTACTCGAAGCTCTCATCTCTCTGAACCTGAACACCATTGACGTAGACAGGAGCACATGCACTGCCCTCCTTCCTGAAAACAATGACCAGCTCTTTTGTTCTGCCGATACTGGGGGAAAGGTTGTTGTCATGGCACCATGTTACTGAGCTCTCTATCTCCTTCCATTATTCTGACCCACTACAGAGGTATCATCTGCAAATTCGTAGATGAAATTAGAGCAGAATGTGGTGACACACTCGTAAGTGTACAGTTTTAATATACGTCGGTTATTGAATGTGATAAATTCACCATCCAAAAAAAATATCAGAGTGTATATTATCCTTAGATGCAGAAAAAGCCTTTGATAGGATTGAGTGGAATTATCTTTTTAAGACCTTAGAAAAGTTTAATTTTGGGCCTAATTTTATTTGTTGGGTTAAATTAATCTACTTGTCTCCTACCACTCAGGTTATTACTAACTCCCAAATTTATAAGCCCTTTAAATTACAGCGGGGAACTAGACAAGGTTGTCCTCTTAGTCCTTTTTGCTTTAGCTATAGAACCCTTAGCAATAGCATTTTGAGAATCTAAAGACATTTCTGGTATACTAAGGGAAGGTATGTCTCATAAAATTTCATTATACGCTGATGATATTTTACTTTTTATTTCTAACACTGAAACTTCTTTACCTTCGGTTCTTTCTTTAATCTCCCAGTTTAGTTCTTTTTCAGGATATAAGCTGAACCTACATAAAAGTGAGCTATTTCCTTTAAATGATCTAATGTCATCAAATGCCAAATTTCCATTCAAAGTTGTTACAAGTCAATTTACATATCTAGGTGTAACAATTACTAAAAACTTCAAGAATTTATTTAAAGAAAACTTAAACCCCTTTTTGAATTATGTGAAAAAGACGCTTTCTAAATGGTCCCCTCTTTCTTTATCCCTAATTGGCCGAATTAATTCGATTAAAATGAAGATACTTCCTAAATTTTTATATCTTTTTCAGGCCTTACCTATTTTTATTCCTAAGACCTACTTTGATTCTTTAGATTCAATTTTAACCTCTTATAGTCGGAATAATAAACAAGCTCGTTTAAGTAAAGTTTACTTAAAAAGAAATAAAGAGATGGGTGGACGAGCCCTACCCAATTTTAGGCTTTACTATTGGGCTGCCAATATAAGGAATATTACTTTCTGGTCCTATTATATTTATCGTAAAGGTTGCCCATCATGGGTCTCCTTAGAAGTTAATTCTGTAAAAAAAATTCCTCTATTGTCTCTCTTCTTGGATCATACTCTTTTTCAGCAAATAAAACAACAGATAACATAATTGTAAGTGTACAGGGAGTAGAGTAGGGGGCTGAGGACACAACCTTGTGGAGCACTTGTGTTGAGAATAATGGCAGAGGTGGTGCTGCCTATCCTTACTGATTGCAGTCTGTTGGTCAGGATGTCGAGGATCTAGTTGCAGAGAGAGGTGTTGACGCCTTAACTTGATGTTGAGAGTAGCCAAGCCCTCCCATACCCCACACAGATCCTTGTACTCTGCTGCTGATCCCATTTGTATTTCAGCAGCCCCGTCTTTAATCAAGAGGCTAATTTCTTGTCCAAACAAGTTTTAAAATTCTTCTTCTGTTATCCTTTTGCTTGTGAATCCTAGACTCCTATTTTCTCTTAAAAATACTTTCCTCCACTTCCTTCTAATCATTCCATAATTAGTGACATATCTTCTTAAATGATTACTTTCTCTAAGCCTCATAATTTAAACAGTTTAATTAAATTTCCCTCGCTCCCCTGTTTTAAAGAAAATAATCCCAACTCAGCCATTCTTGTATCCTCAAGTCCTAACAAAATGCTGCAAGCCTCAGTTGCTTCCTTCCTGTGGTGCGGTGAGCAGCATTTGAACTGGCTCCTCATGTTTCCTTTATTTCAGATGAGCCTCTGTAATATTGTATTCTATGCAATAACTAATAAAAGAAAGTATCCCTTATGCTAAGCCACCTTTGGAATCATAGAATCATAAATGGAGGCTGTACAGCC